>NC_134833.1:145865028-146465028 GCF_004210375.1 Tachypleus tridentatus
GTATAGTGTGTATGTTGTAGTTATACCACTGTACCGTGTTGTATATATACCAGTTACTTTACTCCCCATAGTGTGTATGTTGTAGTTATACTACTGTACTGTGTATATATACTAGTTACTTCACTGTATAACGTTGTATGTTGTAGTTACACCACTGTACTGTGTGTACTATACTAGTTATTTCACTGTATAGTGTGTATGTTGTAGTTATACTACTGTACTGTTGTATATACTAGTTACTCACTGTATAGTGTATGTATGTTGTAGTTATACCACTGTACTGTGTGTATATACCAGTTACTCCACTGTATAGTGCGTATGTTGTAGTTATACCACTGTACTGTGTATATATACTAGTTACTTAACTGTATAGTGTGTATGTTGTAGTTATACCACTGTTCCTGTGTGTATATACCAGTTACTCACTGTATAATGCGTATGTTGTAGTTACACCACTGTACCATGTGTATATACTAGTTACTTCCACTGTATAGTGTGTGTGTTGTAGTTATACCACTATATTGTGTATATGTACCAGTTACTCCACTGTATAGTGTGTATGTTGTAGTTATATACCACTGCACCGTGTGTATATACTAGTTACTTCCACCCATAGTGTAGTATGTTGTAGTTATACCACTGTACTGTGTATATATACCAGTTTCACCTTCCACTGTATAGTGTGTATGTTGTAGTTACACCACTGTACTGTGTGTATATACCAGTTACACTCACTGTATAGTGTGTGTGTTGTAGTGTATTACACACCACTGTACTGTGTGTATATACTGGTGTAACTTCACCGTATAGTGTGTATGTTGTAGTTACACCACTGTACCGTGTATATATACTAGTTACTTCACTGTATAGTGTGTATGTTGTAGTTATACCACTGTACTGTGTGTATATACCCAGTTAACTTTACTGTATAGTGTATGTTGTAGTTACACCACTGTACTTCGTGTGTGTAGTTACCAGTTACATCACTGTATAACGCGTATGTTGTAGTTACCTACTGCATAAAGTTAGTATCAGTTGCACCTTGTATATACGTACTGTGTATTTACTAGTTACTCGTATATAGTGTGTATGTTGTAGTTATACCACTGTACCTGTGTGTATATAACTAGCACATTTCTACTGTATAATGTGTGTTGTAGTGTTATACTTCACTGTACTGTGTGTATATATACCTAGTTACTTCATTGTATAATGCGTATGTTGAAGTGATACTACTGGACTGTGTGGATATACTAGTTACAGTAAAACATCGATATAAAACGCATCGATAAAGCGCGATAATCAGTTGGGCCCGATGGGGTCTGAGGCCCCAAATTTTTTTGGGTTTCTATAGAGGCCGCCGCTTAATATTACCACTGGTTAATGTAATCAGCCGGTTAATGTGATCAAAAATCAAAAACCAAATACACTTCAATCTTTTTGTATGGTTTTCATGCACTGAATTCGTATTTTAAACTTTGCCATGACATTTTTTATCTGGTAATTATTTGACTTCTGTTTGTACTTAGATTTTAATAATTAGTAAATAAATTATCAAAATTAATTACTATATGTATTAACTTTTAAAATTGAACTAATTTTAATCAGCGTCTAATCGTAAAAACGATCACATGATTGCTCTGACGGAACTACTTTGAGAATATCAGTCCCCATCAAAGTAATGAATTCGATAAATTTCTTTAGAATTTTGTGTTTTACATTTAATTTCAGTCTTAAAATTGAGTTTAATAAATAAAAATCAATAAAAAAATGCTATATCATTGGTGTAAGTAGTTTTGTTTGTTTTTCCTTATTTCAGTACAAAACGCGTAAATTTTGCATTATCGCTCACCCCGAGGGTCAAAAAAATATAGATAATCAAATGCACCGGTATATAGGCGCAATAGATACAACGCGGTATAGTGTATGTCGTAGTTATACCACTATATCGTGTTTATACTGTTACTTCACTGTATAGTGTGTATGTTGTAGTTATACTACATTACTGTGTGTATATAGTAGTTACTTCACTGTATAGTGTGTGTTTTGTTGTTATACCACTATACCGTGTCTATATACCAGTTTCTTCAGTGCATAGTGTGTATGTTGTAGTTATACTACCGTACTGTGTGTATATATAGTAGTGTACTTTTGTTGTTATACACTGTATAGTGTGTATAGTGTGTATGTTGTAGTTATACCACTGTACCGTGTGTATATAGTAGTTACTTCCACTGTATAGTAGTGTATGTACTGTAGTTATATAGTTACCACTGCACTGTGTGTATGTTGTGGTTATACCACTGTGTAGTTACTTCACTGTATAATCTATGTTGTAGTTATTACCACTGTACTGTGTGTATGTACCAGTTACTCAACTGTATAGTGTGTATGTTGTAGTTATACTACTGCACTGTGTATATATACCAGTTACTTCACTCGTATAGTGTGTATGTTGTAGTTATACCACTGTAACTGTGTATATACCAGTTACTCCACTGTATAGTGTGTATGTTGTAGTTACACCACTGTACTGTGTGTATATACCGAGCAAGTTCAATTGTATAGTGTGTATGTTGAAGTTACACCACTGTACTGTGTGTATATACCAGTTACTCCACTGTATAATGCGTATGTTGTAGTTACACCACTGTACTGTGTGTATATACCAGTTAGTTCACTGTATAGTGCGTATGTTGTAGTTACACCACTGTACTGTGTGTATATACCAGTTACTTCACTGTATAGTGTGTATGTTGTAGTTACACCACTGTACTGTGTGTATATACTAGTTACTCCACCGTATAGTGTGTATGTTGTAGTTATACCACTGCACTGTGTATATACCAGTTACTTCACTGTATAGTGTGTATGTTGTAGTTACACTACTGCACCGTGTATATATACAGTTACTCTCACTGTATAGTGTGTATGTTGTAGTTATACTACTGCACTGTGTGTATATACCCAGTTACTGTGTGGGTACCATACCAGTATAGTGTGTATGTTGTAGTTACACCACTGCACTGTGTGTATATACCTAGTTAGTCCACTGTATAGTGTGTATGTTGTAGTAGTTACACCACTGTACTGTGTGTATATATACCAGTTACTTCACTGTATAGTGTGTATGTTGTAGTTACACCACTGTACTGTGTGTATATACCAGTTACTTCCACTGTATAGTGTGTATGTTGTAGTTACACCACTGTACTGTGTGTATATACTAGTTACTCCACTGTATAGTAAATGTATGTTGTAGTTACACCACTGTACTGTGTGTATATACCAGTTACTTCACTGTATAACGTGTATGTTGTAGTTACACCACTGCACTGTGTGTATATACTAGTTACTCCACTTGTATAGTGTGTATGTTGTAGTTATACCACTGTACTGTGTGTATATACCAGTTACTTTCACCGTATAGTGTGTGTATGTTGTAGTTGTAGTTATACCACTGTACTGTGTGTATATACCAGTTACTTCTCTGTATAGTGTGTATGTTGTAGTTACACCACTGTACTGTGTGTATATACGAGTAAGTCTCACTGTATAGTGTGTATGTTTGTTGTAGTTACACCACTGTTATGTGTGTGTATATACCAGTTAATCCACTGTATAGTGTGTATGTTGTAGTTACACCACTGTACTGTGTGTATATACTAGTTACTTCACTGTATAGTGTGTATGTTGTAGTTACACCACTGTACTGTGTTTGTATATACTAGTTACTTCACTGTATAACGCGTATGTTGTAGTTACACCACTGCACTGTGTGTATATACTAGTAAGTTCACTGTATAGTGTGTATGTTGTAGTTACACCACTGCAACTGTGTATATATACCAGTTACTCCACCGTATAGTGTGTATGTTGTAGTTATACCACTGCACCGTGTGTATACCCAGTTACTCACTGTATAACGCGTATGTTGTAGTTACACCACTGCACCGTGTATATATACCAGTTACTCCACTGTATAACGTGTGCGTATGTTGTAGTTACACCACTGTACCGTGTGTATATACCAGTTACTCCACCGTATAGTGTGTATGTTGTAGTTACACCACTGTACTGTGTGTATATACTAGTTACTTCACTGTATAGTGTGTATGTTGTAGTTATACTACTGCACTGTGTGTATATAATTGTTACTCCACTGTATAGCCGTGTATGTTGTAGTTACACCACTGCACCGTGTGTATATACCCAGTTACTCAACCGTATAATGTGTATGTTGTAGTTATACCACTGCACCTGTGTATATACCAGTTACTTCACTGTATAGTGCGTATATGTTGTAGTTATACCCACTGCACCGTGTGTATATACCAGTTACTCAACCGTATAGTGTGTATGTTGTAGTTATACCACTGTAATTGTGTGTAATATACCAGTTACCACCACTGTATATACCCATTACCTGTATGTTGTAGGTTATACAACTGTAACTGTGTGTATATACTAGTTACTTCACTGTATAGTGTGTATGTTGTAGTTATACCACTGTAACTGTGTGTATATACTAGTTACTTCACTGTATAGTCCGTATGTTGTAGTTATACCACTGTACTGTGTGTATATACCAGTTACTTCACTGTATAGTGTGTATGTTGTAGTTACACCACTGTACTGTGTGTATATTACTAGATACTAGTTACTTCGTATTGTATAGCGTATTGTTGTGGTTATACCACTGTACTGTGTGTATATACCAGTTACTTCACTGTATAATGTGTATGTTGTAGTTATACATCACTGTACCGTGTGCGTATGCACTAGTTACTTCACTGTATAGTGTGTGTGTTGTAGTTACACTACTGTATAGTGTGTGTATGTATATACTAGTTACTTCACTGTATAGTGTGTATGTTGTAGTTATACCACTGTACTGCAGTGTATGTATATAATTAGTTACTTCAACTGTATAGTGTGTATGTTGTAGTTATACCACTGTACCTGTGTGTATATACTAGTTACTTCAGTGTATAGTGTGTATGTTGTAGTTATACCACTGTACCTGTGTATATACCAGTTACTTCACTGTATAGTGTGTATGTTGTAGTTATACCACTGCACTGTGTGTATATACCTTCATATCAGTTACTTCACTGTATAGTGTGTATGTTGTAGTTATACCACTGCACTGTGTGTATATACCAGTTACTTCACTGTATAGTGTGTATGTTGTAGATATACTACTGCACCGTGTGTATATACCAGTTACTTAACTGTATAATGTGTGGTATGTTGTAGTTACACCACTGTACCTGTGTATATACCACTTATTTCACTGTATAGTGCATGTTGTAGTTATACTACCTGTACCTGTGTGTATATACTAGTTACTTCACTGTATAGTGTGTGTTTGTAGTTACACCACTGTACCTGTGTATATACTAGTTACTTCAACTGTATAGTGTGTATGTTGTAGTTACGCTACTGTACCAGGTTTATATTCCAGTCACTTCACTGTATAGTGTGTATGTTGTAGTTATACCACTGTACCATGTGTATATACTAGTTTACTTTTACCGTATAGTGTGTATGTTGTAGTTATACCACTGTAATGTGTGTATATAGTAGTTACTTCACTGTATAATGTGTATATGTTGTAGTTATACTACTGTATTGTGTGTATATACTAGTTACTTCACTGTATAAAGCGTATGTTGTAGTTATACTACTGTACTGTGTGTATATACTAGTTACTTCACTGTATAATGCGTATGTTGTAGTTACACCACTGTACTGTGTACTGTATGTACTAGTTACTTCACTGTATAGTGTGTATGTTGTAGTTACACCACTGTACTGTGTGTATATACCAGTTACTTCACTGTATAATGTGTATGTTGTAGTTACTCTACTGTTCTGTGTGTATATACTAGTTACTTCACTATATAGTGTGTTATATGTTGTAGTTATACTACTATATTGTGTATATACACTGGTTAATTCCACTGTATAGTGTGTATATTGTTGTTATACTACTGTACTGTGTGTATGTACTAGTTACTTTACTGTATAATGCGTATGTTGCAGTTACACTACTGTACTGTGTATATAGTAGTTACTTCACTATATAGTATGTATGTTGTAGTTACACTACTGTACTGTGTGTATATACTAGTTACTTCACTGTATAGTGTGTATGTTGTAGTTACACTACTGTACTGTGTGTATATACTAGTTACTTCACTGTATAATGCGTGTGTTGTAGTTACACTACTGTACTCTGTGTATATACTAGTTACTTTCACTGTATAGTGTGTGTGTTGTAGTTACACTACTGTAATGTGTGTATATACTATTTATTTCACTGTATAGTGTGTGTGTTGTTGTTTTACTACTGTACTGTGTTTATATTCTAGTCACTTCACTGTATAGTGTGTATGTTGTAGTTATACTACTGTACTATGTGTATATACTAGTTACTTTACTGTATAGTGTGTATGTTGTAGTTACAATTCTGTACTGTGCGTATATACTAGTTACTTCACTATATAGTGTGCGTGTTGTAGTTACACTACTGTACTGTGTGCATATTCTTGTTACTTCACTGTATAGTGTGTATGTTGTAGTTATAGTACTGTACTGTGTGTATATACTAGTTACTTCACTGTATAATGCGTATATTGTAGTCACACTACTGTACTGTGTTTATATACTAGTTTCTTCACTGTATAGTGTGTATGTTGTAGTTTACGTCTGTGCATTCTGTAGTTCTGACTCGTCATCTGCGTATTATGTTCTAAATCTTTGTCTGTATATTGTAGAGTTTCAATTATTCGTTTCTACATTGTGTATATTGTAGTCGTTCGTATGTACATTGTGTATGTTGTGGTTCTTTTTTTCTAGTCCCTGTTCATGATTTAGTTATTCTAATATTCTTATAATAGCTGGAGTAGTTAATACAAGATAAGTTATTTATCGTAAAAGCTTCTAATAATCCAGTAAGAGCTGCTACTAATCCACTTAGCCTTGAGACAGTCATCTTTATGAGCTATAAACGTCAATTATTATTGAATAAAGTATCTTTAAATATTTTACAATAAACACTGTAAAAGGTGTTTGAGTTTTCCTTGAGGTTTTCGTTTTATTTTATCTTACTATTTGCTAGCATATTTATTCTTTTCTCACTCGGTTATGTGAAGTTATTTAAGTTATGAACACACAAGCATGCATAGAGTTAAAGTTACTCTTTGGCTGACAACTATGCTTTACGAAGAGAAGCTGGGTTTGGTTGTTTAATTAAACCGACTTTCGCAACAATAAATATTTGATCAACTTTCTTCAAATTGAATTAATGTATACAGAACAATTTGATCACATGTGAGCAGTTTTTTTTATTTATATTTTCATTTCTGTGTTATATCACTAAAGTGAGACACAATTTCATTGTTCCAGATGGTTCAAGCTGTGCAGGTGTTGCGGTTTCATCTATTGGAATTGGAAAAGGTAAGACTAGTGTGATTCTTCTGTATCTCGTTGACAGAGTGTTGCTCTTCACAGCTGTAGGTAGAATTCTTTAACGATGTAGATACTTATATATGTAAAAACGGCTCTTTTGGGTTGGGAAAAATTTTTTTTACGTAGAGGAGCGAACAACGTTTCGACCTTCTTCGTTCATCGTCTGGCCAGCGTGTTAAGGCGTGCGACTCGTAATCTGAGGGTCGCGGGTTCGCATCCCCATCGCGCCAAACATGTTCGCCCTTTCAGCCGTGGGGACGTAATAATGTTACGGTCAATCCCACTATTCGTTGGTAAAAGAGTAGCCCAAGAGTTGGCGGTGGGTGGTGATGACTAGCTGCCTTTTCTCTAGTCTTACACTGCTAAATTAGGGACGGCTAGCACAGATAGCCATGGAGTAGCTTTGTGCGAAATTAAAAAAAATAAACAAATCGTTCATCGTCAGGTTCACAAATATAGGAAGAGGTAACTGACCGGAAGCAGACCACATGTTTGAAAGGGGTTGTGTAACTGAGTGTTGGAATGTAGAGGGCGTGCTTAGATGTTTGAATATATAATTTTATATTATTTATTTTATTATTATTATTTATTATATTATTTTTTAATATATGTATAAAGGTGTTCCTTTGTATTGGTTTATTGGTTCTCGACATCACTGATGTAGATACAGATATATATACGTAGTTATTCTTGTTAAAGCTAAGGGAAATATAAGAGAAACTGACTTAAGAATGGTGTATCTCTTAACTACTTGATACATCCATTAAATATTAATAACTGTGGTAGACTGACAGAGTCACCAAGCTCATCATTAGATGTTAACAACTATGATGGACTGAGAGAATGACCAAGTTCATCATTAAGTATTAACAACTTAACAGACTGACAAATGACCAAGTTCATCAACAGGTATTAACAACTGTGGTAAATTGACAGAATGATCATCATTAGGTGCTAACTACTGTGGTAGATTGACAGAATGATCATCATTAGGTATTAACAACTGTGGTAGATTGACAGAATGATCATCACTAGGTGCTAACTACTGTGGTAGATTGACAGAATGATCATCATTAGGTATTAACAACTGTGGTAGATTGACAGAATGATCATCACTAGGTGCTAACAACTGTGGTAGATTGACAGAATGATCATCATTAGGTATTAACAACTGTGGTAGATTGACAGAATGATCATCACTAGGTGCTAACTACTGTGGTAGATTGACAGAATGATCATCATTAGGTATTAACAACTGTGGTAGATTGACAGAATGATCATCATTAGGTATTAACAACTGTGGTAGATTGACAGAATGATCATCATTAGGTGCTAACTACTGTGGTAGATTGACAGAATGTTCAAGCTACAAGTTTACTTCAAATTGTTCAACATGATAATTGATACTTCTGTTTACAATTAACGTTTATACCAGTATTCGCTGGTACTTGACCTTAAACTCTTGTTGTCTTCGTTATTCAAACTGTTTTAACTAGTTCTGAAATAATGTTGTCAAACGTAATTCGACCTCTTACTTCCAAACATATATTTTTAGATATTACGTTTCCCCATCTTTACATCAAGAGTGAGTTGTGAGAACGAAAATAAAAGTCCTCGATATGAGCTGACGGTATTCTTGTACTATGTATTTGTCACGTGATTCTAAGGTCTTCTGAGTTAAAGTACAGGAGATTGAAAATGTTTCAATCACTGTATCTGCTATACCCAGTACCAATACACCAATCTGTATAAAATGAGACTCATGAGGTTAGCTGGGATTTGACAGACTCTGTAGTGATTATAAACGATTTATTTTATCAAACTGTAGTGAGAAATTTTGTTATGGTGTCAAGTGGACTATGTTGTAGTTGTTTAACTTTTCTCCAAGTTGTTGATGTTAACAGTCCTATGAGTTGATGATGTCCTGAAAAACGTAACTATCAATTTGATATTCCTTCCCTCTGACAGGTTCACGAGTTATGTGACAACTTCTGCCAGAGATATATTAGCTGCCTCAGGGGAAAGCTACCACTGAACCTAGTGATTGAAGGGAGAACCACAAAGCTAGGAGATAGTGAATACAGCAGTGGTAGCGCTGAAGAAGGTTGTGATATTAACGTGGGTGATCAAAGTATAGCTGGACAGAGGAGTTTGTCAGGACTAACCAATGACCACTGGACGAATCAGGTTATTTCACATCTTCTAGGTTCATTACTCCCAGATATTAATTTCGGTTTGGTTTTGCGTAGCTTTTAGTATCTACTCTCGAACAGAATATTAAAATTAGTTGTGTAACATTTACAAAACAAGGCTTAAGGAACCAGTGTCTTCTGTGATTAAATATTTTATTACAAATGAATTAGGGTAGACATTGAGGTTATGATAAAGTTAAATTGAGTAGACAGAATGGGTTACTGACAAAATTAAGTAAAGAAAGCTAGACTATGGAATACTGATAAAGTATCGCTATTTGTATATTTCATTACGATTAAGTATCTGATTGTCGAGATGACACACCCTCTGTAAGTGACACGTGGCAAAGCATGAGGTGAAACTGATGTCTTTGCCGACAATATAACAAGAACGACTTCATTTCGTGGAGTATGTGGTATCAGGTGAGTGATATTGACCCTGGACACCTCTACTTGCCTCGTGATCTAAACAGTCAGATGTGAGACTCTTCACAGAGTTCAGAAGGGTATCAACCAGTCACTATCACCTACTGTCTGTTCTGACTTCTATAAAAACTGGCTGTCTTTCGCAGCTTTAAATCTACTTAGACTAAAGTACGGTGAACTTTAAGTGGCATGTTGAATTTTGCACCTTGGACTATCTGATTTACAAAGCACCATTTAGCCACACCCTTTTTTTTTAGGCTCTGTCACATAAAAAGTTGGAATACTCAATTATAAACGATCAGTACTTATGAGCGAAAGAAAAGATGAATGTTTACTAGATCAAACACATTACATCTAGGACCGACGAGGCCTTTATCGTAGTAACTGGGCACACCAGGAAATTATTTTTTTATTCTTGGAAGTTATATATTAATGATGGATGGCGCTGTATAACAAAGATTTCATATTCTGTGTGAAGCTTGCAGACAAAGTGTTGGAATTTCTCATCTTAAGAGAGTGGAATTAATGACATCTTCGTTGGAAACTACAAAACAAAACAATAAACAAAACTACAAAACAAAACAATAAACAAAACTACAAAACAAAACTACCAATTTTATCTTACAAGACAATTGGAATGTCACTATAGTGTTGGAACGAAATATAATAAAAATATTTTCATTTTGCCAGTTCATTTCTCTTGTTAATTCAGACAGAAATAAGCATAACGTCACACCAAACGTGCTCACCCCTTCATCCGTGAGGACGTTATAATGTGACAGTCAATCCCACTCTTCGTTGGTAAAGCAGTAGCCCAAGAGTTGGCGGTGGTTAGTGATGACTAGTTTCCTTCTCTTCAGCCTTACACTGCTAAATCAGGTATGGCTAGCGCAGATAGCCCTCGTGTAGCTTTGCGCGAAATTCAAAAACAAAAAAAACAAAAAAAGACGTAGATCTACTTTTAGTTGCTGATACCAATAATACCAGGGTTGGAAGTAACTGGCAATTAGTAACACTAATACCAGCATGTGGAGTAACTGGCAGTTAGTAACACTAATACCAGCATGTGGAGTAACTGGCAATTAGTAACACTAATACCAGCATGTGGAGTAACTGGCAATTAGTAACACTAATATGAGCATGTGGAGTAACTAGTAATTGACAATACTAACACCGGCATGTGGAGTAACCAGTAATTGACAACACTAACACCGGCATGTGGAGTAACTAGTAATTGACAATACTAACACCGGCATGTGGAGTAACCAGTAATTGACAACACTAACACCGGGATGTGGAGTAACCAGTAATTGACAACACTAACACTGGCATGTGGAGTTACTGGAAATTGACAACACTAACACCATAGTTTGGAGTAATTCTTTATCAATGTTACAACAGTGATCATCTGGTTGTACTGTTTATTAATGTTACGATAGAGGGAAGCAGAATTCACTGTTTATCAGCGTTACTACGATGCTCACCTGGTAATTCACTGTTTATAAGGGGTACTACAATGGTTATTTGTTTGTACTGTTAGTCAATGTTACTACAACAGTTATGTGGTTGTACTGTTTATCAGTGTTACTACAAGTGTTCATCTGGTAGTACTGTTTATTAATGTTACTACAATGATCATCTAGCTGTACTGTTTATGAGTGTTACTACAAGTGTTCATCTGGTAATCCTGTTTATCAATGTTACTACAATGATCATCTAGCTGTACTATTTATGAGTGTTACTACAAGTGTTCATCTGGAAGTACTGTTTATCAATGTTACTACAATGATCATCTAGCTGTACTGTTTATGAGTGTTACTACAAGTGTTCATCTGGAAGTACTGTTTATCAATGTTACTACAATGATCATCTAGCTGTACTGTTTATGAGTGTTACTACAAGTGTTCATCTGGTAGTACTGTTTATCAATGTTACTACAATGATCATCTAGCTGTATTGTTTATGAGTGTTACTACAAGTGTTCATCTGGTAGTACTGTTTATCAATGTTACTACAATGATCATCTAGCTGTACTGTTATTAATTGTTAGTACGATGTTCAGCTGCGTCTAGTGTTTATCACTACTAATACGGTGAGCGACTGGTTCTGCTCTCTATCAGTGCTATTATAGTACTCTATTGCTTCTCTGCCTCTCAGAACCGACGAAGTTTTTTTTTATCTTTTATCTTTACTTAGTTGCTTGAAGTAGCGTACACGTATTACTGCTTTGATGGCATGATATGTCAGAACAAATGCGTCTTGAGATGGACGACTTCTATATTCGTGTGTTCGGCTATAAACATGTTATCTTCCTAAAACCTACCGTGTATTATAATCTTGTTACACTTTGTTGATAGTAGTAAATGGATCTTTTAAACAGATCGATCAGTTGGGATAAGTTCTTACGGTCATTGGCGGAAAGTACGCTTCTCGTCTTTACAAAGTTAGTTAGTAAGTGAAAAGTATCCTTTTGTCTAAAAGCCTTATTTTCTGAGATTAGATTAAACTAAATCTTCTTTGATAAGAAACTGCAGAGGTTATGTAATCAAAGTGTTTTCCTAGCTGAGGAGATTGCGAAAGTTAATAGAAATAATGTAATGTGTCACTAGATTAAATTACAGGCTGCACCGCGTGTGTTTACTGCCATTCTCAAAGCATACTTACTGTCTCTATCGGAAGACCAGTTTTTATCGTTCAGTCCAAGCTTGGAGAACGCGGACCTCTTTGTCCTTTCGGTAAAATCAGAACGAACAAATATAGATTACCCTTAGGCCTAATTTGTGTTTATTTGACGAAAGACGTTTTTTTTTGTTGATGTTTTCAATTAAAATGGTTCATGAAAAGTGTAAATTCAGCTTGTGTAGACATATTTTTGTTGTGACGTGAACTATACTTTAACAGGCTCCATAAAATTCTGCTATTTACTGTTTCACTTTGATTAAATTAATGAAATAAAACGCCACCTGTCGAAACACGTAGCGAAGTGTTACTGAAACAGAGACGCGAAATACAGTAACACGCTGAACGTACAGTTTTAGTTATAGTAAAGTGAAAACACTGTCGTAATTGAAGGTGCTACAGTGAAGTGTAGAGGTAAACGAGGCTGAATATGATACAGAAAAATATAAAGAAGGTACTAGAGTAACATGTGAATATTAGCGAGGTTGAAGGTACTAGAGTAACATATGAATATTAGCGAGGTTGAAGGTACTAGAGTAACATGTGAATATTAGCGAGGTTGAAGGTACTAGAGTAACGTGAATATTAGCGAGGTTGAAGGTACTACAGTAACATGTGAATATTAGCGAGGTTGAAGGTACTAGAGTAACATGTTAATATTAGCGAGGTTGAAGGTACTAGAGTAACATGTGAATATTAGCGAGGTTGAAGGTACTAGAGTAACATGTGAATATTAGCGAGGTTGAAGATACTAGAGTAACATGTGAATATTAGCGAGGTTGAAGGTACCACAGTAACATGTGAATATTAGCGAGGTTGAAGGTACTAGAGTAACGTGAATATTAGCGAGGTTGAAGGTACTACAGTAACATGTGAATATTAGCGAGGTTGAAGGTACTAGAGTAACGTGAATATTAGCGAGGTTGAAGGTACTACAGTAGGATGTGAACGTCAGCGAGGTTGAAAGTTTCATTTGTCCAGTGACTGAATGTTATTATACTATACTGTTTGCTTGGTCTAATGATTGGATGTTATTATATTGTACTCTTTCCTTCGTCAAGTGACTGGATGCTATTATACTGCACTGTTTCCTTGGTCAAGTGTTAGGATGCTATTATACTACACCGTTTACTTAGTCTAATGACTGGATGTTATTGTACTGTTTCCATGGTCCAATGAGTAGATGTTATTATATTTGTTTCCTTGGTACAGTGAGTGGATAGTATTAAAATGTACCGTTTTCTTGGTCAAGCGACTGGATGTTATTATATATAATACATCTAGTCACTGGAAGAAGGAAACAGTATAATATACTACAATGTTTCTTTGGTCTAGTGACTGGATGTTATTATACTACAATGTTTTCTTGGTCTAGTTACTGGATGTTAATATACTACAATGTTTCTTTGGTCTAGTGACTAGATGTTATTATACTACAATGTTTCCTTGGTCTAGTTACTAGATGTTATTATACTACAATGTTTCTTTGGTCTAGTGACTGGATGTTATTATACTACAATGTTTCCTTGGTCTAGTTACTAGATGTTAATATACTACAATGTTTCTTTGGTCTAGTGACTGTATGTTATTATACTACAATGTTTCCTTGGTCTAGTTACTAGATGTTAATATACTACAATGTTTCTTTGGTCTAGTGACTAGATGTTATTATACTACAATGTTTCCTTGGTCTAGTTACTAGATGTTAATATACTACAATGTTTCTTTGGTCTAGTGACTGGATGTTATTATACTACAATGTTTCCTTGGTCTAGTTACTAGATGTTAATATACTACAATGTTTCTTTGGTCTAGTGACTGGATGTTATTATACTACAATGTTTCCTTGGTCTAGTTACTAGATGTTAATATACTACAATGTTTCTTTGGTCTAGTGACTAGATGTTATTATACTACAATGTTTCCTTGGTCTAGTTACTAGATGTTAATATACTACAATGTTTCTTTGGTCTAGTGACTGGATGTTATTATACTACAATGTTTCCTTGGTCTAGTTACTAGATGTTAATATACTACAATGTTTCTTTGGTTTAGTGACTGGATGTTATTATACTACAATGTTTCCTTGGTCTAGTTACTAGATGTTAATATACTACAATGTTTCTTTGGTCTAGTGACTAGATGTTATTATACTACAATGTTTCCTTGGTCTGGTTACTAGATGTTAATATACTACAATGTTTCTTTGGTCTAGTGACTGGATGTTATTATACTACAATGTTTCCTTGGTCTAGTTACTAGATGTTAATATACTACAATGTTTCTTTGGTCTAGTAACTGTATGTTATTATACTACAATGTTTCCTTGGTCTAGTTACTAGATGTTAATATACTACAATGTTTCCTTGGTCTAGTGACTGGATGTTATTATACTACAATGTTTCCTTGGTCTAGTTACTAGATGTTAATATACTACAATGTTTCTTTGGTCTAGTGACTGGATGTTATTATACTACAATGTTTCCTTGGTCTAGTTACTAGATGTTAATATACTACAATGTTTCTTTGGTTTAGTGACTGGATGTTATTATACTACAATGTTTCCTTGGTCTAGTTACTAGATGTTAATATACTACAATGTTTCTTTGGTCTAGTGACTAGATGTTATTATACTACAATGTTTCCTTGGTCTGGTTACTAGATGTTAATATACTACAATGTTTCTTTGGTCTAGTGACTGGATGTTATTATACTACAATGTTTCCTTGGTCTAGTTACTAGATGTTAATATACTACAATGTTTCTTTGGTCTAGTAACTGTATGTTATTATACTACAATGTTTCCTTGGTCTAGTTACTAGATGTTAATATACTACAATGTTTCCTTGGTCTAGTGACTGGATGTTATTATACTACAATGTTTCCTTGGTCTAGTTACTAGATGTTAATATACTACAATGTTTCTTTGGTCTAGTGACTAAATGTTATTGTATTGACTGTTTCTTTGTTCAAGTGATTGGACACTATTATACTGTACTGTTTCCTTGGTCAAGTGACTAGATGTCATTATACAGCACTGTGTCCATGGTCAAGTGACTGAATGTTATTATATTTTACTGTTTCCTTTGTCCAGTGACGTGATGTTATAATACTGTACTGTTTCCTTGGTCCAGTGACGTGATGTTATCATATTGTACTGTTTCCTTGGTCCACTGTTATTGCATCTTACAGTTTGGATTAACTAAAAGAAAATGAAACCTAAAGCAGAAATAAAAAACTAAAGATAGTCTTTGCAATCTATAACCCTTGCTAAAAGAATGAGCAACTCATATTGATCCATATCTCTAAAATTTATTTTTTAATTGTTTTACGTATGTTACACATTTTATGCGCTAGGTTCCGTTGGTAGCTAACGTGTTTAGAAATATCGTTATAACTGGAACGTAAAAGGAAGGAAGCGGTCACCTGAACCTGACTTTGTATGGCCTGAACATTGATGACAACAAAATGTGAAAAAAATTCAAAATGGAATGCAAATGTTGTGGTTACTGGCTCACGAAATCAAAGTATAGACACAGCGCTGTGAGATCGTTTTTGTTCTGTTCTCTGTAGCATTGCCTTTTTAATGCTCTGTAATATTTATTCATACACTCCCATGCCTGAGTAAAGAAGTAGTATATAATATTTATTTCACAGAAAATTATCGCAGGTGTTGTAACGTTTAGTAATATTACTTACCCCACATTATTTTAGGTGTTGTAACGTTTAGTAATATTACTTACCCCACATTATTTTAAGTGTTATAACGTTTAGTAATATTACTTACCCCACATTATTCTAGGTGTTGTTACGTTTAGTAATATTACTTTTTACTACATTATTCAAGGTGTTGTTATGTTTAGTAATATTTCTTTTTACTACATTATTCAAGGTGTTGTAACGTTTAGTAATATTACTTTATACCACATTATTGTAGGTGTTGTAACGTTTAGTAATATTACTTTATACCACACTATTCAAGATGTTATAACGTTTAGTAATATTACTTAACCCACATTATTCCAGGTGTTGTTACGTTAAGTAATATTACTTACCCCACATTATTCCAGGTGTTGTTACGTTAAGTAATATTAATTACCCCACATTATTCCAGGTGTTGTTACGTTAAGTAATATTACTTACCCCACATTATTCTAGGTGTTGTTACGTTAAGTAATATTAATTACCCCACATTATTCCAGGTGTTGTTACGTTAAGTAATATTACTTACCCCACATTATTCTAGGTGTTGTTACGTTTAGTAATATTTATACCACATTATTCAAGGTGTTGTTATGTTTAGTAATATTACTTTTTACTACATTATTCAAGGTGTTGTAACGTTTAGTAATATTACTTTATACCACATTATTGTAGGTGTTGTAACGTTTAGTAATATTACTTTATACCACATTATTCCAGGTGTTGTTACGTTAAGTAATATTAATTACCCCACATTATTCCAGGTGTTGTTACGTTAAGTAATATTACTTACCCCACATTATTCTAGATCTTGTTACGTTTAGTAATATTACTTTTTACCACATCATTCCAGGCGTTGTAACGTTTAGTAATATTACTTACATCACATTATTTCAGGTGTTGCAACGTTTAGTAATATTACTTACCCCACGTTACTCTAGGTGTTGTTACGTTTAGTAATATTACTTTATACCACATTATTCAAGGTGTTGTTACGTTTAGTAATATTACTTTTTCCTACATTATTCAATGTGTTGTTACGTTTAGTAATATTACTTTTTACTACATTATTCTAGGTGTTGTAACGTTTAGTAATATTACTTTATACCACATTATTTAAGGTGTTGTTACGTTTAGTAATATTACTTAACCCACATTATTCCACGTGTTGTTACGTTAAGTAATATTACTTACCCCACATTATTCTAGGTGTTGTAACGTTTAGTAATATTACTTACATCACATTATTTCAGGTGTTGCAACGTTTAGTAATATTACTTACCTCACGTTACTCTAGGTGTTGTTACGTTTAGTAATATTACTTTTTACTACATTATTCTAGTTGTTGTAACGTTTAGTAATATTACTTAACCCACATTATTCCAGGTGTTACAACGTTTAGTAATATTACTTACCCCACATTATTCCAGGTGTTGCAACGTTTAGTAATATTACTTTATACCACATTATTCCAGGTGTTGTTATGTTTAGTATTATTACTTACCCCACATTATTCTAGGTGTTGTAACGTTTAGTAATATTACTTTACCCATTATTCCAGATGTTGTTACATTATTCTAGGTGTTGTAACGTTTAGTAATATTATTCCAGGTTTGTTATTTACTTTTACCCCACCTTATTCCAGGTGTTGCAACGTTTAGTAATATTACTTTTTACCACATCATTCCAGGTGTTTTAACGTTTAGTAATATTACTTTTTACCACATCATTCCAGGTGTTTTAACGTTTAGTAATATTACTTTATACTACATTATTCTACGTTTGTAATGCTCAGTAATATCCCTGGTAATCCCTGTATCGTCGGCTATGCAGTATTAGTTGTTTAAATCACAGTCTATAGCTGTATAGTATTTAGTAATGTTAATTGTACTGTCCAGTATCCCATATTATATTCTGTTTAGTAATGTTAATTATAATGTCCTGTATCCTATATTATATTCTTTTCAGTAATGTTATTTGCGATGTCCAGTATTTCAGGTTATTTAGTTTTTAGTAATGTTAATTGTAATGTCCATTATGTTAGGTTATAGTTTTCGGTAATTTTACTTGTAATGTCCGGTATGTCAGGTTATATAATACTTAGTAATTTTAATTGTAAAGTGCTATGGTTTAGGCTTACTTGTTTGTTTGTTTTCTTGCTTTTTAAAAAATGACATCGAGCTATGTGATGCGTTGACCAAGAAAATCGAACCTCTAATGTTAACGTTTTGAGTTCATAAACATACTCTTCACCATTGGCGACATTTTGTGTTATACAATGTTTGATATGTCGCACAGCATCCTTGGCTTTTGAGTGTTTGGATGTATCGTCGTTTTTATAAACCTGTAATTCGACCTTTTAAGTGTTTGGGTGTGCCATCGTTTTTATAAGCCTATATTCGACCATTAGGTACATATTTGACCATATTTCTAACACTGTAAGACCATCTCAGATAGTACAAATTATTTCCAACACTATAATGTCATATCCAATAGTACAAGGGTATTTCTAACACTATAAGGTCAGCTCCAAAAGTACAATTTATTTCTAACACTTTAAGGCCACCTCTAATAGTAGAAGGGTATTTCTATTACTGATGCCCTCCCGCTGGTTCAGGGTAAGTCTACAGATTGACAACGCTAAAATCAGGGGTTCGATTCCCCTCGGTGGGCTCAGCAGATAGCCCGATGTGTCTTTGCTATAAGAAAACACGCACTCTAACACTGTAAGGCCGTCTCTAACAGTACAAGGGTATTTCTAACACTATAAGACTAGCTGTAGCGCTACAACACTGTCTTTAACCGTAAAACCCTATCTCTTGGTGCATAGCTACAGTTTATGACAACAAAAGCAGCATGCATGTATTATTCAATATATTGTTTAAGAAGTGGTTTACACATCATCTGTATTCTATTAAGCTGTAGATTGTATACTAGTGATAGCCTTAGACTAAAGTTGTTACGAAATGATTTAGTGGTTATTGGTAGTAGTATATAGAAATTTTAGTATTGGTAATCCTACAGTAAGATTATGAGATAGTAGAATAGAGAGTATTGCTAGTCCTAGATAGAGTTTATTATTACTGGTAATCCTAACGTAAGATTATAAGAAAGTAGAATAGAGAGTATTGCTAGTCCTAGATAGTTGTTTTATTATTACTGGTAATCATAAAGTAAGATTATGAGATAGTAGAATAGAGAGTATTGCTAGTCCTAGATAGAGTTTATTATTACTGGTAATCCTAACGTAAGATTATAAGAAAGTAGAATAGAGAGTATTGCTAGTCCTAGATAGTTGTTTTATTATTACTGGTAATCATAAAGTAAGATTATGAGATAGTAGAATAGAGAGTATTGCTAGTCCTAGATAGAGTTTATTATTACTGGTAATCCTAACGTAAGATTATAAGAAAGTAGAATAGAGAGTATTGCTAGTCCTAGATAGTTGTTTTATTATTACTGGTAATCATAAAGTAAGATTACAATGAAGTGGATTAGAGATAATTGGTAGTCCTAGATAGCGTTTATTATAAAGTGAATTAGAGATTTCTGGTAATCCTAAAAACAAGATTATTACGAAGTGGATTAAAATATCTTGATAGTTCTGGAAAGAGGTTATTGTATGAAGTAGGTCAAAGATTAGAGGAAATTCTAAATTAAAACTACTGTGATACCAGAAATCACTGGTTTTATATAAATGTTGACAAAACAAAAATCGTATCAGATGCGTAGGTTAGTAGTATGAATTTCAAGATTGGTATAATATTTCAATAAAACAGTAATCTATTTTCTGGAGTTACGCCATCCAGGCCTGGCATGGCCAGGTGGGTTAAATGCGTTCGACTTGTAATCTCAGGGTCGCGGGTCCGAATCCCCTACGGATCAAATATGCTCGCCCTTTCAGCCGTGGGGGCATTATAACGTGACGATCAATCCCACTATTCGTTGGTAAAAGAGTAGCCCAAGAGTTGGCAGTGGGTGGTAATGACTAGCTGCTTTTCCTCTAGTCTTACACTGCTAAATTAGGGACGGCTAGCGCAGATAGCCCTCGTGTATCTTTGCGCGAAATTCCAAAATAAACAAACCAATACTTCATTCAATGAAATGCGTTGTAACTGTACTAATTTTTCTTATTTCTGTGTACTACTTTCTGCAATAATGCCCTTCATTACTATATGCTATTTTCTGGATTAACTTTTTCTAATATCTGACATAACTGTGAAGATATACTTTATGTTGTAGAATAATTTTCCCAATGATGTTCTTTAATTTTTCAGTAACTTTTCTTTATGATAAGTATCTATTTGTTTCAGCGGCTTGCTTCAGATTCATTAAGTCCCTACGGAGGCAGTATGGATGAAGATCGATCGTCAGTAGGATCAATGGATACGCCAGGGTCTATGTCGCATCAGGCATCTCCACATATAAGCTTGGATAACCATAATGAAACTGGTAAGCAAGAAATTACATTTTATATGTCTCCTAAAAATCGATCGAGTTACAAACATTCATGATATAAAGCTAGTGCATTTTCTACCTGCAGTTTGAAAAATTATAATAATATGTAAAACCACAGATGACACAATTGTTCCATCAGGCTCATATATCAACACATTTAGAAATGCCCTTCGCTGTTGAAAACCACAGATGACACAACCGTTCTATCAGGTGCACATATCAACACATTTAGAAGTGTCCTTCGCTACTGAAAACCACAGATGACACAACCGTTCCATCAAGTGCATATATCAACACATTTAGAAGTGTTCTTCGCTATTGAAAAACCTCAGATGATATCATCTTTCTATTAGGACAAGTATCAGCACATTTAAAAGTGTCCACATTTAGAGAAAACCTCAGATGACACAATCGTTTCATTAGTTTCTGTCTCTAGGATTTTTAGAATGTACGATGGTAGAATTTGTATCTTTAGACCTGAATTCGATAAGTCTCGTGGAAAAGAGCATCATAGAATAACTAGTGGACAAGAGCGTCATAGAATAACTAGTGGACAAGAGCGTCATAGAATAACTAGTGGACAAGAGTATCATAGAATAACTAGTGGTCAAGAGCGTCAGAGAATAGCTAGTGGGCAAGAGCATCAATGGATATTTAGTGGACACGAACATCATTGGATAAAACATCTTATATTCTCAGTTTATAAGATGTATTTGTTCTTCTATTTGTTATCAGTAGTTGTGTCAAAGTTTTGTTACCTACGTCTTCTGTTTTCACGTTATGGACGATGAATCACATCAAAATATTGGTTGAACCGTCTCGTGTTCCGTTAGTTGTTACAGAATATTCTCAATTTCAACTATTCTGGAAATGGGTGGTTTTCTTAGGGGCAGAAAGGCAAGAAGTTTGTAAACAAGTGTTATAGAAGTGCGTGTGCATGAGCGCTAATTGAATTAACTCATATTTGTGCGTTTTAGCTTTAGTACAAAATTTGTGCCGTACACGCTTTTACTATTGCAGCCATGTTTACCGCGAAAGTGAGGTTAGTTATTCCAGTTCGGTAACTTAGCACGTGCTGGAAACAGCTCTTTCTGTCAGTTTTAATGGTAAAAATCACGGGCCGAGGAGGGAGTAGGACTACCTAGAACACGCACCGTCATCTGGTGTGTGACCCTGGGGAGTCACGTGTAGTCCAATAGTAGCCTGAACATCACGTGCTCTAACCGAGTAGATGACGTTGAAGATCCATGGATCAAGGACCCTAGGTTTGCGTCAAGAGACCCAAGAATTGGCGGTGGGTGCTGTTCATTAGCTGCTCTAATATCAGTTCAAAACTAGGCACGGTTAGTAAAGATTTCTATTATATACAAACGAAAGCTCTCTTTGGATTATAAATGTTTTCCCTAGAATTTGGAAACCAACAATTTCTCTCTCAGTACTATTCTAAAAACATTTACAAACACTATTGATCGATAGTAAGAGTTTTTGGCTATTTTTACTTGTAATTTAAAGGGCCACATTATAATCTCTAACAAGTACATTGAATATAACTCAATTAAAAACACTTAATAATATTCAAGAATACTTTAGATGTAACCGTGACTTGCCTTAACTTCATGAATTGATCTGTGAACTGTAAGAAAGTGTTCAGATGTAACCGTGACTTGAGTTCACTTCATTAGATGATATATAAACCTGAAGAAGGTGTTGATGTAACCATGATTTGACGTAACTTCATTAGCTGACCTATAAACTGTAAGAAGGTGTTGATGTACCCATGACTTGACTTAACTTCATTAGCTGACCTATAAACTGTAAGAAGGTGTTGATGTAACCATGACTTGACTTAACTTCATTAGCTGACCTATAAACTGTAAGAAGGTGTTGATGTAACCATGACTTGACTTAACTTCATTAACTGATTTATAAACTGTAAGAAGGGGTTTAGATGTTGCTTCATAAATAGATAATACCATCAATACACGTTTTGTAATCCAACAATTACATGATTATGAGCAAGATATAACTTGGATGTTTATTATGTTTCACTGTGAATCAAATGGTCCACGTCTCAAGTTCCTCCACTGAAAAAAATATTAAAAATCACGCTTTATTTGGGCGTTATAAGAGTGACAGTCAAATCCCACTAAACAATTAGAGTAGTCTTAGAACTGGCGATGAACACCGTTGAGCAATTCTGTTCCCTGGAGTTAATCAACACACTCCAACCTCTAGTGTTGTAAAGTTTCGTCAAGTTCACCGTTTATTCAACGCACTCTAGCTTCTTATGTTGTAAAGTATCGTCACGTTCACCGTCTATTCAGCACACTCTAGCTTCTTATGTTGTAAAGTTTCGTCACGTTCACCGTCTATTCAGCACACTCTAGCTTCTTATGCTGTAAAGTTTCGTCACGTTCACCGTCTATTCAGCACACTCTAGCTTCTTATGTTGTAAAGTTTCGTCACGTTCACCGTCTATTCAGCACACTCTAGCTTCTTATGTTGTAAAGTTTCGTCACGTTCATCGTCTATTCAGCACACTCCAGCCTTTAATATTGTAAATTTTCATCAAGTTCACCGTTTATTCAGCCCCCTCCAGTTTCAAAGGTTTACCTGTCTTCGAGTTAATCATAGTTATTCATTGTTTGTCGTCAGTGGTTATAAATAAAATTGAAAAGATGATATAAGTGATATAGCAAAACTTAGTACATTCCGTATTATCATAATATTAACAACAACGGTTGATAACTCAGTAATGTTTGTTTGCTTGTTTGCTTTTGAATTTCGCGCAAAGCTACACGAGAGCTACCTGCGTTCGTCCTTAATTTAGCAATGTAAGACTAGAGGGAAGGCAGCTAGTCATCACCATCCACCGCTAACTCTTGGGCTACTTTTTACCAACGAATAGTGGAATTGACCGTCACTTTATAACGCCCCCACGGCTGAAAGGGCGAGCATGTTTGGTACGACGGGGATTCGAACCCGTGACTCTCAAATTACGAGTCGAACGCCTTAACTAATCTTGCCATCCCAGGCCCTCAGTAATAAAAACACAATAAAACGAAAATAAAATGTTCCTGTAGAGTCTGGTAATGTTCCGCCAAAGATATACCTGAAAGTTCGGTAATATTCCATAAATGATTGCTTGTTTTAATTTCGAGCAAAGCTACAAGAGGGCTATCCGCGCCAGCCGTCCCTATTTTAGCAGTGTAAGACTAGAGGGAAGGCAGCTAGTCTTCACCACCCTCTGCCAAATCTTAGGTTACTTTTTACCAGTGAATAGTAGGACTGACCGTCCAATTATAACGCCCTTACAGCTGAAAGGGCGAGCATGTTTGATGTAACGGGAATTCGAACGTTTACATACATTAGTCACCTAACAAAGTGAATACTGATTTGGGTTTTTCCTTTCCCATCTACAGGTGGCAATTATTTGGGCTCGTGCGAAGAAGACGATGACGAACGAGTGAAAAAACAAAAGAAAAGAGGACTGTTTCCTAAAGTTGCCACCAATATGTTGAGGGCGTGGTTGTTCCAGCATCTCTCTGTAAGTGGTATATAAAATACGGGCCCATTATAAAGCAATGCACGTGTATACACAATGATTTGATCTCATTTTGTCCACATTATATCAGAGCTGCATGCGCTCCTTCATTCTATAAATAAGTATTATTTGGTTTGTTTGTTGTTGTTTTTTATAACAAAGCCTCAACGGGCTATCTGCTGAGTCCACCGAGGGGAATCGAACCCCTGATTTTATCGTTGTAACTAGGTAGACTTACCGATGTACCAGTGGGGGACAAGAATTATTTGGTAGGGGAAGGAGGATGGATTATTAAAGCTCCTGATTAGCTACTCTTTCACAGAAGACAAATACAATTATAGTTGATCAAATAACCCCTTATCATTCCATCTGGCATTGCCTTATATCACTTAAGGAACACGGATAGTTTGTAAGTTTGAAATGTCTATTATTTGTATTTTCTGTTAACAAGGAACGACTATTTATTTCCCTGAAAGGGGACCGAACGCCGCCTGAAGGGGTCATTTGTAACCACTCGCACTGCTAAACAGTAAAATGTTGTTTTTCTGTCAGTCAGTAGGCACTACACATACGTTACATAAGAGACGCGTATCGTTGCATTTTGTGAAGTTCTGACGTCACTACAACGTAGGCATGATATGAATCACGAGAAGAATTATGTATTCTGTAGACTACAACAGAGCTTGACATATGTCAAAAGCAAGAAAAAATTTTACTCTTAATTTTGGTTTTATCTACTCTCGAAACAACACTTTGGGGACCCTACTGGAGTGCGTATAATATATTCTGTTAACTGGGGGCTTAGTCGCTCTGGATGCTACGTTCGTTTCTGTAGAGCTCACGTTTATTTTTGATCGCTGAAGGAGATTAAGGGTAAGTATCAAGAGTAAAGAGAAAAACAAGTCCAGTCTTGTTGAGTGAGATTGAAACATTGGATGAAAAAGACTGGTCAGTTACACTATATTGTCAATAGTATGTGGGCACCATTTCTAATTGGCAGGTTTGGCTATTTCAGCTAACAGGTGCATAGAATCAAGCATACAGCCATGCAATCTCCATAGACAAACATTGGCAGTAGAATGGGTCGTATTGAAGAGCTTTCAATACTTTCAATGTGGTACTGTCATAGGATCTCCTTTCCAACAAGTCAGTTCGTCAAATTTCTTCCCTGCTAGAGCTGTCCCATAAGTGCTATTATTGTGAAGCGGAAACGTCTAGGAGCAACAAAGCTCAGCCACGAAGCAGTAGGCTACACAAGCTCACCGAACGGGACCGCCGAGTGCTGAAGTGCATACAAATCGTCTATCCACAGTTGCAACATTTACTACCGAGTTCCAAACTGCCTCTGGAAGCAATGTCAGCACAACAACTGTTCGTCGGGAACTTCATGAAGTGGGTTTCCATGGCCGAACAGCCACACATAAGCCTAAGACTATCATGCGCAATGCCAAGCATTAGCTGTAGTGATGTAAAGCACACTGCCATTGGACTCTGGAACAGTAGAAACACGTTCTCTGGAGTGATGAATCACGCTTCACTGTCTGGCAATCTGACGGACGAATCTGGGTTTGGCGAATACCAGGAGAAAGCTACCTCCCTGAATGCATAGTGCCAACTGTAAAGTTTTATGGAGGAGGAATAATGGTCTGGGGCTATTTTTCATAGTTTGGGCCTAGGCTCTCTGTTCTGGTGAAGGGAAATTTAATGATATAGCATACAGTGAAATTCTAGAGAACTGCGTACTTCCAACTTTGTGGCAACAGTTTGGGTAAAGAATTGTTTTGTTTCAGCATGACTATGTCCCCGTGCACAAAGCGAGATTTATAAAGACATGGTTTGCCGAGGTTGGTGTGGAAGAACATGACTAGTCTTCACAGAGCCCTGAACTCAACCCCATCGAAAACCTTTGTGATGAATAGGAATTCCTACTACGACCCAGCCATCCTTGCCCGACATCCCGACCTCACTAATGCTCTCTTAGCTAAATATGAGCGAATCCTTGCAGCCATGTTCCAAAGTTTAGTGAAAACCCTTCCCAGAAGAGTGGAGTTTCTTATAGCAGCACGGGGGGACCAACTCCATATTTATTCCATGGTTTTTAATGAGATGTTCAACAAGCACATGTGGGTGTGATGGTCAGGTGTCCACATACTATTGGCCATGTAGTATATCATGAACACGTCAAACTAAGATCATCCTGACTGTATCCCTGATATAAAACTCGTGGGAGTGTACGTTAAGATGTATTGTTGTCTTCAGTGTGTAGACATACTTATGTTTATAATATATACAATGTTAGACAGTGATGAACTATTTTCACGTCTTGTCACAAACACGAGCAGTGATATCGTCACGTTACTTTCAGACATTACCAGCGACAGCTGGACAAATAGTTGAGTAAAGTGTTTGGTAAAGTAAATAGTTGAGTAAAGTAAACTGTGTAGTATAGTAAACAGTTCAGTAAAGAAAACTGTGTAGTATAGTAAACAGTTAAGTAAAGTAAACTGTGTAGTATAGTAAACAGTTGAGTAAAGTAAACTGTGTAGTATAGTAAACAGTTGAGTAAAGAAAACTGTGTAGTATAGTAAACAGTTCAGTAAAGTAAACTGTGTAGTATAGTAAACAGTTGAGTAAAGTAAACTGTGTAGTATAGTAAACAGTTGAGTAAAGTAAACTGTGTAGTATGGTAAACAGTTCAGTAAAGTAAACTGTGTAGTATAGTAAACAGTTGAGTAAAGTAAACTGTGTAGTATAGTAAACAGTTGAGTAAAGTAAACTGTGTAGTATAGTAAACAGTTGAGTAAAGAAAACTGTGTAGTATAGTAAACAGTTGAGTAAAGTAAACTGTGTAGTATAGTAAACAGTTCAGTAAAGAAAACTGTGTAGTATAGTAAACAGTTGAGTAAAGTAAACTGTGTAGTATAGTAAACAGTTCAGTAAAGAAAACTGTGTAGTATAGTAAACAGTTCAGTAAAGAAAACTGTGTAGTATAGTAAACAGTTCAGTAAAGAAAACTGTGTAGTATAGTAAACAGTTCAGTAAAGAAAACTGTGTAGTATAGTAAACAGTTAAGTAAAGTAAACTGTTTAGTAAAGTAAACTGTTTGGTATAGTAAACCGTTGAGTAAAGTAAACTGTGTAGTATAGTAAACAGTTCAGTAAAGAAAACTGTGTAGTATAGTAAACAGTTCAGTAAAGAAACAGTTGAGTAAAGTGTAGTATAGTAAACAGTTCAGTAAAGAAAACTGTGTACTATAGTAAACAGTTCAGTAAAGTAAACTGTTTACTAAAGTAAACTGTGTAGTATAGTAAACAGTTGAGTAGAGTAAACTGTTTGGTAAAGTATACTGTGTAGTATAGTAAACAGTTGAGTAAAGTAAACTGTGTAGTATAGTAAACAGTTGAGTAAAGTAAACTGTGTAGTATAGTAAACAGTTGAGTAAAGTAAACTGTGTAGTATAGTAAACTGTTCAGTAAAGAAAACTGTGTAGTATAGTAAACAGTTGAGTAAAGTAAACTGTGTAAAAACTGTGTAGTATAGTAAAAACTGTTCAGTAAAGAAAACTGTGTAGTATAGTAAACAGTTGAGTAAAGTAAACTGTGTAGTATAGTAAACTGTTCAGTAAAGAAAACTGTGTAGTATAGTAAACAGTTGAGTAAAGTAAACTGTGTAGTATAGTAAACTGTTCAGTAAAGAAAACTGTGTAGTATAGTAAACAGTTGAGTAAAGTAAACTGTGTAGTATAGTAAACTGTTCAGTAAAGTAAACTGTGTAGTATAGTAAACAGTTGAGTAAAGTAAACTGTGTAGTATAGTAAACAGTTGAGTGAAATAAACTGTGTAGTATAGTAAACTGTTCAGTAAAGTAAACTGTGTAGTATAGTAAACAGTTGAGTGAAATAAACTGTGTAGTATAGTAAACTGTTCAGTAAAGTAAACTGTGTAGTATAGTAAACAGTTGAGTGAAGTAAACTGTGTAGTATAGTAAACAGTTGAGTAAAGTAAACTGTAGTATAGTAAACAGTTGTTCAGTAAAGTAAAGTAAACTGTTTAGTAGTAAAGTAAACTGTGTGTAGTAAACAGTTCAGTAAACAGTTTAGTATAGTAAACTGTTTAGTAAACCAGTAAACCTGTTATGTAATAGTAAACAGTTGAGTATAGTAAACAGTTGAGTAAAGTAAACTGTTTAGTAAAGTAAACTGTGTAGTATAGTAAACAGTTGAGTAAAGTAAACTGTGTAGTATAGTAAACAGTTGAGTAAAGTAAACTGTGTAGTATAGTAAACAGTTGAGTAAAGTAAACTGTTTAGTATAGTAAACTGTTTAGTAAAGTAAACTGTGTAGTATAGTAAACAGTTGAGTAAAGTAAACTGTTTAGTAAAGTAAACTGTGTAGTATAGTAAACAGTTGAGTAAACTGTTTAGTAAAGTAAACTGTGTAGTATAGTAAACAGTTGAGTAAAGTAAACTGTTTAGTAAAGTAAACTGTGTAGTATAGTAAACAGTTGAGTAAAGTAAACTGTGTAGTATAGTAAACAGTTGAGTAAAGTAAACTGTTTAGTAAAGTAAACTGTGTAGTATAGTAAACAGTTGAGTAAAGTAAACTGTGTAGTATAGTAAACAGTTGAGTAAAGTAAACTGTTTAGTAAAGTAAACTGTTTAGTATAGTAAACTGTTTAGTAAAGTAAACTGTGTAGTATAGTAAACAGTTGAGTAAAGTAAACTGTGTAGTATAGTAAACAGTTGAGTAAAGTAAACTGTTTAGTAAAGTAAACTGTTTAGTAAAGTAAACTGTGTAGTATAGTAAACTGTTTAGTAAAGTAAACTGTGTAGTATAGTAAACAGTTGAGTAAAGTAAACTGTGTAGTATAGTAAACAGTTGAGTAAAGTAAACTGTTTAGTATAGTAAACTGTGTAGTATAGTAAACAGTTGAGTAAAGTAAACTGTTTAGTAAAGTAAACTGTGTAGTATAGTAAACAGTTGAGTAAAGTAAACTGTGTAGTATAGTAAACAGTTGAGTAAAGTAAAGTAAACAGTTGAGTAAAGAAAACTGTGTAGTATAGTAAACAGTTGAGGAAAGTAAACTGTTTAGTAAAGTAAACTGTGTAGTATAGTAAACTGTGTAGTATAGTAAACAGTTGAGGAAAGTAAACTGTTTAGTATAGTAAACAGTTCAGTAAAGAAAACTGTGTAGTATAGTAAACAGTTGAGTAAAGTAAACTGTGTAGTATAGTAAACAGTTGAGGAAAGTAAACAGTTCAGTAAAGTAAACTGTGTAGTATAGTAAACAGTTGAGTAAAAACATTTGAGCAAAGTGTAGTATAGTAAACAGTAAACTGTGTAGTATAGTAAACAGTTGAGTAAAGTAAACTGTGTAGTATAGTAAACAGTTCAGTAAAAGAAAACTGTGTAGTATAGTAAACAGTTGAGTAAAGTAAACTGTGTAGTATAGTAAACAGTTGAGGAAAGTAAACAGTTCAGTAAAGTAAACTGTGTAGTATAGTAAACAGTTGAGTGAAATAAACTGTGTAGTATAGTAAACAGTTGAGTAAAGTAAACTGTGTAGTATAGTAAACAGTTCAGTAAAGAAAACTGTGTAGTATAGTAAACAGTTGAGTAAAGTAAACTGTGTAGTATAGTAAACAGTTGAGGAAAGTAAACAGTTCAGTAAAGAAAACTGTGTAGTATAGTAAACAGTTCAGTAAAGAAAACTGTGTAGTATAGTAAACAGTTGAGTAAAGTAAACAGTTAAGTAAACTGTGTAGTATAGTAAACAGTTGAGGAAAGTAAACAGTTCAGTAAAGAAAACTGTGTAGTATAGTAAACAGTTGAGTGAAGTAAACTCTGTAGTATAGTAAACAGTTGAGTAAAGTAAACTGTGTAGTATAGTAAACAGTTGAGTAAAGTAAACTGTTTAGTAAAGTACACTGTGTAGTATAGTAAACTGTGTAGTATAGTAAACAGTTGAGTAAAGAAAACTGTGTAGTATAGTAAACAGTTCAGTAAAGAAAACTGTGTAGTATAGTAAACAGTTCAGTAAAGAAAACTGTTTAGTAAAGTACACTGTGTAGTATAGTAAACTGTGTAGTATAGTAAACAGTTGAGTAAAGAAAACTGTGTAGTATAGTAAACAGTTCAGTAAAGAAAACTGTGTAGTATAGTAAACAGTTCAGTAAAGAAAACTGTTTAGTAAAATAAGAGGTTGAGTAAAGTAAACTGTTTAGTAAACAGTTGAGTAAAGTGAACTGTTTAGTGAAGTAAACAGTTTAGCTTCTCCAGCTGTAACAGTTGTTTTTTCGTATCTGAATAATTATCGATTATAAAAAAATCCTACATTGATCGTAGTAGAGTAATTATACTGGTGTCATTAACCAAGCTATCACCAGCAATCTATAATTATACTGGTGTCATTAACCAAGCTATCACCAGCAATCTATAATTATACTGGTGTCATTAACCAATCTATCACCAGCAATCTATAATTATACTGGTGTCATTAACCAAGCTATCACCAGCAATCTATAATTATACTGGTGTCATTAACCAAGCTATCACCAGCAATCTATAATTATACTGGTGTCATTAACCAAGCTATCACCAGCAACCTATAATTATACTGGTGTCATTAACCAAGCTATCACCAGCAATCTATAATTATACTGATGTCATTAACCAAGCTATCACCAGCAATCTATAATTATACTGGTGTCATTAACCAAGCTATCACTAGCAATCTATAATTATACTGGTGTCATTAACCAAGCTATCACCAGCAATCTATAATTATACTGGTGTCATTAACCAAGCTATCACCAGCAAGCTATAATTATACTGGTGTCATTAACCAAGCTATCACCAGCAATCTATAATTATACTGGTGTCATTAACCAAGCTATCACCAGCAACCTATAATTATACTGGTGTCACAACCAAGCTATCACCAGCAATCTATAATTATACTGATGTCATTAACTGCTTATCACCAGCAATCTATAATTATACTGGTGTCATTAACTGCTATCACCAGCAATCTATAATTATACTGGTGTCATTAACCGAGCTATCACCAGCAATCTATAATTATACTGGTGTCATTAACTGAGCTATCACCAGCAATCTATAATTATACTGGTGTCATTAACTGCTATCACCAGCAATCTATAATTATACTGGTGTCATTAACCAAGCTATCACCAGCAATCTATAATTATACTGGTGTCATTAACCAGCTTATCACCAGCGGTCTCTAATTATACTGGTGTCATTAACCAAGCTATCACCAGCAGTCTCTAATTATACTGGTGTCATTAACCAAGCTATCACCAGCAGTTTCTAATTATACTGGTGTCATTAACCAAGCTATCACCAACAGTCTCTAATTATACTGATGTCATTAACCAAGCTATCACCAGCAATCTATAATTATACTGGTGTCATTAACTAAGCTATCACCAGCAGTCACTAATTATACTGGTGTCATTAACCAAGCTATCACCAGCAGTCACTAATTATACTGGTGTCATTAACGAAGCTATCACCAGCAGTCACTAATTATACTGGTGTCATTAACTGCTTATCACCAGCAGTCAGTAATTATACTGGTGTCATTAACCAAGTTATCTCAAGCAATCTATAATTATACTGGTGTCATTAACCAAGCCATCACCAACAGTCTCTAATTATACTGGTGTCATTAACCAAGCTATCACCAACAGTCTATAATTATACTGGCGTCATTAACCAAGCTATCACCAGCAGTCACTAATTATACTGATGTCATTGACCAAGCTATCACCAGCAGTCACTAATTATACTGGTGTCATTAACCAAGCTGTCACCAGCAGTCTATAATTATACTGGTGTCATTAACTGCTATCACTAGCAATCTATAATTATACTGGTGTCATTAACCAAGCTATCACCAGCAGTCTGTAATTATACTGGTGTCATTAACCAAGCTATCACCAGCAGTCTCTAATTATACTGGTGTCATTAACCAAGCTATCACCAGCAGTTTCTAATTATACTGGTGTCATTAACCAAGCTATCACCAACAGTCTCTAATTATACTGATGTCATTAACCAAGCTATCACCAGCAATCTATAATTATACTGGTGTCATTAACTGCTATCACCAGCAGTCACTAATTATACTGGTGTCATTAACTAAGCTATCACCAGCAGTCACTAATTATACTGGTGTCATTAACGAAGCTATCACCAGCAGTCACTAATTATACTGGTGTCATTAACCAAGCTATCACCAGCAGTCAGTAATTATACTGGTGTCATTAACCAAGTTATCTCAAGCAATCTATAATTATACTGGTGTCATTAACCAAGCCATCACCAACAGTCTCTAATTATACTGGTGTCATTAACCAAGCTATCACCAACAGTCTATAATTATACTGGCGTCATTAACCAAGCTATCACCAGCAGTCACTAATTATACTGATGTCATTGACCAAGCTATCACCAGCAGTCACTAATTATACTGGTGTCATTAACTAAGCTGTCACCAGCAGTCTATAATTATACTGGTGTCATTAACCAAGCTATCACTAGCAATCTATAATTATACTGGTGTCATTAACCAAGCTATCACCAGCAGTCTGTAATTATACTGGTGTCATTAACCAAGCTATCACCAGCAGTCTGTAATTATACTGGTGTCATTAACCAAGCTATCACCAGCAGTCTATAATTATACTGATTTCATTAACCAAGCTATCACCAGCAGTCTCTAATTATACTGGTGTCATTAACCAAGCTATCACCAGCAGTCTCTAATTATACTGGTGTCATTAACCAAGCTATCACCAGCAGTCTATAAATATACTGATGTTTAATAACAAAACTGTTACTGTTGGTTTCTAGTTAGAGTGATGTCATCACTGGTATTTTCTTAAGGCATCGCTAAGTATTTGGATGTCTTGCATGATTAATTGTAACAATAAACAGAGAAAAATGCTGTACAAACAAATATGCTTTTCAAGGTAAAAATATTGAGAAAATAACATTTAAAGGAAACACGTCAACAAACGTGTTGTCCTGCAAGTAATCTGATAGTGCAGTGTAAGGGAACATATCTTTGATAATGTTTATAGACAGCACAACAATATCTTAATAAACGCTGAGAACCGTGTCAAAGTACAATTAACCTATTAACTAATAAGTGACGTTACCAAAGATCAAATAAATACAGAGGCATCACTTAGGATGTTACTTTACAGAAACACACCGGGAGACTTCAGTTATGTGTTTAGATTGAACAAATAGAGGGTCTCGGAGTGAGAGGAGGTTACCGAAGTTATAAACTAAAATCGAAGAAATGTCTCATATATGTTGAACTAAATAAGCAGACGTCAGAGAGCTTGTAAGGAGACATATAAACTTAGATGTTGAGCCTGAAGACCTCGATTAATGAAACGACTCCATAATCGGACCATGGTGGAGGTAATACTGTACATGTGTAGAGTAGAGGTCATGTGGTCAGTTAAATCAACCAAGCTCGTGTTAAAAAGAGGGATTACTAATTAACTGGAGAACATAGGAGTTCGTAAACAAAGTTTGACAGTTTAATGGTGTGTAGGTAAGAGTTTCTTCACGAAACAAACTCAGAGCAATAGTAAACAGAAAACCAGCTGTCTCTTTGAGCAGGCCGATAATCACCCTTCTACTAATATAAAAGGGTTTGCAAAATAAGCCCAGAGAGAGTTAGTTAGTTAGTCAGACAGCTCAGAATCTTAACGGAAGAACAGGAAGGTGTCTTCACACCCAAACTCTTTGTAAGTATTATTAATACCATTATTCCTCAACATCGGTCACCCTGGTAACAGAAGTAACTAATTGTCTTTACTGAACCTTAGCAAGCTAGGCTGTATATGTGTGTGATGTGTAATTTTTGAAAGTATAAATAAAGTGTTTTATTGGACGTCTCGGGTTCGAGTTTTGTTTTTTTTGGACTGTAAAGTTTATGTGCTTCACTCACCACGACATCCACACTTAAAAACAAATTTTGCACGTGACAGTGGGTAGTATTAGTCAAGCTTCTATGTAGCAGATATATGTTGAACTCTAGTTTCATTTTATAGTTTCTATGTAGCGGATATAATTTGTTGAATTCTAGTTTTGTTTTATTGTTTCACCGCAACAGATATATTCTGTTGAATTCTAGTTTTATTTTATGGTTTCTGTATAGCAGATATAATTTGTTGAATTTTAGTTTTATTCTATTGTTTCTGTGTAGCAGGTATAATCTATTGAATTTTAGTTTTATTTTATAGTTTCTGTGTAGCAGGTATAATCTGTTGAATTTTAATTTTTTTTTATAGTTTCTGTGTAGCAGATATAATCTGTTGAATTTTAGTTTTATTTTATAGTTTTTGTGTAGCAGGTATAATTATTGAATTCTAGTTTTATTTTATGGTTTCTGTGTAGCAGATATAATTTGTTGAATTCTAGTTTCGTGTTATTGTTTCCATTTAACAGATATAATCTGTTTAATTCTACTTGTGGTTCATTTTTTCTCTTTGCCACGGCATGGTCAGGTGGTTGGAGTGGGGCGCCCAACTCGTAATCTGAGGGTCGCGGATTCGAATCCCCGTAACACCAAACATGCTCGCCCTTTCAGCCATAGGGGCGTTATAATTTGACATCAATTCAACTATTCATTGCTAAAAAAGTAGCTCAAGAGTTGGCGGTGAGTGGTGATGACAGTTGCCTTCCCTCCAGTTTTATACTACTAAATTAGGGATGGCTTGCGCAGATAGCCCTCATATAGCTTTGTACGAAGTCCAGAACAAACAAACACATCATTGTTTCTTTGTAGCAAATATAACATGTTTAATTATAGTTGTGTTTCATTGCTTCTTTATAGCAGATGTGTTGAATTCCACATTTGGTTTTGTGGCTTTACTTTGATAACTATAATCTTGTGGTCTCTTCCTACGTTATTAACCCTAATTCTGTGAAACTGGACACCTCTGTTATTAGCCCTACTTGGACCAAAGTAGTGAAGTTTCTATTGCGAAGTTACAAGAGTATTGCTTGTAACAGCTATAAATCGTTATTCAAGTATAATATGCTGTAAGTTTTCAACGTTGAATATTGCCGTTTATGGAGAATTCTGTTTGACATATTGCTCAACGAGGCATTTGAAATCTGTTTCATTTTATTTTAGCATCCATACCCATCTGAAGACCAGAAGAAACAGTTATCCCGGGATACAGGACTAACCATTCTACAGGTCAACAACTGGTAAGTAGATTTTTAATCCAGAAACGTTCAGGAGACTTGGATCTTGTCATCCGTCTAGCCCAGGACGCCTGGAATTGTCAGTATAATAACCCTAAAATTGTTTCTATGACAATAGGATGAGTAGAACATATATTTACAGACTTTTCTTGCCAACGTTTGTATTATCTTACAATTCCCAACAACACATATTATTGATGAAAAATTATACTTTAAGATATTGTAAAGATATCTGTGGGTGAAGACATTACGTCGATGTCTCTTCGAATGTTTCAACCATCCCATACAAAATATTCTGTCTTTTATTCAGCGGTGGGATAGCAGTAAGTTTATGGAGTTATAAAGCCAAAATTTGGGATTAGGTTCCCTGCGAATGTCACAACATACTACTAAGTGTGACTTTCCTCTCTCTTCTGATTTTAGTACTTTTCTTCCAATAACAAATTGGCTCATTAAACTTCCATCTAAGCATTTCTAGATAAATATATATATATATATATCATTCTGCCAGTTTACTTATATTTAGCTGCATTTGAGTCCTTTTACGATAAAGGTGAATAGCTTATAGCTGTTCCCTAGACCTTCTCGGATAAGTTTATTAAATCATACCAACATATGACCACAAACACAGACACTTCTACTCCAGAGGCCTTTTCGGAGACATTTTATGGACTAGAACAAAACTAAAGACACTGATACTCCAAAGGCCTATCCGGAAAAGATTTCAGAACTAAACTAAACCAAATCATAACATAAACTTAAAAACACGTTAGCCTAAAAGTTTTCCCAAAGAGGTTTTTCACAACTGAACCAAACCAGAACATAAGTGTAAAGACAATGTTACTCCAAAGGCCTTCCAAAAAAAGGTTTTTGGAACTAAACCAAACAGCAGGAGAACAACATACTTCTTTTGTTTAACAGTATTTTAATTATTTGGAATATCTGTGTGTGTGAATAATATATGTATTACACCAAATGATTTATAATGTGCCAGAAATCATGATAACCACCCGTATAACCGTTTCATGGATTCTTGACCAATTATGGAATATTTGTAAGACGGGCTTTACCTCTCATAAGCTGTCATGCATTACGGAAACACGAGACACAAAAATATACAAAACTGTATATATTTTTATAATAAACAAGCCTAGTGGGTAGTACAGCTGAATATCCACTAGACAAGAGTCTGTCTTCTCAGTACCAGTTGTTAATGTTTCGGCTCCGGTGAGTTTATCATCTCAGTTCCAGTTGTTAATGTTTCGGCCCCGGTGAGTTTATCATCTCAGTATCAGTTGTTAATGTTTCGGCCCTGGTGAGCTTATCTTCTCAGTACCAGTTGTTAATGTTTCGGCCCTAGTTAGTTTATCATCTCAGTTCCAGTTGTTAATGTTTCGGCCCTAGTTAGTTTATCATCTCAGTTCCAGTTGTTAATGTTTCGGCCCTGGTGAGTTTATCTTCTCAGTACCAGTTGTTAATGTTTCGGCCCTGGTGAGCTTATCTTCTCAGTACCAGTTGTTAATGTTTCGGCCCTGGTGAGCTTATCTTCTCAGTACCAGTTGTTAATGTTTCGGCCCTAGTTAGTTTATCATCTCAGTTCCAGTTGTTAATGTTTCGGCCCTGGTGAGCTTATCTTCTCAGTACCAGTTGTTAATGTTTCGGCCCTAGTTAGTTTATCATCTCAGTTCCAGTTGTTAATGTTTCGGCCCTGGTGAGTTTATCATCTCAGTACCAGTTGTTAATGTTTCGGCCCCGGTGAGTTTATCATCTCAGTACCAGTTGTTAATGTTTCGGCCCCGGTGAGTTTATCATCTCAGTTCCAGTTGTTAATGTTTCGGCCCCGGTGAGTTTATCATCTCAGTTCCAGTTGTTAATGTTTCGGCCCTGGTGAGTTTATCATCTCAGTACCAGTTGTTAATGTTTCGGCCCCGGTGAGTTTATCATCTCAGTTCCAGTTGTTAATGTTTCGGCCCCGGTGAGTTTATCATCTCAGTTCCAGTTGTTAATGTTTCGGCCCCGGTGAGTTTATCATCTCAGTTCCAGTTGTTAATGTTTCGGCCCTGGTGAGTTTATCATCTCAGTTCCAGTTGTTAATGTTTCGGCCCTGGTGAGTTTATCTTCTCAGTACCAGTTGTTAATGTTTCGGCCCCGGTGAGTTTATCATCTCAGTTCCAGTTGTTAATGTTTCGGCCCCGGTGAGTTTATCATCTCAGTTCCAGTTGTTAATGTTTCGGCCCCGGTGAGTTTATCATCTCAGTTCCAGTTGTTAATGTTTCGGCCCTGATTAGTTTATTATCTCAGTACCGGTTGTTAATGTTTCGGCCCTGGTGAGTTTATCATCTCAGTATCAGTTGTTAATGTTTCGGCCCTGGTGAGCTTATCTTCTCAGTACCAGTTGTTAATGTTTCGGCCCCGGTGAGTTTATCATCTCAGTTCCAGTTGTTAATGTTTCGGCCCTGGTGAGCTTATCTTCTCAGTACCAGTTGTTAATGTTTCGGCCCCGGTGAGTTTATCATCTCAGTTCCAGTTGTTAATGTTTCGGCCCCGGTGAGTTTATCATCTCAGTTCCAGTTGTTAATGTTTCGGCCCTAGTTAGTTTATCATCTCAGTTCCAGTTGTTAATGTTTCGGCCCTGGTGAGCTTATCTTCTCAGTACCAGTTGTTAATGTTTCGGCCCTAGTTAGTTTATCATCTCAGTTCCAGTTGTTAATGTTTCGGCCCTGGTGAGTTTATCATCTCAGTACCAGTTGTTAATGTTTCGGCCCTGGTGAGTTTATCATCTCAGTACCAGTTGTTAATGTTTCGGCCCCGGTGAGTTTATCATCTCAGTTCCAGTTGTTAATGTTTCGGCCCCGGTGAGTTTATCATCTCAGTTCCAGTTGTTAATGTTTCGGCCCTGGTGAGTTTATCATCTCAGTACCAGTTGTTAATGTTTCGGCCCCGGTGAGTTTATCATCTCAGTTCCAGTTGTTAATGTTTCGGCCCCGGTGAGTTTATCATCTCAGTTCCAGTTGTTAATGTTTCGGCCCTGATTAGTTTATCATCTCAGTACCGGTTGTTAATGATTCGGCCCTGGTGAGTTTATCATCTCAGTATCAGTTGTTAATGTTTCGGCCCTGGTGAGTTTATCATCTCAGTACCGGTTGTTAATGTTTCGGCCCTGGTGAGTTTATCATCCCAGTACCAGTTGTTAATGTTTCGGCCCTGGTGAGTTTATCATCTCAGTTCCAGTTGTTAATGTTTCGGCCCTGGTGAGCTTATCTTCTCAGTACCAGTTGTTAATGTTTCGGCCCCGGTGAGTTTATCATCTCAGTTCCAGTTGTTAATGTTTCGGCCCTGGTGAGTTTATCATCTCAGTTCCAGTTGTTAATGTTTCGGCCCTGGTGAGTTTATCATCTCAGTACCAGTTGTTAATGTTTCGGCCCTGGTGAGTTTATCATCTCAGTTCCAGTTGTTAATGTTTCGGCCCCGGTGAGTTTATCATCTCAGTTCCAGTTGTTAATGTTTCGGCCCTGGTGAGTTTATCATCTCAGTTCCAGTTGTTAATGTTTCGGCCCTGATTAGTTTATTATCTCAGTACCGGTTGTTAATGTTTCGGCCCTGGTGAGTTTATCATCTCAGTATCAGTTGTTAATGTTTCGGCCCTGGTGAGTTTATCTTCTCAGTACCAGTTGTTAATGTTTCGGCCCCGGTGAGTTTATCATCTCAGTTCCAGTTGTTAATGTTTCGGCCCTGGTGAGTTTATCTTCTCAGTACCAGTTGTTAATGTTTCGGCCCCGGTGAGTTTATCATCTCAGTTCCAGTTGTTAATGTTTCGGCCCCGGTGAGTTTATCATCTCAGTTCCAGTTGTTAATGTTTCGGCCCCGGTGAGTTTATCATCTCAGTTCCAGTTGTTAATGTTTCGGCCCTGATTAGTTTATTATCTCAGTACCGGTTGTTAATGATTCGGCCCTGGTGAGTTTATCATCTCAGTATCAGTTGTTAATGTTTCGGCCCTGGTGAGTTTATCATCTCAGTACCGGTTGTTAATGTTTCGGCCCTGGTGAGTTTATCATCCCAGTACCGGTTGTTAATGTTTCGGCCCTAGTTAGTTTATCATTTCAGTACCAGTTGTTAATGTTTCGGCCCTAGTTAGTTTATCATTTCAGTACCAGTTGTTAATGTTTCGGCCCTAGTTAGTTTATCATTTCAGTACCAGTTGTTAATGTTTCGGCCCTAGTTAGTTTATCATTTCAGTACCAGTTGTTAATGTTTCGGCCCTGGTGAGTTTATCATCTCAGTACCAGTTAATGTTTCGGCCCTGGTGAGTTTATCATCTCAGTACCGGTTGTTAATGTTTCGGCCCTAGTTAGTTTATCATTTCAGTACCAGTTGTTAATGTTTTGGCCCTAGTTAGTTTATCATTTCAGTACCAGTTGTTAATGTTTCGGCCCTGGTGAGTTTATCATCTCAGTACCAGTTAATGTTTCGGCCCTGGTGAGTTTATCATCTCAGTAACAGTTGTTAATATTTCGCCTCTGGAACTGATCTCGGGTTGTTCTGTTTCTTCATTTTTCAAGCTTAGCAGCATACCTACAACTGAACGCAACTATTCATAGAAAGCACCTATTTGTGAATGTTCCATAATAGAATATGGTTGTAGTACAATTATAGCTTTTAGTAGAGCAGATTAACCAACTTCAGAATAAAATCTGGTTGTGTTACTAGAGTCACTATTTTGATGGTGAACCCTGCTACGTAGGAGTTGTCACTGAATTTTGCCATTTTAAAGTTATAGGTTACATATCATTGTGTCTTCTGTCAAAGTAAAGAAGATTAGTAACCCTGCAATGTATTAAATATAAAAACTACAGTCTTTGGTTCAATGTTTTCTCAATTTAAAAGATCGTGTAGTTATGGTTCATCAATTTATTTTATTATCTTTATGAACTAAAATCAGTAACAACTCATATATTTGGTGGTAATAAAACATTACTAAAGCAGTACTATTTTGTAAAATAATAAAAAATTATTACTAAAGTGTATGATTTTATAAAATTTGCAAAGTTACAAAAACTGTCTATGCTCTGTTCATCATTCTTGCAGTCTTGGCCAAAATATTTATTTATTTTGTAACAAAAAATATCACTATTATTAAGATGAAATACCAATACTACCAATACATTTAGTGCAGTCAATCATCTACATATGTATATTATACAGATAACATATGTGTTTGTTTAATGTAACCTGCATTTATATAATGAACAGGTTCTATAGATATCATGAACGATTTATTAGAACAGTAAACAATTTTATCAGACATCTGTGTAATTCAGGGTTTCACCTATCACAGCAAAACATATTTTATGACAAATATAATGGCAAATTATTATAAATAGTGTTTGTAATCTTTTATCACTTAGTTGGTCTTTTTCGTACTCCAATAACCTCTTTAAAGTGTCATAGCATTCTGTCAATGAGGCTATCAATGTAATTTTCTGTGGATTAATCCAACTTGTGACTAGAAGGAGCTGCAACTCAGCCACAGTAGCTGCTTTATGGTCGTGATTTGAATTTTTCAGCTAAGTTTTGTCAACAGTTCTCAATGAATTAAAAACAACAAACTTTGCTAGCCATAGCAATCATCCAGTAGGAACCCCTGCACTATAGTCTCCAAAGGATGCCACCTAATGCTAAGTTTAATACTCTCCTGCATATCACCTCCTGCATGTTTCTTCATCTTTTCTCCAGGCAAATGACGAAAGCGAATTTTACCATCAGCTACAACAGGCCAGAAACAGGACTCACCTAAAAAATGACTTATTGCCAGTAGACATTCCTGTCCTATAGTTCCAAAGGATTCCACTTCACTCTGATTGGCTGCCTTATATGAGAGACCCAGCATGGCCAGGTGGGTTAAGGCGTTTGATTCGTAATCTTAGGATCGCGGGTTCGAATCCTCATCGCACCAAACATGCTCACCCTTTCAGCCATAGGGGCATTATAATGTGATGGTCACTCCCACTATTCATTGGTAAAAGCGTAGCCCAAGTGTTGGCACTGGGCAGTGATGACTAGCTGCCTCCCCTTTAGTCTTACACTGCTAAATTAGGGATGGCTAATGCAGATAATTCTCATGTAGCTGTATGCAAAATTCAAAAACAAACAAGCCTCATGTTAGAGGAAGAGGGGTAATGTCATCAAAGATGATGAGGTAATAGTATCTCGTTTTTCTACCAGAGGACGTGTTATTAGCATTGCATTGCAAGGCCACCATGACAGGTTATCATGATTCAGTATATAGCACTAGACATTGGTCTTTAAGGACGCATTGCAAGGCCACCATGGTGGACAGCCATAATGCCATGGTATTTAAACTATAATTCCAAACCAGACAGATCATTATATAATAGCACCATGAGGTAGAGGATGACTCAATATCTGTCTCAATAATAATTTATTTATGAAATTGTCCTAAAAAGGATACTTGAACCTGATTCATTGGTTAATTAAGTCATCATGAAAAAGGACATGAATAAAAACTTTGTTTGTGTAAAATGAATATTAATAGGAGTTTATTATTATAGAAACTGTTGTTTTTTGTTACAAATAGAATTATTATCAAAAGTTTAAGCACTTGGTATGTGGACTAACTATGTAGTATTGTAAAATATATTTTTTCATTCTAGACATATGATTTTCTCTGCCACCAACCTCATATCTAATGCTCTAATTTACAGTACATTGCAATGCATCACAGATCAAAAGGTCAAGTCATAACTGCCCTTTTATCATTCTTGATCTTAAAAGAGTCATACTTAATTATTTGGTTTGTGAAGGGTTGCTGTGAATGACGTCATTATGTCCAAAGTGCTGTCACAGTCCTTTTTTATTATGTGTGAAGTAATGTTAGACAGACATCCAATTGTTAGTCTTATGTACTTATTATAAAAACAACACGTAGAGACTTGTATGTATGTTCTGTAGTAGACAATCTGAAGTTATGGTATTTTAAGTAGTAACATAGGGCTACACATGATTTGTGAAACATTGTCCTACAGAACACTGAATGAAGTTATGTATTCATACTTTTAGAAGATTTATTTACGTTTGGAGGTGATCAATGCTTATATGGATAAAGGATGGATGAGTAGTAAGTCACTGATTTATTATATTTAGTTGTAACAAATTGTATTAGTAAAGATGTTAACATAATAGTATTAACATGATTAAAACTAGCCATTAATCATGTGTGGAAGTACTGTCATATATATATGTTAAAATAATGGTAATGAAATATACGCATATGTGAAAGGCCTCTTTTGTAAAACATGAGATAAAAGAATGTGTAATTTACATAACTGTATCAAGTCAAATAAGTAAATGTAGTAAAATGTAGGAATACGTTTTAATTATTGAATGATATTGCTCCTTTTAGAATGATTTAAAGTTAGTATCATGTGTTGTATGCATCAGATTGAGTAAGATATAGTATTTTTATGATAGGAAATGCAATAATTTAGTACTGAAAATCTTTAATCACTTGATTAATTAATTTTTGTTATTGTGTCATTCTATTTACGACTATTGAAATGGTAAATAAATTTAATTAATTTGATTAGAAGCATCTTCTTATGGTAAATTAATTATAACTGAGTTAATTAATTAGCATTACACATACTTTTCAGTATGAATTGATTTTAGGATGGATAATTATAAACGTAATTCGTGTTAATCGTCCCTTTTATGATGACTTGATTAACTAATGAATTAGGATTAAGCGTCCTTTTCGGGACAGTTTCATAAATAAATTGTTATTGAAATGTGCATGAACCATCTCCTGATTGTGATACTATAACGTAATCATCTACTATGGTCGTCAGTCTGATTTATAAATATAATTTCAACACTTTTACATTCTAACTGCCTGTCATGGCTGCCTAGCAACGCGCTCCTAACAATAATGCCCCTCTGATGGCAAAACTTTATGCTCTTTCATCATCTTCGATGAAGACTTATGGATGTGGCACCCTCTGATGATAGTACTTTAAAAACTGATAGTGTCATCTTTGATGACATCACCCATTTTCCCCTCTACCTTGAAGCAGCTAATCACCATCAAGTACCATCCTATAAATGCAGTAGTGCGAGAGTTACTGGTGTGACCAATGTCCTAACCAGAAATATGCATGCTGATTGTTTCCAGATAACATTCTGACAACAGTGAATTGTGTTTAATATCGTTTTGCAGATAGCCCTTGTTACAAAATACCTTTGTTTGGCCAGTTTCTCATTCAGTATTGTTCTATATACCCAGATACCCATGCAATTGTGGTTGTAAGATGTTATAGGACTTCTTTTGACCTTGTTGTGTTAACCTGATCAAAACAGGGTCATCTCATGCAGTAGTTTTTCAGCTTCTTCCAGTAGAATTTCCAGGAACAACATTTCCTGTAGTCTGATGACGTGTTAAGATTCTGGATACAGTACACTGAGAAAATCCCACTGTTCTGGCATGTCTGTTTGCTTCATACCATTTCTGGACAGTCGAACATTTTGATGACCTGTAATTTTTGGCAGGCCATGAAGCATCACTTCACTCCGAGTATGAAGAAATTGTGTGAAAAAAACAATAATACCAAAAGCAAATTCTTTTATACAAAACAAGTTTTTCTATATGTATTTTGGCAAACAAATGTGTAAAACAATTTATGGAAACCAGAATAACAATTTGTACCTGTTTACCCAATCGTACACTACATTTGTTCGTTCTCGGGAATGTACTCATTAGCCACCTCGTGCATCTAAACAATAACATCAACATAGTAAGCAGTACGACTACATGTAAATGTATGTTTCACAAAGTATAATACAAATATGATCAGTAAACCAGGAGATTTAAATCAAGTGTATTTAATAAGGCAGTTAGTGGGGGTCCCTAAGAGGACATGAACCCCCTCTTTAAAAAAAATCAACTTCTTTATTGTGTTTAGGTGTATCTTTATTTATTAATCTATCAGAAATGGAAGATTCCAACCTCTCAATCCCAATGACTCACCAGTGTAAAAATAGTATTGCAAATCTTATTTTGTTCGTAGTTGTAAAGCAAAACCGTAGAATAAATAAGTTAAATAACTAATGTACATAGGAACTAGTTAACATCTGTTTACAGTGTAGTTATCAGGACACACAAGATTGGGATAAATAATTAATGTACATAGGAACTAGTTAACATATGTTTACAGTGTAGTTGTAAGGACACAAATGATTGGGGTAGATAATTAACGTACATAGGAACTACTTAACGTATGTTAAAACTAGGGTACGTAATTAATTTACATAAGAACTACTTAACATCTGTTAACAGTATAGCTATAAGAACACACAAGACTGGAGTAAGTAATTAATGTATATAGAAACTATTTAACGTGTGTTTAGGGTATAGCTATCAGGACACACAAGACTGGAGTAGATATTTAATGTACATAGGAACTACTTAACGTATGTTTACAGTATAGCTATCAGGACACACAAGACTGTAGTACATAATTAATGTACATAGGAACTACTTAACGTATGTTTACAGTATAGCTATCAGGACACACAAGACTGGAGTACATAATTAATGTACATAAGAACTACTTAACATCTGTTTACAGTATAGCTATCAGGACACACAAGACTGGAGTACATAACTAATGTACATAGGAACTACTTAACATCTGTTTATAGTTTAGTTTTCAGGATTTGCTTTGAGAAAAAACAACTAAAGTTTTGAAAACATCCTTAGATTACGATAATGAATCACGTCTTTAAGCTGATGATAATCTCAATCCCTAGGGTTTTAGCGACTTTAGCAGAATTGTTTCTAGAGAGACTGTTTTAATCCTCGACTAAGAATTATCTTAACTATATATGCTAAGCATAAAAGTTAATTCTTTGATAGATTGTTCAGGCGGAAGACTTTCGAAACGTCGTCCTTTACAGGTGTGTCACCACAACAGACAGTTGTCGTCCGTTCTACAAAGTTTCGTCATAAAAGTTAATTTTCAGAAGATCAGTGAACTGAGCTGTGCCTTTAGCAATATCTATTAATCATGTAGTAAGTGTTTGTCAGTGAACTGAGTTGTGCCTTCAGCAATATCTATTAATCATGTAGTAAGTGTTTGTCAGTGAACTGAGCTGTGCCTTTAGCAATATCTATTAATCATGTAGTAAGTGTTTGTCAGTGAACTGAGCTGTGCCTTCAGCAATATCTATTAATCATGTAGTAAGTGTTTGTCAGTGAACTGAGCTGTGCCTTCAGCAATATCTATTAATCATGTAGTAAGTGTTTGTCAGTGAACTGAGCTGTGCCTTCAGCAATATCTATTAATCATGTTGTAAGTGTTTGTTAGAGAGCAAATCTATGTTAGATAGGTGCCTTCAGAATCGCAGGTTAGTGAACTGAGAGCAAGTGTTTAATCATGTAGTGGGATGGTGGTGGTGGGGCAATATGTGTGTGCAAGATATGGAGCAAGTGTTAGGATTAGTGGGATGGTGGTGGTGGGGGTGTGTGTGTGCAAGATATGGAGCAAGTGTTAATTAATGGGATGGTGGTGGTGGGGGGGGGTGTGTACAAGATATGGAGCAAGTGTTAATTAGTGGGATGGTGGTGGTGGGGGTGTGTGTGCAAGATATGGAGCAAGTGTTAATTAGTGGGATGGTGGTGGTGGGGGTATGTGTGTGCAAGATATGGAGCAAGTGTTAATTAGTGGGATGGTGGTGGTGGGGGTATGTGTGTGCAAGATATGGAGCAAGTGTTAATTAGTGGGATGGTGGTGGTGGGTGTGTGTGTGTGCAAGATATGGAGCAAGTGTTAATTAGGAGGAATTGTTAGTTACGGAGCAAATCTTAACCAGGGGAAAAATGATAGTTAGGAAGCAAGTGTTAACTGTGGGGTAAGCGTTAGTTACAGGACGAGGTATGCATGTTTACTGTTGTTTATAAGACTCATTGGATAACCAGACAATATAACAATTTCACTTTTATATTGATTTATACTGGACATTATCAGAACTGTGGTAATTAACCAATGGAGGTTCAGTTTATTTTCTGAGAACCTTCTCAGTAAATATTTCTTATCGATAATTTGATTCTAACTTTACTGCTTTCATTTATATATATGAATTCTTAACTCAGACAATTTCTGTGGTTCATATCGAACTCTACAGACTTACAACACTAAAATTGGAGGTTCGATTCCCTTCAGTGGGCTTAGCAGATAGGCCGATGCGGTTTTGCTATTAAAAAAAAACCCACACACACATTGAACTTTTACGTTTATATTTGTATTTGAAGTAAAGACGTTTAGAGCAGTGTGTGTTTAAATTAGGAAAGTTGAAGTCTAGGCACGGACTGCAATGTTACGTGGTTGATAGTTTTAGGAATTCTGACGATCCGTTAGGTGTAGTCCTAATTTATTCCTGATAAAGAAAGTTCCAACTTTCGAAAACGCTCTGCGTATAAGATTAGGTAGTTTGGTTTCGGGTTATAGGGTCACATATTTTTATTGTTTTGTTTTGCACCCTAGGGTTATGTACTTTTTCTTTATTTTTGCATTTATGTTGTTTAATAAGGTTACGCATTTTTGTCTTTATTGTTGTTTTTATTTAGGGTTATAGGGTTAATTTTTCGTCTATATTGTTGTTTTCGTTTTTGGTTTCCTGTTCTTAGTTTTTACTTAAGATTATAAGCTCGCGTATTTTTGTCTTTATTGTTATTTTGCTGTTGTCATATAGAAAATTTGTTTCATTGTTGCCAGACAGTTAAAAAATGGAAGAAAAACTGACACACTTTGAGAGCCTATCCCACAATGTATTTTCACTGTCGTCTGTGGCTCTATAGTCAGTTTCACTAACTATACAGTTGCCAGTTTCCATGATCCCTTCTTAGCGTACATACGATGTTCGTTACGATTTTTGTGCCAATTTATGTGAAAACTGGAATCGTCTAAAATTCTTTAAGCATCCGAAGTGTTCTACGAAATCTTACGTTTTTCAAGAATTCGTTTCGAGACAAAACTTAGTGACTTCGGGTAATGATAATTCAGTCGGCAAATAAACATAAATATAGGAAAGAAACACGTTTAAAACATTTTTTTATTATTCAGTGACAGTAAAATTAACATTTTCGAGCTGTTTATCGAGAATGCGAGACTGTGAAACATTTTCTAAGTTTCTAAAAGTCTTAACGTAGAAGTGCTCTGTTTAATAGGACACTAAGATAATTGTCAACACGATTCACGTCAGCGAGTATTGAATTGAGTGGGTAACTAGAGCGTTAAAACGGTTTAAAGAATGGGAGAGAAATTCGGAATTACAGTATTGAGCTGGTCAATTGGTCATTTTGTTCTTTTTAAATAGCTTAGTGACAATTCTGCGTTTATAGTGTCGTGGATGTTTGAATACTTGCTAGTTTAATGGACACACTTAGAGATGCAGCTTAATCAAAGATTTTAAAACCAATGGGCTTGGGCATTAGTTCCCGAGTATGTTCTTCATATCCAATCTTGCGCGAGCCTTGGAATTTAAAGTGGGTCATTATTGTTCGTGACTAGAAAGAGAACAGTTTTCAAACGACTGGATTAGTAACAGGATAAAATCAATACAGTGAGAATTGCTAGCCTGTTATCTGAATATTATACACTTGGATTAAGAATTCAGCGTCTTTTTCTTTGGTGGAATTATTGAATTCTTTTACTGACACCAGGTGGACAAGTCTATTGGTAACGATGATATAAAACAGTATGTATAGGCTTCAAAATAAACGATTTGAAATAATTCATTTACAATAAATACATCATTTAAAGAACCACACTTGGTGACATGACTAACTGTGATGTTTCAGTCATATTTCTTCTGGTCTTCATTTAGTAGTATCACCTTTTTTTTTTTTTACGAGTAAACCGGAGTGACATGAGAGAATGAATAAGTTTGGTTCCTAAGTGTTTACAATTATTCGAATGAAATTTCGATCATTAGAATTATCTATACCAATTTAAATGTGGAAAATTAATAATTAAATCGTGTATGAACGACAACAAAACACATACGTTTACACACAAATATTTTCTGTATTTAAGAAGTCAACTGGCATTTCTGTGCATCCCATTCAAGCATTGAGACATCAATACTTACTACGCAGGCGTTAACTTCCAGCTGGATCACTAAGTTACGTCTGTGACAATGAAGATACAAAGATAACATTTTGTTTTCTTCATCGCAGTTAAACGTGGCGTACATTGATTTACACCATTCTGTTCCTCCGTATTTTTCAGTTAACAAAAATTTTAGTCGGTACTTCTACACCGTAAGCCTTTTAATATATTTCATCTAAAGTAGAAGTGAATAAAAACTCTATAACCCGAGTGCTTTCGACAGGTGGGCCTTTCTTCTTCAGAGACAAACTTGTAATGGAGATAATGATTAGTAAATATATTGTAATGGGAGTTGTGAAACGAATACAATGTTCTATTATCTTTGTTTGTTTTTTACTTTCGCGCAAACCTACTCAAGGGTTATCTGTGCTAGCCGTTTGTAATTTTTCAGTGTAAGCCTAGAGGGAAGGTAGCTAGTCATCACCACCCACCCCCAACTCTTGGGCTACTCTTTTCCCAACGAATAGTGGGATTGACCATAACATTATAACGCCCCCACGGCTGAAAGGGCGAACATGTTTGATGCGACGGAGACTCAAACCCTCGACTCTGAGATTACGAGTCGAACGCCTTAACCCACCTGGACATGCCGAGCCGTTGTTAAGTATGTAACACATATACTATCTGGACTTCCCACCTTCCTCCAGAAAACTGGCATGGTAGCAAAGAGAAGAAGTATCATAAATATTCCCCTGGTGTGAAATGGGTGGAAAAATTTAGACTGTGTTGAGTATTGGTGTGCCACAGGGATAGGTGTTATATTTGAACAACAACGAACAGTGTCTACATAGATTTGTAGATCCAAAGTTGAGAAAAATATTACGATTGTTATATGATTTTACTTCTGTCAATTTGTTTTCAGTTGAAAAATAACATTAATTACTTCAGATTAATGAAAGAAATCGATTACTGAAATTATAGATGAGAGCTGAAATAGGAATTATTATTTTCAATCAATGTTATATTTTGAAAGTAACCGATAAAACTTTGTATAGCGTTTACAGATCGCAAATATGTGTGTATTAGGTATTACTGGGAATTTGAGAAATTATACAAATTTTCAGGCCTCTTTTACTGATTTTTATTTTCAAACATTATATGTTGGTTTTATCCAATAGATGGCGCGGTTTTTCTGAGTAATCTCTTGGTATATTTGTCATGTTTTAAGAAGTAAGGAATTTCATAGAATGTCTTCAAGTCATCTGAAATTAATTATTTATGTAAAGGTTCATCAACGCCAGAAGAAGGATAGTTCAACCGATGCTTGATCACTCTAATAGAGCAGGTAGGTGATGTGATAACGATTTGTGGATAGATAGGCCTAACTTCGCATAACACCACAGCGTTTTATCTGCAAATGGTTATTTTATATTAATACTTTAATTATCTAGCGATATAGCATTTGAGTGGGTTATGTTTATTTAATTATTTTACGACGTTTCGACCACTCGTGTGGCCATCATCAGAAGACGTACAACAGCTTAAGACTCGCCAATGCATGTTTGTTTGGTGCTTGGAATATTCGCAAAAACCCATTTGACATCCACCCCATTCTTTACACTTATGGTAGCTATAACCATGAGCCACGACACCTAGATTTTTTTATAACAACGTTTTACGACAACAATAAATATAAAGTTAAAGATGTTCTCTCATACAAGGTTAAATAAAGTGTCCTAACATTCTGAAGCATTCTAAGCACCCTTAACAATCATCACATAATGTACAGTTTTGGCGTAGTCTGCATGGATACAGAGAAACACAAAACCTAACCCTAGAAATAACATAAAAAGTTCCGACAAACTGCACTGCAACCTGAGTTTGGAAATTTTGAAAGACTTGTTCCACTTTGTAATAGAAATATATTTCACTTCTCAAGGTAAAACTTAGGAACAAATAGGTGGTCTAGACATGGGTAGTCGACTGGATTCTTAGAATTGTTTATCAATCAAATAATAAGTCAGGCCATAAACACAGGTGTACACACAACACCCAAACATTCTAATAAGTGTCTTACCATATGTTAACTATGTAATCTAAAACATCATAAACATTTGTAAACAAATATACAAAAACACACAAAGCAATAGCAAAGTTACTTTTATTTTAAATCAGGCACTAAAATCAAAGGTCATCTAAAAAAGGTTTATTTTGGCAACTTCAAAAATAGAAATATCTATAAGTATCGATTCGGTAACACTTATATTGGCGGAACGAAACACAACGTAATCTCTCACTACACCTGTATGAATCGACAATGAACATTAACAACTTTAATACACTGTGTAATGAGAACAACATTAATAAAATATAAAATAAGTTTTGATTATTCGTAAATTAAACGTTATTTAAATCAAAACACAGGTGCCATCCTAAATAATTTTTAACTTGGAACGAAATGCTCGTGTAGTATTTCATAAAATAGAGAAGCTTCGAGTAGTCAAGACGTTGAAAAACAGATAAATAAACAAAAACAATCCACTCAAAGGCTGTGTCTTTGGGTTTTCATTCAAAATGTATTTCTCTCTCTTTACAACAAATGTTAATACTCCACTTTGTTTATTTCCAAAATTGTGGTATGTTGCCGTAGATGCGACACATAGGCGGCATCTTTAACACCCATACAATTGGTTTGTTTGGATTTTTTCATTAATTTCTCACAAAGCTACAACAGAGCTATCTGCGTTAGCTGTCCCTAATTTAGCAGTGTATAACTAGAGTGAAGGCAGCTAATCATCACCACCCACCGCCAACATTTTGGCTACTATTTTATCAACGAATAGTGAGATTAACCGGCTGAAAGGGCGAACATGTATGGTGTGACAACTGTTCGAATTCGCGACCCTCAAATCACGATTTGAGCGCCCAAATCACTTGGCCATGGCAGGCGTATAATTGGTTTACGAAGAACTGAAATGTTATCTAACAATGTAATGCAACTAAGAGTACATTCACGGCTATATGAAAAAAAACAAAAACTATTCAATTATAAGTATCCATATACTGAAATGGTTAAACATCATAGAAACAAAAGACATGACATTTTAAAGAAACAAACCATGTTCTCTGTGAAAGCAAAAGAACCTTCAGGACACTTACAAGCTTCAACACACACCTCAACCAAATCATTAATAATGTTCTCTTCAATAAAGTGATCACCATGAGTACATAGCAGAAGCTTCTAACCGAAAACAAAAAAAACACCTTGTATAAAAGTTGGGCATGTCTCCTGATACTGCTAATAATATAATAAACAAGACTTTGAAATTGACTGACGCTAACAAGCCAAACGTTCACAAGAGTCTGGCCATACCTTAAAATCAGTGACTCTTTAAATGGTAAATAATGACTGAAGTAACTTGAACCACAGTAATAGCGATCTACACGTCATCTCTTTAATTATCTAATGCAACATTAATGGATTTGTGAAACGTTTGATTCAGATGTTAGTCTCAGTAGATAGAACACAAACACAACCATCAGAATGAACCATTATCATGGTTAGTACCTTAAATACTTTGTTTAATCTTCTATTATGATAGTTAGTACCCTAAGTACTTAGTTTAAACTTCCCTTATAATGGTTACTAGCTTACGTTCTTAGTTTAAACTTCCATTATCATGGTTAGTATTTTAAATACTTAGTTTAAACTTCGATCATCATTGTTAGTACCTTAAATACCTTGTTTAATCTTCCATTATCATAGTTAGTACCCTAAGTACTTAGTTTAAACTTCCATTATCATGGTTAGTAGCTTAAGTTCCTAGTTTAAACTTCCAATATCATGGTTAATAGCTTAAGTACTTAGTTTAAACTTCGATCATCATGGTTAGTTCTTAAATACTTTGTTTAATCTTCCATTATCATAGTTAGTACCCTAAGTACTTAGTTTAAACTTCCATTATAATGGTAAATAGATTACTGTTCTAGTTTAAACTTTCATTGTCATGGTTAGCAGCGTAAGTACTTAGTTTAAACTTCCATTGTCATGGTTAATAGCTTAAGTTCCTGGTTTAAACTTCTATTATCATGGTAACTAGCCTAAATACATAAACTTCCATTATCAAGAATAATAGCCTAAATACTTAGTTTAAATTTTTTAATTGATACACTTAGAAAAAATAATGTTATATAATTCGGTGTTTACCGAGGATTAGGTGACTGGCTTAATAGAGGGCAGCACTCTCCTATGGATTTTCTGTCTAACCTTTTCACTATGTCACGTCCCTTGTTCTTTGATGCTTGCAGTAAGCTTAGAAAGTGTAATTTTACAATAGTAATACACAATGTTTTTTCAGACGTCATGTAATAAAATCTGTTAATAAAAGCATTAAAAATTTTCTGGTACATAAACAATTCTGATTTTCGTTAACTGAAAAATAAAAGCCAATCTTAAAGTCTCCTCCTTTGATTTATTTTTACATTTTTCTTTCTTGTTGAAATTGTTTAATATTAGCGCCCCTCTATAATAAATATATTCTTCTTTTTGGAAGGAGATATAAATTGTCCTAGTTCAACATATGGGCCAGCTGGTGCAGAAATGGAGTATGTGATGGATGGATGTCAGCAGATTCACATGAGGTCTTCAGGTAATATTTCGCTGAATCTCTTAATTTGTGTAATTTTTATAAAGTATAATTTGTCTTCTCAAAGTAAGTAGGAGGTGAACCAATTTAGTATAATTTCGTTCAAAAACGTATCGTGATGGTTTATTATGTCTCTTCCTTTTGGATTTTCCTTTCAGCAGGGGTAGCTGTTATTCCCTGCATGGATTGGCCTGTAGCTTTCAACTTTATCAATTGACCTGCTGCTGTTCATTCATATCTTCTTTAATCTCATCCATCTAATGCTTTACTGGAATTCTCTGTTATCTGTTACCTCTTGCTTTTTTTTCCTCTCCTCTTCATATGATCAGTTCACTTCATCCTCACTTCTCTTATTCTCTATTCCACAGACTCGTACCATTTTTTATTTTTATCTTCTCTTTCATTGACACTCCCGACAACCATCTCAGCATTCTTATTTCTGATCTGATCAACAGGCCTTCGTTTTTCTTTTTCGTGGTCCATGTCTCATCTACGAAGAAGGGTCTAGGTCTGTTCAAGGTCTTTGGCTATCAGTTCCTTGGTAACCTTTAGGTACAGATGACTGTTACTGCTTTCCTCCCTTTCAACAATCCTGTCTGGATTCTATCTTTCACAGCTTTCTCACTTATTCTTTCACTTCAGATTGTATTTCCCAAGTTTCGGAATTGTTTTATCTGTCCCATTAACTTCCTTTTACATCTATGATTTTACCATTCTTCTGGCTGCTTCTTCCACTATCCATGACTTCCATATTTTTGGCATTTGATTTCCAAACTTTTCTGTTACATTTTAACTTGTATTTGTAGTTCATCTCTCTTTCAGCTGTATGGACAAGGTCATAGACAATTATTAGCTTCAATAATAGAAAACTAATAGCTGGTCTTTGGTGTAGCCTAACATTTACTTTAAACTTGCCTGCTTCTCCATATACTATCTTCATGGTTGTTTAACCACATCATAATTAGCCTTCGTTATTCTGCTTAGCTTTTCTGGAACGTTTTTTCTTAAGGATGCACCTGGATGCATATTCTCGCAGCACCCATCATACACTTTCTCCAAATCTTCAAATGCATGGGATAACTCATTATTTCTTTTAACGTACTTCTCCTGCAACTGTCGCGGAATGAAGGTTACATCTGTTGTTTCTTTCCCAGACCAAAACATAAATTATATTGCATAAAGTTTTATTACTTTCACTGTTCTTTTGTCCACTTTTGGTTATCTTTGTAGTTGTAGATGGGTATCAGTAGACTCTCTCTCTGTAGTAAGATAGTAATTGATTCACTCTATAGGTAGATACCAATAGGCTCACTCTGTTGGTGGATATCAATAGATTCTCTCTGTAGATGGGTATCAATAGGCCCACTCTGTAGATAAATACCAATAGGTTCACTCTGTTGGTAGACACCAACAGGTTCAATTTGTTGGTGAATACCAATAGATTCTCTCTCTAGGTGTGTGCCAATAGACTCTACCTATGGATGATATCAGTTAGTGTGGACCATATGTGTTTCCGTGTGTTAATTTTTAGCAAACAATTGCACTGTTTTTGAGAGTATATTAACTCAACAAAAACGATTTTGCAATTTTAAAACTTTATGAAAATTTTATGTTATTCAAGAATGGTTGTTAAAATGTCAAATCGTTTAGATTATTTTGTAGGGTAAAGGAAACATATATTCACAGCAAAGGATCTGTATCGTTCTCATATTTATCAGTAATCATAATATCATGGTTTTGTTGGTGTTGTCTCATATTTGTGCAGTTGAGGTTTGTGATATTCTCTAAAGAATGATCAACACCGACTGCGTGGAATGTTACCGAGTTCCTGTTGACAGTACAATTTCCAATCTTAAATTCCTTGTGTATGTCTTGATGAGTTTTCTGAAAGTTTTTCACCTCTGCGAGGTGCATCAGCTTTGCATAGTTTTGTTTATCATGAGTAAAGAGTACTTGAAATACTCGCAAAATTCGTCAAGGGAAAGGAAATTAGGTTCCCATTGACCATCTTATGTGGCACACATGAAGGCATATATCAGCAACACCATTTTCATGTAGTGGTGCAAAAACTTGAAGAGTGGACCTTTTGGTTCTTTCACTTCCTCAAGGTGTCTTTTGATTAAGGTCAATACCAATCTTTGTTATTCATTTACAATGTCCTTACGGATTTCTTGGCTTTGAGTCTTTGGCAGAATTAACGCAAAGTTTATTGATATCAGGATACTCCGTGAAGAACTCTTCTGCACATAGATCAAGCAGTGCTTGTACTGTTGTCATATGTCCTTTAGAGTTCTCTTCAGGTGTTTATGTGGATTATCTGTGTGGTTCTGATAGGACCATAGATATTTGCTTCAATCCTGGCATCATACAGTTCACTCTCTTCTGTGGTATTTTCTACTCCCCTTAAAGCGCCTATCACTGTATGAATTTCTCCTTGTCTTAACAACCATTTTCCATTGCAATCATAAGGAATCATTTCCAGCTGTTTGGTATACTCATACAAAACTATGAGTAACGTAATTACGGTTTCCATTTTTGGTCTAACAGCCATCCAGTTCATTTGCTCTGTCTGTTTCAAGACTATTAGCAAAGTTTGCCACTTGTGGTCTGGAGCTATGACGAGAGGAGGGTCAGCAACTTCTGTGATATGTTTTTTTCAGAAGAAAGTAAAGAGTTGTAAGCTGCCATTACGGAAATGGGTTGCTTATGGATCATTCTGGCTAGCAGGAACCCTGCATTTGTGATACTTTGAACTGCATTGTTATATTTGACATTGATAAAGGTTTGAACCTGTTTTTGTATCACATACCACAGCTGCTCTTAGCATTGTACATGCAAGCGGCTAGGAAATACCTTGTGTATAGAATGCATAGGTTATAGATTTTCCTAACCCTAGTTCAAAGCAGCAGGCAGAATTTTGGTAACTGCTTTTTTGGTGCATCAAATGAAACTAATTTTGGTACTGTCTTTGAGAGATCTTTCAGCAAGAGATCTCTGACCTTTCTGTATAGTCTCAAATAATGGTTGTTTCTTATGTTTCCAACAGACATCTCACACTGGTACAATGCCCTTTTCTCATCTTGTGTGTCTTCACTGAAGTCGCTATTATCTATAGCAGAACCAACAAAATCTCCCTTTGGCATTGTTGAAGGTAGATGTACTTTATGTGACTGAGTGGCTTTTATCATTTCCAAACTCATGATACGACTGTAATCTACAAACACGCGAAGGTAATGCATAACATCGATAAACTTTTTTCCATCTGGTAACATGATGTATGATTACACCAACAGCAAGTTGCTGAGGCCATTCTAATTCACTGTCTTTATGTTATTTACATATGTTTAACATATTCATGTCTTTATGGTCTTTATGTTTAATCTACTGCTCTGTGTTTTTATGGTATTTACATACGTATAATCACTGCTCTGCTTTTTCATGGTATTTACACACGTCTAATCACTGCTCTGCTTTTTCATGGTATTTACACGTGTTTAATCTACTCCTGTGTTTTTCTGGTATTTACATATGATTAATCTGCTCCTGTGTTTTTATGGTATTTACACGTGTTCAATCCACGGCTCTTTGTTCTTATGGTATTTACATATATTTACTCTACTCCTGTGTTTTTATGGTATTTACACGTGTTCAATCCACGGCTCTTTGTTCTTATGGTATTTACATGTGTTTAATTCACATCTGTGTTTTTATGGTATTTACACATGTTTAATCCACATCTGTGTTTTTATTGTATTTACATGTGTTTAATTCACATCTGTGTTTTATGGTACTTACATGTGTTTAATCTACTCCTGTGTTTTTATGGTATTTACACATGTTTAATCCACATCTGTGTTTTTATTGTATTTACATGTGTTTAATTCACATCTGTGTTTTATGATACTTACATGTGTTTAATTCACATCTGTGTTTTTATTGTACTTACATGTGTTTAATTCACATCTGTGTTTTATGATACTTACATGTGTTTACTCCACATCTGTGTTTTTATTGTACTTACATGTGTTTAATTCACATCTGTGTTTTATGGTATTTACACGTGTTTAATCCACTGCTTTGTGTTTTTATGGTATTTACACGTGTTTAATCCACTGCTTTGTGTTTTTATGGTATTTACATATGTTTAATCCACTGCTCTGTGTTTTTATGGTATTTACATATGTTTAATCTACTCCTGTGTTTTTATGGTATTTACACATGTTTAATCTACTCCTCTGTTTTTATGGTATTTACATATGTTTAATCCACATCTGTGCTTTTATTGTATTTACATGTGTTTAATCTACACTTGTGTTTTTATCATATTTACATATGTTTAATCCACTTCTGTGTTTTTAATGCTATTTAAATATGCTAAATACTCTCCTGTGTTTGTAATGCTATTTACACATCTTAAATACTCTTCTGTGTTTGTAATGTTATTTTCATGTGTTTAATCCACTATTATGTGTGTTCTAGGTATCCAAAATATGTCTTGTACAGATTCCTCCTCTGATCATAAAGTGGGAACTTCTGTTCATACTGAGTCCATACTGCGAGCAAGTTATCCACACCAGGTCATGCTACTATCAGGACAACCACACTCGATGATAATGGAACAGCCATATGATTTTCCGAGACAACAAATTGTGGATTCCCATGCGACTTAAATGTTGTGTTTGTCTGGAGGTCTATTTTTGGAAAAGTGAACAGTAAGATGTGTATCATGATGTGACAGATAAAGTACAATAAAATGGATATTTTACTCACAGCAAAGGCAGTTTTCAAGGTTCTGTGTAGCATGTTGACAGAGGCAGAAGTTTTTTAACACCATTTTCATAGTTTCTTGCAAGTTTATAAGGAAGTCATGAAAGAAATAAGTGCTGTGTTGAAATTTGACATGGCAGAGATATTTCGCACTCTTCCAATATATTTCTTTAATTACATAAGTGTTTGATCTCAGTGATCGAAAATTATCAGTGTATGTAAGTTTATGGCTTAAGTGTTACTACAGTCTTAACAGGTTACATTTGCAGCTAAGGTGTTACATTGTTTTAATAGCTTACATTTAGATCTTAGGTTACACCTCAAGTGTTATCAACATGTAAACAGAGAAGGTCTTCAGGTCAGTTTTAAAATCTGTGAAAATGTTTGGATTGACAAAATAGATTTCAATTAAAACAATTTGAGCTTAAATATTGTGATCAGTGTTCAAAGACATGTTCATACAACGTGAAGGTTTCATTTTGATCATTAAAATATATGAATTATTTCTTATGTATATCTTACTTATTTCTCAAATAAAATATTTTCATTGATTCACCTAAGTAATATCTTCACTGGATACTATTGTAATATCCTTTTAATGGAATTCCTTTAGTCAGTGGATACTTTTGTAATATTTTCGTAATGACACTTCTTTAGTGACTAGATATTACTCTAATATTCTTATAATGCAGTTCGTTTAGACACTTGATACTATTAAAATCTCCTTATAATGGAGATCCTTTAGACACTGGATGCACACACAGAATTATGGCAGATATTTAGGAATAAGATTAATATTTCTAATATTAATCCCCCTTGGGTGCTTGCTCGAAGAATAAATAGTCCTCCTTCAACCCCACACATGGAAGGAATTGGGAAAAAGAATCATGACTGAATGATTAGATATTAGGGTCAAGGTTTAATGAGTATAATTTTATCGACGTAAATGCTAATCTGGGAGGCATGGAAGATGTGAAAGAGAAAGCGAAGTATAATCGGGAGATGAAAATGTGACAATTGACGAAGATGGGATTCGAACCCACGCGTCCATCGCCTTAACCACTTGGTCACCTGATCATGCTATATACTACTCTAATATCCTTATATTGGAGCCCCTTTATTCAACTGGATACACACACACAATTATCGCAGGTATTTAGGAATAAGATTAATATTTCTAACAAAACATTAATCCCTTTAGGTGCTCGAAGAATAAACAGTTTCCTTCAACCCCGCTTATGGAAGGAATTGGGAAAAAGAATCATGACTGAATGATTAGTTATTCAGGTCAAGGTTTAATGAGTATAATTTAAATCCCACAAATGCTAGTCTGGGAGGCGTGGGAGATGAGAAAGAGAATGCGAAATGTAATCAGGAGATGAAAAATTTAATATTCGACGATGATGGGATTCGAACTCACACGGGCAGAACCTAGTAGATTAGTTTTTTTTTCTCTCTTTATTCATCCCACCTCAAAGAAGGGGTATAATCATAAATACATGAAATAAAACACCAGTTAAATAATTAGCATATGGAGAGAAAACATTGCAAGATACCACCTTGTTAAAAAATTACAACAAAAGGTATAAAATGAATTAGAAAATATAAAAGAAGTAATAGTTAGCGGTAAGTATCTAAATCAAATTACACGAAAAATATTAATAAAACAAAGAAAACAATGGAACACTTGTGATAAAAAAGAAAACTTGTAGAAAAGAATACACTTCATCAGGTATCTTTGTTACCAAGCTACCATTATAGTGATACAGTAAATGAAACACTAGTTAAGTAATTAGCATATGGAAAAGAAAAAAAACATTGCAAGATACCATGCTAAAAAATTACAACAACAGGTGTAAAATGTGTTAAAATATAAAAGAAGTGATAATTAACTGTAAGTTTTAAATCAAAATACTCCAAAAACCTTAATAGAACAAAGAAAAGAATGAAACACTGTGATAAAAAGAAAGAAAACTCAACTGTAGAAAAGAACACATTTTATCTTAACAAAGCATATAACAGGTATCCGTGTACTCCCTTTGTAACCAACCTACCCTTATAGTGATACAATGAATAAAAGACTTATTGAGTCATAGATTAGTAGTCCATCACCGTAACCAGTCGGCCACCTCGTCATGTTCAATACTACTCTAATATCCATATAATGGATCTCCTTTAGACACTGGATACTTTTGTAATTTCCCGATAATGGAGCTTCTTTAGACACTAGATACTATTGTAATGTCTTTATAATGGAATTATTTTAGTCACTGGATACTATTGTAATCTCCTTATAATGAAGCTCTTTTAGACACTGAATACTATTGTAATCGCCTTATAATGGAGCTCCTTTAGACACTGAATACTATTGTAATCGCCTTATAATGGAGCTCCTTTAGTCACTGGATACTATTGTAATATCCTTATAATGAAGTTCTTTTATTCATTTGACACTTTAAATATTATTGAAGTGGTTTTTGTATCAAAATGTGTAAAACCAGTAATACAGGTCTTTTGTATATATTAACGATAACAGAAAAGTGAATTTAGAAAAAGGTACAGTTTATAAAGTGGAACAAATAATGCATGTAATGCTTTTAGCTAAAAAAAGTTTCACGTAAATATAACAATATTAATATAAATAGATCTTCATTCAGACGGTTTGTCAACTGCAGATTTTAATATACGTGAGGAGTATGTTATCAATATGTTTTTAACTACACACTTTCTTAACGCAGACGAAGCCTATGATTATGATAAAAAATTTAATAGGACAATTAAAAAAACAACTAAGGTTCATATTTTCCGATAGTTTCCAACTTATTCACAATGTAATGTATTCTAAACACTAGGCCTACTTTTGGTAAATATATGACTCCGGGTTTTGAATGATAAAGCTGTTTTATATGAAGTTATTTTTAATTCGTTTGCTTTTGATGAGACCTTAAAACAATTTTAATGAACGATTACGTCACATTCACTTCAGACAGTGGTTCTCAAACTTTCACACTCACGATACCTTAACCATCTCATCGTGATTTGTTCAAAATCTCTGCTGCCACCTACAATATATTTTATATTCTTAATTATTCTTGCTTTAGTAAAACTAGTGGCACACAATCTGGAAACTACTGACCCAGAACATTTTCTAGTACTCTCGGTTTAGGCAAATTCAAAATGTGAATGTACATTCACATAATTGACAATGTTATTTCAGTGTACCAGATGCAGCCTTTCGTACAGCGGGGACAGTTAAATTTACCAACTGTATTTGATGACTATAATGCAGAAATAGGATCCTTTTATCCAAAGAATAACATTTATAATTACATTTGTGAATATAAAGGATCTTTTAAGTTCTAAGAAATGAATTTATTTGAAGAATTTAAGTAAACTTGATAATATTAATATATAAAACATTATTGTAATATTGGATAATGACGAATAATTAAGAAAAGGTGAGACATTGTTTAAATGATTCAAATATATTTACTACACTTTGATCTTTGTGATACAAGATAACCCAGACTAATTATCAAACTGAGAAACGATAATATTCTATATGATAAACAACATTAGATCAACAGGTACGAGGACATTACAAAAGAAGCGTACCAGGACTGTTTCAACAAGTGGAAACACCGTTGGGATAAGTGTGTGCGTTGGGGAGGAGAGTACTTTGAAGGGGTTCCAGACCTGTAGCTTCTAAATAAAGTACATTTTGTTTTATGACATCAGTCCGCGTATTTTTTGAACAGCCCTCGTAGTTGTGCAGGAGATATGTTTATAATCTTCTCAAAATTCTTTAAAATAATGACGAGTGTTCACTGCGACATCTAGTTTCTTGTATTATAACTTTTAACTTTAGTTTGCATTATTGTTCGGAAACCTTTATTCATAATAAACACGCCCTGAAACACAACTCTGAATTTTCTAGTGAAATACAATAAAGGAAAGTCAACGACAACTCAATGAATCAGCTTTAGTGCTGAGTCGTTGTTTACAAATATATCGTTAAAAGAAACTATAGAGTTAAGACGAATTTGATTTTTTAACAACCATGGAATCGTTATTTTTGAAGTTGATGAATCTTGCTACAAGCGAGTCTCATTTCCTCTTTAACGTAGTGTTACCAGTAGCACTGGTAACTCGTTCTCAAGATTAAACTACAACGAACAGTTTAATATTTATTTAAATATTAACATACACTTACATGTTGCTTTGTACGTTAATGTTCAGACTTAAGAAACGTAATTTGTGAAAACCGACATATGTTTTTGAAACAATGTTACGGTAACATGTATCATATTTTAACTTAAAATCTTTGCAAAAACCAAACTCTATATACACTATACAATTTAAACTTACTAGTCTGACAAAACATCAAACAAATTTATTATTAATGAACAACACCTGAAAGAAGTTAACAATTGTCGTAAAATAACTTTAAGTTATTAATCAAGATATATCGTTACGTGGACTTTGAAATTGTTACAGTATCATGAATTATATTTTAATTACACCATTTTACAGACAGGTCATCAATTATATAAATATAATCAGTTAATTACAAATCAACATTCTATGACGTACGTACATGTAACTTACTTCATAAATTGCCTCCCGCTAGAACAGCAGTAAGTCTACGGATTTACATCGCTAAAATCAGGGGTTCAATTTCCCTCTGTGGATTCAGCAGATAGTCTGATATGGCTTTGTGATAATAAAATATACAAACACTTCATAAATTAAAATACAATCTCAGATCTAAGTACACACGTATTAAAACATCTGTTAGCTAGACTTTAACATATATTAATATACTACTTATGAAGACATCTTATATTATAAAATAGTGACTTACAGTGGAGTGTCATAACACCTGTGATATATATATATCTGTTACATACCTTATTGATCACCATAAGTAAAGCATAAGGGTATTCTACAAAGCTTTTTTATTTTAGAAACTATACAAAACATATTATGTACTTGATAACTATACAAAACATATTATGTACTTGATATCTGTAAATAAAGTGACTGTTCACTGTCGTTTTGAACCTTGACCCTTATATTATCATTCCATTACAGCTTAAAGCTGACATGTTTTACCATATGTTATCTTTAATATATGTAAATACGTTCCGGTAAAGTGTCAGTCACTCAAACATTGGTGAATATTTAAATGTTTAATTATATGACGACATAAATTAAACAAATCTCTATAGATAACAATAAACAGGATACTTATTTACTAGGAATACTTGAACAGGATGGTTAAGGGTAAAACTGTTCCTAATGCTTTTACCTTTGTTTATTATTCACATGACCACTGCTTGAGAAAAACAAGTACTGTATTCGTTTCAACAAAACGGGCAGATAAATCAGAAATTCTGTTTCCATATCTTTTAAGTTTCTTATGATAAAAGACAAAATTGTATCTTTTATTTTCCATTTTATAAACCCATCAAGTTTATTGTATGTCATTACAGAATAAACTGTGCAAACAAAACAAGTTGTGTGTCTACTATTCGTTAACTCTGACAAATGAAAAACAGATTAACTGAACTTAACAGTAACTAAAACAGAAATATCTATTCATGCACTTCACATAACGGTACAGAAAGCAAAATGTACATTATCATTGTTTGACGGTACATATTCATGCACCTCACATAATGGTACAGAAAGCCAAATGTACATTATCATTGTTTGACGGTACATATTCATGCACCTCACATAACGATAGAGAAAGCAAAATGTACATTATCATTGTTTGACGGTACATTAGAAATTATTTTATATTAACTACTTTCTGTTTTTGATCTAAAGCTCCAACATTTGTCACTGATGTATACCTCACTAAGATCTATACGTAGTTTAACTTCTTGAACTTGTAGTTGTTTAGACAACGGATTTAAGGAAATAGATTTAAGGCATTCATGCTAGGCTTGAAATAATAACATTACTGTTTAAACTATGTAACTATTGTATAGGAGGTATGGAGTGTTGTTTTAATTGGTTGCTCATTTTGCTAACATCCAGGTTTTAAAATACAGTTAAAGTATTTATAAAGGTTGTAGTTTGAAGAGTTATAAGAAGATATAACTGGTTAGCAGGTTATTAAGTTATTATATACTTTTGTAAACCATAGATTGTTGGTGTTCGACGTTGGTTTGTTTGTCAAAACGTTATAAAGTGTAAAGATAATAGCTTTTTTCTTTTAATATTATTTTGACTAGTTTTATCAATTGTTTGTTGTGTATCGGGTTAAGGTCAGTGTTTGACTCAGTAAACACTGACGTATCATTCATTATATTTACCATTAAGGAATCATACTGTTTGGATGGTAAAATTACTATTAACTTTCCATTATCAGCTCTTTGTATGACATTGTCTTTATTGTTTCTAAGATATTTTTGGCTTTTTCTTTCTACTGATTTTAAATTTTATTTTTGTTTGGTATTTTTGAAGTTTTTTTCACTAAATTAATCTAAGTTTCTGAACTGGCCTGGTTTCGTAGAGAAGTTGCTCATTAAATTGTTTTGGAATGTTGAATATTTCTAACGACTCTTCGATGTCCTGAGATGATTCTTGTGGTCTTTGACTTGGGATTGGTTGACGTTGATTGGATTTGCGACCTGATTCTATCGTTACTTTCCTCCAGTCTGGTTTGTTTTTTGTTTTTTTTAAATCGGGCCTGGCATGGCCAAGCGCGTAAGGCGTGCGACTCGTAATCCGAGGGTCGCGGGTTCGCGCCCGCTAAACATGCTCGCCCTCCCAGCCGTGGGGGCGTATATGTGACGGTCAATCCCACTATTCGTTGGTAAAAGAGTAGCCCAAGAGTTGGCGGTGGGTGGTGATGACTAGCTGCCTTTCCTCTAGTCTTACACTGCAAAATTAGGGACGGCTAGCACAGATAGCCCTCGAGTAGCTTTGTGCGAAATTCCAAAAACAAACAGGTTTTTAAATCTAACACTTAGATACTAAGAGGTGTTAAGACCTTTATTTAGGGCTATGTTTTGATGTTCACGAGGTTGATTATATTGTTCTTTACAGTTCCGTCTTCCTGACTAAGAGATGAAGTTCTTTTAGTTTTCTGTCTAACTTTTGATTCATAATTAAGCCTTTATAACAGGTGCTTTTATATATTAATGGTGAGAGTAAGCTGTGGGTAGTTACTGTAAAAGTTCTGTTCATTCGTATGGAGAACATTCAGCTCTTTGTACTTTCCATTAACAGTCTGTATTAAACGTTTAATTTGTTTGTTTTTTATACTAAGACAATTTCGAATTTTAGGTTAGGCTGAAGGTCACTTTTATTTTTAGAACGTTGATGTCGATTTTTCTATTTTGCAAGTTTTAAGAAAGGTTAAACTTTAAAGGAACCAACGTGGATATAATAAAGGGGACGCTGTCCCTTGAATGTGTGTTTTTCTTATAGCAAAGCCACATCGGGCTATCTGCTCAGCCCACCGAGGGGAATCGAACCCCTGATTTTAGCATTGCAAATCCGGAGACATACCGCTGTACTAGCGGGGGGCTGTCCCTTGAAAATCCCTCAGAATTTCTGTGCATAGCCACAGAAAGAAAATGTACGGTGAATAAACCCCATACAGGTGAATTATGGGTAAGGCATGAAAACCGGGCATGGGTTGAACAAATAGGAAGTGCCACTTAAACTGGCAAAACAGACCCCAAAAACCGAATCTAGAAATGGACAGTCAGCCTGACGGTATGTCAAAACAAACTAACCTGTAGCCCATGGAGAGTTAAAGTATGCTGGCACCCTCAACTAACTGGGAAGCAAAATGCTCAGCATGAACCCAAATATTTGGGGAAGTTGGGAAGACTAAATAAAGACGGGAAGAACTATTGTGGAAGAAAGGAGATCGGAAATGACACGAAATCAATGAAAGGGATGAAAAATCACATACCTAAGAAATCATGTCTTAAAGCCCTGTATTAAGCCTAGCTGATTCTGCATGTTTGGCGTACGAAGACATGGCAAATCCAATGGTGGAAAAAAGGTTATCAAAATCTTCATCAAACCAAACAGATTTGGCCTGTTCATCACGAACTGAGGCAAGTTCAGGTGGTTGACCCATATAATGATTAATCTCTCAACAAATAACATAGATAAATCCAACAACTGGTTACCCGTGCCTGCTACCAGGGAAAAAGGTTCTTCTAGAAGGTGTGGTTTCCAAAGTAGTAACATTAACCTTGGATACATGGTTATTGTAACTTTGTAAAACAAAGTTCACTAATACAACACTTTAATGGTCTAAATGCAAGCACTGTCAAAAAAGAAGTGAATAGAAGTTATGTGTATAATGTGTGTATGTGACACTGGTGGAGGGTTGTTGCACAAGACACACATTGGAATGAGTCATTTCCAATGGAGAAGATGAAGAAGGCTCCTGGCAATCTTGAAAGTTTTTTTTCTTTTTCATATAGAGGACTGCACTGAATGAGAATAGTTATTTAAGGAAGGAGATATAAATATCATATTGGAATACCATGTACAGTTTTGGTCTTACCTACGAGAGGTTTGGTTTGTTTTGAATTTCGCGCAAAGCTACACGAGGGCTATCTGCGCTAGCCGTCCCTAAGTTAGCAGTGCAAGACTAGAAGGAAGGCAGCTAATCATCCCCACCCACCGCCCACTCTTTTACTAATGAATATAGGGATTGACCGTAACATTATAACGCCCTCACGGCTGAAAGGGCGAGCATGTTTAGTGTGACGGGGATTCGAACCCGCGCCTAAGAGAAAATATTGACAAACTGAAAAGGGCTACTAAGATTATTTTCAGGACAAAATAGCTATTATGTAAGGTTAGATAGATTAAGATTTCTTGAGCATACACTAAGAAGTAATCTTATTAAACTCTGTCTTATATTCTGAAGATAACAGTTTATGAAGATTCAAGTATAAGATTTGTAAAATAAAAAAAGACAGGATATGCTCCAGTTATGATGGTTTGGTTTTCCGAGATGATTGACTTGAGGAAGTGAGAAGAACATTACAAGTTTATGTGTTTAAGAGAAGAATGATTTATTGAGAATAAATGTTTACATCTCTTATGGATTGGAGTGAAAAGACAAACTTTAAACATTAAATGGTCTCTTCTTCATCCGTTATATTTCAATCGTGATTTCAGAGAAATAAAAATCTGACAGAGGAACGTAACCTTACTCTGAAGATGCATATATCAAATAAACAACACGGCTGCTATTGAAGTGAAAACAGAGAAATAAAAATCTGACAGAGAAACGTAACCTTACTCTGAAGATGCGTATATCAAATAAACAACATGGCTGTTATTGAAGTGAAAACAGAGAAAATAAATAAAACGCTGTCACTTAGACAGAATAATTTAACAAGCTAAGTTGCGTTTTTCTTTGTTCTTACTTAAAATGAATGATTCAAATAAGATAGCAGTATTGTTTGTTTGTTTTTGAATTTCGCACAAAGCTACTCGAGAGCTATCTGCGCTAGCCGTCCCTAATTTAGCAGTGTAAGACTAGAGGGAAGGCAGCTAGTCATCACCACCCACCGTCAACTTTCAAGCTACTCTTTTACCAACGAATAGTGGGATTGACCGTCGTCACTTTATAACGCCCCCACGGCTAAAAGGGCGAGCGAGCATGTTTAGTGCGACGGAGATTCGAAACCGCGACCCTCAGATGACGAGTCCAACGCCTCAAACCCACCTGACCATGCCGGGCCTAGATAGCAGTATAATTACCATGAAATCATAATAATAAATATTTTAACCTATGAATTAAACTGAACAATAATATTATTGTGAAGATTAAATTGTATAATTGTTTGTTGTTAATCTTATAATTTGTTCTTGACTTTACTAATACATAGATAATTAAATGGAATTCACGTTATAATTTCTCTTTTTTTTCTGATCATGTTAATAAATCTACTGCGACAATTAAAATAATTCGTTATATTTAGTGTCTGTTAATTACTTGTTTTTATAAGATAATTAGAATGGCTCAAGAACTCCTCGTCAAACGTTAGAGTACGATATTCGAGAAACTGGCTCTGGTTTGAGCTAAATCTTCAGAAAGACTAGAAACCGTTACATGCAATAATAATAAGCAATCTTTTTGACAGCTTTGTTATACAACTTGAAACCACTGAATCTTAAGAACTGGGTGTTATACTAGGTCAACTCAGCTTATCTATACTTTCAAAGGAATATTAATTACATAAATTAATATTTGAAACACCATTTCTGTACTCTGAAGATACAGTTGAATGAAATACTTAAACTGTATGAACAATTCGAAGCCTTAGAAAAATTCCTAGATATTCCAATAATGTATTTGTATATCAAAACTATATTACCTTGTGCAAAAATAGTGTAATAATGTTAAGTATTTTGTTTTGTTTCCTTATGGTGAGCAAATATTTACTATAAAAAATTTTACTAGAACCTACTCTACTGACTTGGAACAGTTCACACAGATGGTAACAATCTGCACTGGTCGTCAAGCACAATTATGACCACTGACCAGCTGCTGAAATGATGTCCAAGTAAATGTTTTTTAACTTCTTCTCATTGGGCCTTTGTTGTTTTCATAAAATAAACTACACAAGTAATCGAACTAAGTTTAAACCTTTAGATCTGTTGAATGAACCTCGATTTAAAATAAACATTTTGGTTTCTAATTATTTTGTTTTTATTCCGTTTCAATTCGTTCATTGATGTAATAGACAAAACAGATTTCATAGATCAGTTCCAGCTATGATGGGACAGATGATAAAGAATGTATTTAAATGGTGAGAAAGGTTAAAACTGAATAACAACTAAAACCAACACTTCTGTGTGTGTGTTTATAACCTCAGCTTTTTATTAACCTCTTTTCTTCATGCACTATTTCCCAGAACTGTTTAAGCCGGTGAAGCCAGTCCTTCCAGTATCTCAAACACTTGTCAGGAGTAATATGATGGATGTGGCAAGGTTCTCCACTCTCATAGGCTATCACCACAACAGCACCATCCACCTGTAAACAACATTAATAATGTGTACAAGGATATCTCTGTTGAAATACCCCTCTAAGAAGTTGATAATAGCTATGTGGGTAGGAAGCCAGTGAATACATTACTAGTAGAGGTAATCCTTAGAATATTTCCAATACATTCACATAAGATCATTCATTGTTTCCTGGAACTGTTCACGATATTCATCAACTGGTTAAGGAACCTACCGGAAATATTGTTATTTTAGATTTATTGTTAAGTACTAATACAGAAATTGTTAAGGTGGTAATTAAGGAACACACAGATACAAGTGATAGTTGTTGTATACAGTTTGATGCTTTGTTGCACATGGAAATCAGGAATAATGATATGCACTATACAACAAAATATTTACTTTTTCTTGTTCCTGGACAGAAAGTGTTATATCCCAATTGCTTATGCTTAAAGTAAATGGAAAAGAGCTATTTTTCTCTTCAAACTTTGCCTTTGGGACCTGAGAGCATATAACGTAAACATGATGGGAGGCTATATTTGGGGGCTGATACGTGAAAGTGATTTACATTACAGTCACAAATCTTGAAAAACCATTCACTTCTAAACGTTTTTGTATAACTTTATTATAAAAACATGTAAATCTTGATTCATGTGTTATTTTATTCAAACCTTATGTAAATGAAAATGTGGAATTTGCCCGTTTCTACATATAAGATAGGTTAATTTCTAAATTTCATTATCCAGGTCACAAAAGCAAAGTTTGAAGGACATAATGGCCATTTTCTGTACTTTTACAACATAAGCAATTAAGAAATAACACAAACTATCCAGGAACAAAATTAATGTTACATAGTGTATTGATTCCAAATTTCAAGAAAGCAAATTTTGAAGTGATGCAACAACAATTATCTGTAGTGAGATGAGCAGCTGAGTTATTTGGAGACATGGAGGAAATGTGGAAGATTTTCAAAGAAAAACTTATCAATATTAAAAAAAACAAATCTTTTACAGAAAGAAAAGAACAGCTGTAAGTAACAAATCGGGTCAGCTCACAGAAGGTATAATAGAAAGAATAAAAGAAAAATCACAAATTTAAGAAATTTAAACTGAAATCTATACAAGATGAAAAACGTTGGTCATATAGGAAAGTGGGACAGCCAGAAGAATGTATAAAGAAAATTTGTCAAAAGATATAAACATATTTTGAAAGTACATTATGGGTAAACAAATTGTTAGGATGGAAAAGAACCCTTGATGGATGACAAAGGAAAGCTTGTACCTGACGATTATGAAATGGCTAGGTTATTAAAGCCAGCTTTTCCCTCAGTTCTTACTAATGAAGACTTGACCAGTATTTCTCATTTTGAATAAATGATAGATGAAAACAAAGTTAAACAACACAAATGAATAAATTGTTAAAATTGGGAACAAAACAACATCTAATTATTAACATAAACTTGAGAGAGATGACCGGTCAGTGTGCAATGACTATTAACCTATACCTCACTTTTTTGAAACAGAAGTTTAGAAATATGTGTAGGTTTAAAGTGTATCACCTGGAGCCTGTAGTTTGTGTCAAAATTAAGAGCACCAACATAAGCAGCTGCCTGCACAGGGCTGTCAAAAGTTGTGGCTAATGTTGGTTTGAGTTTCTTTGATGTTTTCCAATCGACTACGACCAGCTGGTTTCTGAAAAAGAATAAAATATCTTACTGAAAACATAATGTTAACAAAAATCACTTGGTCATAAAAACTCTATAAAAAGTTTATATCTATTTTCATATAAACTGTTTAATAGAAATTATCAAAACTATTTGTACAACAGGTAATACCTGAACGTATGGAGAAATGGATTTTTGTTTTGTTTACAGTACTCCATGCTTCTGTATTAGGCAATTGAATAAAACAGATTCTGTAAAAACAGTTGCTTTCTTCTCATGATTATTTGGCCTGAATGGAAAAAAATTATGACAGTGGTAATGATGATATAGTTAATGGTTGGTTGGTTGATTTAGTGTTTTATGGCACAAAGCAGCTAGGCTATCTGTGCAAAACATCTGGTAAAAAGTTAAAATTAAATTTAGTAAACTTCATAAAAGAAAATTAAGGTAAAACAAAACAAAGTAAGAAAAACTATACTTATACAAGTTGTAAAGGACTTCCTGTAGCATAATTGTAATTATCATAACTCGCCAGAAAGACTAACAGGTAAGTACAAAAACCACTGTCAGTCACCTAAAGTTAGCCTTTCCACTCCTGGTTCCGAGTTATTTGATGTTATGGCCATTTTCAGAAAGGAAGATAAAAGTTGTAAAAGACATGTAGCAAAATTTTAATAATAACTCACCAGGATGACTAATGGGTAGTTCAAACAGCAGTGTTAGTCACCTGAAGTTGCCCTTTCCAGTCCCAGTTTTGAGTTATTTAAATTAGGGCCATTTTCTAATTCCAAATCAAACTAGATGGACTGTGATTCTTAAAAGGGAATCACATTAAGAAAGGCCTAATATATAAATTGAAAACTTAAATGTCATTAAAAAGATTAATGGTCTTTAAAAAACTAAAAACATTACCACAGTGGACAGTGTCACCATCACCAATAACACTGTCTAATGTTATGGACAAACCCTGGGAGAGAACATATTTAAAATGGTGCCATTGTTGAGGGTCATAGCAATGGCAAGAAAGTAAAATATGGCTTATTGTGACCTTAGTGTTATACAAACTACTCAATGGTGCATCAGTTCCAGATAAAAGAAAATGATAAGTTTAAAAACTGACCAATGCGTAGCCTAGTTAGAACAACTTCCTTTCTCGATCCTTATGGAAGCAAGATGGCCAAAATCTAATATAGGGTTTTATTTGGAAAAAGCTTGTTTTTGTGTTGCTCATTCCAAGTCAACTGCCAGCTGGCACGAAGCAGAGCCTTGAATACAGGACCATAGTCCATGTTTGGAACAGGCACAGCAGTGATAGTGCCAGAGCAGATAGATTTAGCTGCAATGCTGGCGAGATCTTTCCCGCAAACATCAATGTGGCCTGGTATTAAGAAAACCTGGATAGATGTAGATGTTAAAAGAGAAATGAGCCAGTTGGTTTTGAATATAGGTGAGAACAGGGTGTGAACCAATGTGAAGCAATTTCAGGGCCAGTAGAGAACTAAGTAAGTCAGTATAAATCGTGCAGTTTGAGTACTGCTTAGCTTCTACGTGATCCAGGGCAAGAAAAATGGCATACAGTTCAGCAGTGAACAAAGAAGCTGTAGAGGGAATTCTGTGGACAACCACCAAACCACAATAAGCCACGGAAGAGCCCACACAGTCACTTGATTTTGAACCATCTGTATAAATAGGAATGGAAGGTTTATTTAAAAAATGTTCAGCAAACAGTATTTCCAATTGGGAGTGTCTGCATTTTTCAGATGACTTAAAGATAGGTCACATTTGGGGACTGTAAGAAACCATAGTGGGATGGGCTGGCCAGTGGATACAGCAATGTTATCCAAGGACAGATCCAATTCATCCTGGATACAAAGGCCAAAAGGAGCAATGGCAGATTGTCTATTCTGAAAATGTATGGCCCACCAAGGAAGAAAAACACAACCCCAGGTGGGACGCTTTGGTAAGGAACAAAGTTTTAAAGCATATAGTAAAGACATTTGCAAACAGCAGAGGTGCAAAGAAGGTTTACAAGACTCTATGTATAAGCTCTGAACTGGGGAAGTGCAGAAAGCCACAGTGCATAGCCAAAGTCCTTGATGATGAATGGGGTCTAGCATCTTTAAGGCCAAGGGTCTGGCAGAGCCATAGACCAGTGATCCATTGTCTAATTTTGATCGAATAAGGGCATGATATATCTTCAATACAGAACATCAATCTGCTCCCCAAGTGATGGAAGAGAGGACACGGAGGATATTCAGTGCTCTTGTACATTTGACTCATAGCTGCTTGATGTGTGGTATAAAGGTCAGCTTACGGTCAAAGATAAGTCCCAAGAACTTGGTCTCAGGGACCACAGGCAGCACAACTTCACCAATACAGAGTTCATAATCAGGATGAATACCCCATTAGCAACAAAACTGCATGCACACGGTTTTAGAGAGAGAGAGAAGTTAAAACTGTTTGCTGTGGTCCACTTCAGTAAATGATTGAGGGCACTGCTCTCAGTATACCTCTTGTTCGATGACTGACATGAGATGTGAAAGTCGTCAACATAGAGCCCGTTTGCAACAGAGAGAGGGAGTTGTTCAGTGATGGCATTAATTTTTATACTGAAAAGTGTGACACTCAAAATACAGCCATGAGGGATTTCAAGTTCTTGTAGAAAAGAAAGGGAAAGTACCAAACACACATGAACTTGGAATCTCCTGTCCATTAAATTTTTTTAATAAAAATGGGCAATTAACCATGTAACTCATATATGGGGAAGTCTCACAAAATGCCAAACGTCCATATTGTATCATAAGCCTTTTTAATGTAAAAGAATATTGATACAAGATGTCATTTGAGAAAGGCTTCTCTGGTTGACATTTCAAGTCGAATAACGTGGTTCACGGTGGAGTGCTGTCATCAGAACCCACACTGGGTGGGCAAGAGGAGGTTGTCTGGTTTGAGGAACCAAACAAGACGAGCATTAACCATCCTTTGTAAGGTTTTACAGAGACAGCTCATCAAAGCAACTGAATGGTAGTTTGAAGGAATCTTGGAATCCTTTATAGGCTTAGAGAAAGATAGAGCAATAGCCTGGTGCCAGGCATCAAGAAAAACATTCTCCTGCCAGATCTGGTGAAAAACAATCAGAAGAATAGCAAGAAAAGCAGGAGATAGATGGCATAGTATTTCATAGTGTATATCATCAGGACTAACTAATGTACTTCCAGACCGATGAAGGGCCACTTTGAGTTCCACCAGTGTAAAGGGACAGTTATAGTCATAAAGACAATCAGTTCAAAAGGGAAGAGGTGACTGCTCTGCCCAAGTCTTGATGGCTAAGAAGGTGGAGGAAGAAGCAGAAGTGCTAGATACCCAGCAAAAGCTTTCACCTAGAGTATTGGCAATCCTCAAGGTGTCAGCTACTTCTTGGCCATCAGAGAGCAAGATTGAAAAGGGGACAGAATTATATTGCTCACTGACCTTTTGAATCTTGTTTCATATGATCATATGCTGTTTGTGAACTTAATCCAGTATTCCTTCTAGCTTTGATGTCTTACCCATAGAGAATGAGCACGGGCCTGCTGGAAAGCGATGAGGTTTGAGAGTGTGGGATATCTACAGAAAGTATCCCAGGCCCGTTTTTGAGCCTTCAATGCCATGTGGCAGTCAGGATTCCACCACAGGTGAGGACATAGTGGAAAACATGTCGAGGTTTTAGGAATACATTGAGCAGCTGCTTATATAATACAGTCAGTAACTGCTGCCACACTGTCATCTATTAATGGCTTACAGACGATGGCAGGATCGAGTTCTGCAAGAGCAGTGAAAGAGGGCCAATTTGCGTGATCCACCTTCCACCGGGGCAAGTGGGTCAGGTAGCATTGACCATGGCCAGTCTCTCAAAATTATAGGAAAATGATTTCTGCCTTGTGGATTATTGTCAACCTTCCATGAAAAAATGGGAAAATAATGAAGGAGAGCAAACTGAGAGATCAATAGCAGTAAAGGACTGACTAGATGCATAAAAATAAGTACAAGAACCAGTATCGGAAAGAGAAACGTTGAGAACATCAAGGTCTGACTGATCATATATTTAAGTTTTTATTTGGATGATCCATAATAAAAAAAAGGAATATTTTGGTGCCCACTGAACCTCACCCACCATGGAGCCCTATGAGGGGATGCACTACAACGTAAAAGGATATTTCAGCAATGCCAGGGTTTCGTGAGCTCTATATCCAAATACCAGCAGCAAATACAATGTCCACAACACCTGTTGAGATCCAACACTGGTATATGGTGGACCCTAGCCCAAGTGGACCAGCTGACTGACCCAAGGGGGGCCATCCCAAGGTTGACTGTCTACAGGAATTCAAGGCCAAAGTGGTGTGTTAGAGTTGGACTCCTCAATCATCAGATCCTTTCCTCCCCTTCACAAGTTGCCACACACAGCAAACACGAGGGTGGATGTTTAGATCCCAGAGGAAGTAAACTGAAAAAACAGAGCCTTCCTCGGGAGGTCCCCTCACCATGTACAGGAATCCACACCGAGGGGACATAGTTAATGGTTAGAACAATTTAACTGAGGTGAAAGACCAACAACACAGAAATAAAATTACAGCTGGTGTAAGTAAAAGGAAAAATTAATTAACTCGCCAACATATTTAGGTAAATTTTACTTATATTATGCAATTAAATATTTCATACAGAAAACATTTAAATTAATAACTGACCCATCTAAAACATCACATCATAAAGACATTTTACATTTTTATAAAACTGCTTTATAATCATGACAAACTAAATACTGTAGCTCATGACCTTGCATTTTGCAACCAAACTCTTATACATATTGTACATAGGTCTTTGCGACCACTTCTAGAAATTAAAGTTGAGCAATTAGTAGAATTTGATAATCAATTAATCATGTAGCTTATTAATCAAATAAATTCAACATATTGTAAATTATCGAACAAGACTTGGATAGTCAGAATAATTGAAATTAGTAATAACTGGGAACATAGATTAGTTGATTGCTTTCACTAATCACAACATAAATCTGTTAAGTTAAACACAAATTAATCAAAACTACTAATCAGAAATCACAATACCAGTATTCTGATTACCAACAGTCGGAATCATCAAAAACAGTAACTTCAAGTACTTATTTTCACACCATCAATCAAGTTAGTTGTGATTAATCAATTATCTCATGTGATAATAATGCATTATATTTAATTAACCCTTTCACTATGGGTCACATGGACAAGGTCATATCACCACATTTGTTGACGTTCATTCAAACTTTTATTGAACTACTATTTTATTAATTTATATCAATAAGTTTGAAAAAAAATTGTAGACTATAATTCAAACTCTAATGTTATGTATACTGTGTGTGTGTTTTATTATAGCAAAGCCACATTATTATAATTGTCTGCTAATCCACTGAGGGGAATCGGACCCCTGATTTAAGTAAATACTAAAAGTTCACATCCAGATATAGATTTTAGTGAGTGGCATAGTATGTTGAATGCAGCACTGTTTAAAATTAGATGTTTGTCATGTCACGATACTAAGTCTGTACTTTCATAAAATTAGAAACTCAAATTACTAATATTATTAAGCTAGAATATAAAATAAGAACCTCATATCTTTTTATTTTACTGAGATATGGGCTATGTAGTGAATCTAACACAATGGTTCTGTTCACCTCTTTCCATTGTTAAAATGGTCCCTTATATGTGCTTGCTTCAACATTTGAAGTATGAATAACAAAAATGGCTTAGAATATCCTCAGAGAGGTTTTCTGAGCCTTTTTAATCTGTGAAAAATCTACCATATTATTTAAATCCAAAATTTCAAGGAGGTAGGCTGTGTCTTTAGGCTGCTTGAAGTTTCACATTTTTTAAAAATCTAAATACATCTTGGTTAATAAGCTTAATAAACTATAGTGTAATTCTGTGGTATCAGTATAGTTATTTATGATTTTTGTCATTTAACTGTATATATAAAACCTAAAAACATTTTTTATATCCTCCATATGCAAAATTTTAAAAGACTTAGCAACATACGTCCAGCAGCAACAGAGTTCAGAGGTCGTAGTGACAAGATATAATTGTTTGCTTTACTCCTTGATTTATTGTTCAATATTTAAAAAAAGTTTAATAATTTATTTCTAGATAGTAATGGTCTATATGCATGTATAATAATTGAACTGTGACTGTATATTAAAAAATACTATTCTACTGAAACACAGCCAAGACAGGGAAGACTAAATGTCAGTTTTTCTTGATGACAAGAAACCCACAGGTTAAGCTGAAAAGGACCTAGGAATGTTGAAACATTGCTTCCTGCTTTATTAGTAAAAGCATTAATATCCATAACAGCTGTTCTGAGATACAAAGGTCAGTTTTATATTATTCAATACAAGACCTGAGAGCACATGCACCATATCAACACAAGTTGTGTAATAACAGCTAGGCATGACTGGAAGGTCAGCGTATGAAGATTAATAAACACACATGCATGTAATTATACATCATTATGAGACTTAATCTACTCAGACTAAACATTTGTATTTTGGTTATGATATGTAGTCATTCTTAGCACAAAATAAGAATTATTTATATTTCCTAGTTATTTTATGATGTTTACGAGGTACATCAAGTGACATACCCCACATTGTTTCTAAATTTCATGCAAAGCTACACTAGAGCTATCTGCACTAGCTGTCCGTAATTTAGCAGTGCAAGACTAGAAATAAGGCAGCTAGTCATCACCACCCACTACCAACTCTCAATGGAACTGGCTGTCACATTTTTACACCCCAATGACTGAAAGGGCAAGCATGTTTGTTATGATGGGAAATCGAACTCATGACCCTCACATTATGAGTCAAGCTCCATAAACACCTGACCATGCTGGACCCCCACATAGTTGGAGTAGAGAAAAATAATAAACTTTAAAGTCTTAAGTAAAACAAATGTTTGAAATGTATTTACATGGTTTTAGAAATTATGCAAATAATGTTTGAGATTTTTAGGATGAAGAATAGCTTTTTTATTCACAACATGAACTCACTTTGCACTCAGACTAGCAACGAAACAAACTGTTTTCACAAACAAATCTTTAGTAAAAATATTTAATTAAAATATCTGATATTTTGCATACAAAACCCTTGTCTATCAAATTTTGTGAGGATACAAGAGCTGTATCAAAAGTTACAGTGCAAATACTTAACACTTGCAAATGTTTAGACAAACTTGAGTATATTATACAAAAGTCCGTATCAAAAGGGTTAAATACCCAGCTGATTAGTTAACCAAAAGAATCAAGCTAAAATTCCTTTAACAGAATATAAGACTGAATTAATAAACTTTACCTATATTTGGCTACACAATCAACAACACCTCTATAACGTAAATAAGGGTGAATGACTGGCTTTTCAAGCAGTTCTACCTCACGAACATGTGGAAAAATAGTCTGTAGGCTTCTCCAGTGACCAGCATTGGACAAAGCTACTGTCACTTTGCTTGGAGGAATCCCTTCCAATAAACTAACAATGCTTTGGTGAAGTGAGGCACCATTGTCCAGGATTTCTGAATTTAAAGAAAAAAGTTTGGTACCAAGTTTAGGGAATAAACTTCACATATAGTTACGTACTCAAATTTGTCTTACATTTAAAACAATTTTTTTTTATGAAAAAGCCACAATGTAACTCTTGTAAAATTTTGAATAAAGTACTGAATAATAATTAATTTCATGAAAATTTAACACTACACATAATTTTGGTAACAAATACTGCATTGTTTCTTTTCAATAATACTGCATGTGACATTACATATTTCACTGAAAAAAATATTACTCAAATTGAAATTTTCAGTGGTACAAAAACTCTACAACTGTGACAATCTTTGTGAAACACAAAAAAATATATATTTTCTCTCAACTGTTGCGAGAATGTTTTTAGAAGTAATTAATGTCTTGATGAAGGACTAAACCTCTTAGAGCTTTCATTTAAAAAGTTTGAATAGTCTACAAGTTTGATGACTTGGAAAGGACCTACTTGTGGGTAGATAAATATAAAGTTTAGAAGTGGCCTCAACATGTCAGGCAAACTATTTCAATAACACATCATTTACAATATTACAAAACTTGTAATTGTAAAGATGGAACTAAACTTGTTTACATGCAAAGCTACACTTGTGTACATGAAGGAGCTATATAAATGGACTGAGGTGACATAATTGAGTAAGTGTAACTGACAGGGTAGTTAAATGGTCTGAGAGAATGTGTGTTGAATGAGATTATGAAAGGGTTAAATAACCTTACTAAGGATCATTGTGGATTTAAGGCTTACTTCCATTTAAAATAAATAAAAGTATTACCTATAACTACAAAAATAGTTAAAGTTTCTCTATTTTGGCTTCAGAGGGCCTAAAAGAGTAGATTACCTGAAGTCCATAAAACATACAAACTGACCAAGAAGGCATGTAGATCAGTTAAGGACTAACTAATTTTAACTGACATTAAATATCAACACATCACTTAGTCCGTTATATAGACTAAATTATTTAACAATTATAGTATAGGCCTGTTTAATCAGTTAGATGTATGATGGACTTTATTTAACAAAGCCATAAACACAAAGCACTGGCTCAAATAAACTATTAATTATAGAAATAAATCATGCTTTCCTTTTTTTTTTTTTTTCCTCACTAGATTTAAGAGAAGGAAGACCAGATATTTTTCAGTTTATTACAACTTTTGATAATGGTTTGTGTGTTACTAGTTTGAATTACGTTTTGTAGTCTTTGTTAGATGAATGTAAAGGAAAACACACAAAATCAATTTTATTCTGTTTTTCTTCTAGAGGTGCAGAAAGAATTTTGATGGGTCAAAGAGCCATATATTATTATTATTTAACTGACAGAAAACATCTTCATAAAATACTGTAACCACTGTATCTGTAGCATGTTTAAAATCTTTATCTACCAAAAAAAAAAAAACATCAGTAACTCAACACTGATCAGAAGTATAAAATTAACCATCTCAGGTTTCAACATGTAACCTTGTTGATAAGTTTGGAAACCTTCTTCTCCAAGTTCTGCAACCATTTTCTTCTTCCACCTTTCTAAAGCTATTACAGATGCTGCAGGCATGGTCTTTCTAAGGATCTTGGTTACACTTGGATAGTGCGCTTCAGAATCCAATTCTTTTACGATAGTTTCCTCTTCAAAACCAGAGAAAACAGTTTTTTTTTGCTGTCATGTCGCCATGGATTAATAATTGGAAATTTCAAAAGTTGTCTTATTTCAACTTCTTGTGGGCAGCAAAGTTCCTTTGGTTCACTGGAAGTTAAATCTATCAAACTAGGGGGCCCTTCCTCTCTAAGTGTATCCTCAGGAAAATCTGGAACCTCTGCAGCAGGATCAAGGTCTCCATCAGTTGGAACAAAATACATTTCTTCCATAGACTCTGTTGTCAAGTCTTTATAACCATGATCAGAATGGATTACTAGCGAGGGATTAATGTTGTTAGAAATCACTCCTGCCTTTCTCCAGTCTTGAATTCTCTCTTCAATTCCAAGCATACCCATTTCATTCTCTTCTCTTCTCTGCTTTGTGGTTTTCAGTAAAGATCCAAAGAGCTCTTGGTTCTCCCAGTTTAATCTTTTGATAACATCACTGGCACTCTTTGTTTCCAGGGGCTTTTTCCCTACCTTTGTAACAGTGGCTTTAACAACAACTTTTTTCTTTGTAGACTTAAACCTACTAAAACTTGTATATGGATGTATTTTAGAATACCCAAATAACCTAACAAACATTTTTTGGCACTGTTCACACATAATCTCCATCTCTGTATGAAGAAGGATTAATACACACACATCTTTAACTCATATTCTATATGCAACATGGAAGATGGAATAATCCTGTGGGGAAAAAAAAATAATTAGAAAGTTTGTTAAATACATAAATAAAGCATCTCATACCATCTAAGTTCACAAACAGTTTTTTAATAATTAAGTTTCAGTTATAAATAAAACATCCAATTAGACATCTTGGTTGTATACTAGATACAAATAATATTATAAAAATTGCTTGTAAAATTTTCACAAATGTCCTTTGATATCTTAATAATTTAAGACATACGAAAACACTTTTCCCTAAAGAAAAACAAAACTAAAGGTTTTTGAAATCTTATTTCGATAAATAAGATATCATTGAATTACTTAGTTACAACTCATGCAAAACTGAATAGCGATGAGCATTACTATCAGTCTTCATCGACTATTACGAAATCATTAAATGCAATTCATTCACCCGAGAGATTGTATTGTATCTAAGGTCATGAACTTTAGGCTTCATCATGTTATGAACTGTGGTCCACAGTTACGAAATATATTTTGTACGATTGTTATTACTATAATGGCCGTAACAGTCTTAATGTTGTAGTAGGCTTAGTACTATTATATATTCTCATCTTGATATTTTTACCAGAATTTTTCTTTCGGTATTACAAATTCAGGTAATATACTCCCATAAATACAATTACTGTTTTAGGGTCATTCAATTTTACTGCGACAGGTTTAGGCCTACTTTTAATTTCGTTCCATAAAACGACCTTAATTAAATGAATAGAGCACATTACAATTATCAACAAATACAATGTTCTTTTACAAATCCTTCTGAAGAATAACTTTAAGACATTAGTATTAGGTCTAGTTCCATAAATTCTTATGACAAATGTAATTAATTCTACCACATTTAACCACTACTGTTGTAACATATACCTTTTATTTCAAAACTCGCAGTCGCAAACTCATATCCTTACGCGTTTATATATTTTATAATATTGACGTCAAAATAATGTTTTATAAACTGACTAAATAAGGGTGTGATACAATAATCATTTTTTAAATCCTGTAAGCAGATGATTCTAAAATGAAGTATAATTTTGTATACTAACAGATACTGCATAATATTTAAAATAGCTCTCACGTTTTTTTTCTAATACTAGAAACCAGCATGATGGGGTGGGTGAATGTAAGGCATGGCGAAATTGTAGCAGACATGAGTAGCGAACAACATTCTTTATGTTGTAGATTAGATGCGAATAACATGAATTCATGAGTTTAAGATGAAAGAAGTTTATTATAGTGGGCTTAGAATATTCTAAATGTATATATTTTTTGTTTATTTTGGTTGATTTGAATTTCGCACATACCCATAATAGCGCTGCCATCTACACTAATTTAACAGTGATCGATCGACTAAAGGAGAAACATCCAGTCAATGCCAACTCTTGGACTACGCTTTCACTGATGAATAGTTTATAACACCCTAACAGAAGAAACGGTGAATATTTTTAGTGTGACAGCGATTCGATCCAGCGACACGCAAATTGCGAATCTCGCATCCTAACCATCAAAATATTCAAGACGTAACTTGATATCAGAAAAAAAAAAAAACACACTGAAGGTTTGGAGAAACACCAAGAGTAATGAAGGAATATTAATACAGATGAGCCAGTTAGTGAGCCATCTCGACTGTTCCATCCTCTAAACTGCATCAAGATAACCAAAAAATCTTAAAGTCAGCCCTTATCATTCATATACCTGTCGAGCTTTTTCTTAAACTCACTTCTATTTACTGCCTCTGTAACATCCGAAGGTCAATCACCCTATTCGAAGAATGAAACTGTGTTAGTTGAAGATGACTCCTACTCTGCCAAAATGTGTACTTGTGTCCCGAGTTCTACTGTTCTCACTGTTAAATATGAAAAAAACAGATGATGCATCAACATTATCAATTCCTTTACAATATTAAACACCTTAATAAAATTCCCCCTAACTCTCATTTTTCAAGAGAAAACAACAAAAAAATTTGAAAGATTTTGACCTCTCCTCATATGACAATCTTTCCATCCTAAGCACCATATTAGTAACCGTTCTCTGAATCCTTTCCAACAATTCAATGTCTTACCTAAAGGAGCCTGGCATGGCCGGGTGGTTAAGGTACTCGTCTCTTAATTTGAGGATCACGGGTTCGAATCCCCGTCACACCAAACATGTTCGCCCTTTCAGCAATAGGGCTTTATAAAGTGACGGTCAATCCCACTATTCGTTGGTAGAAGGGTAGCCCAAGAGTTGGCGGTGGGTGGTGATTACTAGCTGCTTTCCCTCTATTCTTACGCTGCAAAATTAGGGGCGGCTAGCGCAGATAGTCCTCGTGTAGCTTTGTGTGAAATTCAAAACAAACCAAACTTATCTAAAGTAAGAAGCCCAAGACTAAACGTGACCTAACCAGTGGCCTTTACAATGAAATTATAGCCTCTTTAAACTTGTATTCATTATTTCTGTAAATACAACCTAATATATTATTTGGTATACCATTAGCAACAACTCACTGCTTGGATGGCTTTAGAGACTAATCGACTTCTACATCAAGACACATTTCCTTCATAACATTGTTAGGGTTATTCACATCCAAATTTTAGTTATTATTCAAATTTTGATAATCCACATACAATATATTGCATTTATTATAATTAAAACTATTATGATATTTATTTGCCCTACTAAATGAATGATCTTAATCATTTTGTTAAGCAGCAGCACCCTCTTTACAGCTAGCAACATCCAATACCTTAATATCTTAAGTAAACAGAATTAATTTATTGGCTATTCCTTCATCTGTGTCATTGATGCAAATGAAAAGAGCAAAGATCGTAAGACTGACCCCTGAAGTACATCACTTGTAACGTTAAGTCATTTTGACTGAATTCCATCTGTAACAACTATCTGCTTTCTTCCACCCAACATCTGTTCTATCATACATCATTTTTTTTACACATATAGAGATAAGTTTTACAAGCCTTTTATGTGGCACCTTGTAAAATGATTTCTGAAAATCCAGATTCATCAAATCTACACCTTTACTCTTAATTACATAAACAGTAACCTTTTCAAAGAATGTCAAAAGATTTCCCTTTATTAAAATTATGACAATCCAATGAAATTCTACATTTTATTAAATTACTTTTAACCGAGTTTCTAAAACTTTTCCCACAACTAATGTAAGAATAATTGGTCGATAATTACTGAGAGAATTTTTATCAACTCCCTTCAAAAGAGAAGTTACCTCTGGCATCTTCCGACGATTCAAGGGCTAATAAAAATAATAGTATGTGGCTCACATATCCAATCTTTAACCTCCTTCAAAACCCTGAGGAGATATTATTTTATCCACGATCCTTATCATTTTTGAAAATAACTTTTATTTTTTTTTAATCAGTTTAGAATTTATTAATTATTAAATATTATTTATTAATTTATTAATTAATTTAGAATTCAATAATCTTGTTTGATCTCGTTTCCAGTTATGAACTATTCAAGGTTGGAATATGCTTAAATGGTCATTAGTAAATACTGAAGTATAAAAACAAAACAAAATTTAATAACCCAGCCATCTAATAATCATCACATACTAGCTTTTCTTTATCATTTCTCAAGAATTCTGCCCCAATTTTAAAAAATTGTTTACCCATAATGCAATTATATAAATCTTTACTGTTAATTTTTACGTTTTCAGCCAACCTTTTTTTCATTCGTCTTTTTTTATGTCTGTTTCACCAACATTCTTGGTCATCGATAATCTCTAATATCAGTTAGTTTTGAGTAGAGTTAAGAAGATTGAAAGTTATCTTCTAGCTTATAGAATGAATCAGTGTGTGTGAGTTTATGTATTAGGATTTTGTGTTAGCATTCCTATATACTGAGATGCTTTGTATATAGATTAGTTGATTTTTACGCTACTAATAGAGAAATTAGAGTGATATGTTTTTAGACCGACACTGTTTCATCATAACGAGAAAAGAAGGCTTGCTAAAGTGCCAAGGACGAATTTAGCTGATATGCTATCATTTACGTAAAATACATAGACCTTCAGTTATTCCATCTTGCAGTGGCATAGCGTTGTGCCTGCAGATTTACACTACTAGCAACCGGGTTTGGATATCGTTGGTGGTCAGAGAAAAAATAGCCCATATTGCTTAATTCAAAACAATCCTACCTTCATTTACATCCATCAGATAATTCAAAATCGCTCTACAATATCTTTTACCTGTTCATTGAATTTTGCAAACGCTATTTGAGGGCTAGCTGAACAAACCATCTTAAATTTTGAAAGGATATACTGAAGGGAAGACGCCACCACTGTCAACATCGAATGTTGAGAATTGTCTGTCATCTGTATAATTCTTGTTTTTTTGTTTTTTGAATTTTAAGCAAAGCGATACGAGGGCTATCTGCGCTAGCTGTCCCTATTTAGCAGTGTAAGATTTGAGGGAAGGCAGTTAGTCATCACCACCCATCGCCAACTCTTGGTCTACTCTTCTACCAATGAATAGTAGGACTGACCGCACATTATAACACCTCCACGGCTGAAAGGGCAAGCACGTTTGGTGCGATGGGGATTCGAACCGTGACCCTCGGATTACGAGTCAAACGCCTTTACCCATCTGGCTGTGCCGGGCCACTTGTATAATGCACCCAGAGCCTAAGAGTGCGGAATGATACACATACATATATAAATGGTCGAACTGTGGACTCTCTGACTCACAGTCTGGTACACTAGTCATGTGGCTTTATTTTACTGGCCTTATTGCTTTGACTATCTTTCAATATCAAACATATGAACAAACACAAAGACCATTTAATAGTAGCAATGAAACGATAAATTGTTATTATGTATTTCGTGGTTAGGGGTGGGGAGTCTTTTGGATTGTTTAATAAATTAGGCCAAACTCATTAATTACTAATAACAAACTAGTTTATTTCTTCCTTAACGATTGCTACAGACTATTTTCACTTTTACACACCTTTGTAGTTAGTTCTAAACAAAATCTTCACTTTCCACAGCAATTCCGAAACAATGGTAAGTACCCCTGACAAACTTAGCTTGCATTGATTCAGAATAGGTGAATGGCAGAATAGATGTGGCAGTTCTCAGAGTCTGACAGTAAATAAATTTTCTGACACGGAACTTCACACAAAAGCCAGCAAAGAATATCTGAAAGAGAGAATTGTTAGAGATGCTATTATAGCAGAACCTGTGAATAAACATCTGCTGCTAATACACCAAGGAGACAAGAATCTAGAATCAGTATTTGAGCCCCACCATGTCAAAGGAGCAACACAGGGGTCATGAAACATTAGGACACAAAAATAGCTGGAATTATGGGGCATGAAATGAAACTGAAAGTGCACTAGCTACTTTGAATGAGATAAAAACACCATTATTTAAAGAAATCAGTCCATAGATTTATTGGCGGGAATCCATTCAATATGTTAATTCAGCCAGGGTCTACAGTTACTAGCACTATATATAAATATATATGTGGCCTGGCATGGCCAGGTAGGTTAAGGCGTTCGATTCGTAATCTGAGGGTCGCGAGTTCGAATCCCCGTCGCTCCAAACATCCTCGCCCTTTTAGCCGTGGGGCGTTATAATGTTACGGTCAATCCCACTATTCGTTGGTAAAAGAGTAGCCCAAGAGTTGGCAGTGGGTGGTGATAATTAACTGCCTTGCTTCTAGTCTTACACTGCTAAATTAGGGACAACTAGCACAGATAGCCTTCGAGAAGCTTTGTGCGAAATTCAAAAACAAACAAACAAGCGTTCGACTCGCACCCAACATGCTCGTCCTTTCAGCCAGGGGCATTATGTGACGGTGAAAGAGTAGCATAAGAGTTGGCAAGGGGTGAAGATGACTAGCTGCCTTCCCTCTAGTATTACACTGCTAAATTAGTGAGGGGTAACGCAAATATCTCCTCATAAACCTAACAAACCTTCATGCCAAATTTGGTGAAGATCCATTAAATGAGACAAAGTAGTGGTAAAAACCTCTAAAACACTCATAAAACCGTAAACTGCAAAAAATAAAAAATAAAAATAAAAGACCTGTGTGTATTTTCCCATAGATCTAATGAGCCTCCATACCAATTTTGGTGAAGATCCATCCACAACATGTAAAGTGTTTACATGAGCGTACAACATATAGTACTATTCTATTTATATAGATGGCGCCAGTAAATTAGAGCCTCGTGTGTCGTATTAGTGACGTCATATATGCATCCTGAGAATGGAGAAAAGTATAAATTTATTCGTGACAGGAAACGGAGTCGAAATGGGAAAATAGTGTTCCCTATTGCAAATCTACATGCACAGTGGATAAAAATTTCACGAAGTTGGTTTTATACATCGTGTAATAAAAAAGTTTTTTTTGTTTTTTTCCAGTATCATATCAGGAAGAATCCCATTAGAGTATGATAAGTTAAATGGTAAATAACCAAATAAAGACCACAGCTGCGGAATGTTTTGTTTTATCATTAACACCTGGATTCAAGAGCTGTAAATGCTTTTCTAGCAGATGTGTATGTCTAGCACATGCTCCACTCCAACTTTGAAAAGAGTCAACTTATTCTACCATTACTGACATCAATAACCAACTAGAACTCAGGGTCTTTTTATGGATGCCTCAGCACTGAATCTTTCACTAAAGAGAGCTTTACTGACAGGAATGCTTGATTGCACTCCTTGGTCCAAATTGCATATAATGAAGAAAAGATAATGCTGCTGCAGTCTTGAAGTTGGTCGAAAAGCGTTGGTCATACCACGCAAAACCAAGGAAGTTGTAGACTTTTTGTTTTATCTCTGATTGACACTAGTTCTAGGTCCTGCATGGCCAAGCGTGTTAAGGCGTGCGACTCGTAATCTGAGGGTCGCGGGTTCGCATCCCCGTCGCGCCAAACATGCTCGCCCTTTCAGCCTTGGGGGCGTTAAAAAGAGACGGTCAATCCCACTATTCCTTGGTAAAAGAGTAGCTCAAGAGTTGGCGGTGGGTGGTGGTGACTAGCTGCCTTCTCTTTAGTCTTACACTGCTAAATTAGGGACGACTAGCACAGATAGTCCTCGAGTAGCTTTGTGCGAAATTCAAACAAACAACAAACAAACAAAACAAACATCAGTTCTATATCAATACAATCCTAGCAGGGCCATCTCCGAGCAAATACACCTGTGTGTAACTTTATTAACCTCTCAAAAGTAGTGTGAATGTTGAACAGACACAATGGCATTAACATAAAATTCATACAAACTACGGTACTGTGCAAAAGTGTTAGGACTTGATAACATTTTGTAATTATTTCCATTATATGTGGATAATTCTTTCATGCCATTACATAATGAGAGCAGATAGCTTTGCGCGAAATTCAAACAAAATTCATTACAGAATGCAACTTTCAACACAGTGTTTCACTGATTCCTATTGACAACGTAATGAAGCAGGTGAGAATGCTTATCATTATTTAGAATTCCCATATATTTGTACCAAGGGCATGTTATAAGGATTCCGCTTGTAAGAACATACTGATCAAATTTAGTGTCTGAAATAACTGTTGTGGGACCACGTGCAGTGTCTTAACTGTATAGAAAGAAGCTAGCAAGGAGCTGACATATGGTACTTAGTATATCTAAGAATAAATCAATTTAATAGCACTTCAAAAATAAACTTTGATAAAACCAGTGTTTAACACCATATATTAAGTTTTGTTGTCACGTTACGGTCCAAAAAACATCAATAAATTGCTAAAAAGCATGGAGTTTATATAATAGCTTTACATAATGTTGAATGGACTATAATAAATTGCTTGAGATTTGAAATGCTTCCAAAACACTATCAAATACACTCTAGACAGTAATACTGAGACAGATAAATCTGAAACTAAGAAAGTTTGTTTGTTTGTTTTGGAATTTCGCACAAAGCTACTCGAGGCTATCTGCGCTAGCCATCTTTAATTTAGCAGTGTAAGACTAGAGAGAAAGAAGCTAGTCATCACCACCCACCGCCAACTCTTGGGCTACTCTTTTACCAACGAACAGTGGGATTGACCGTTACATTATAATGCCCCCACGGCTGAGAGGGCGAGCATGTTTGGCGCGACCGGGATGCGAACCCGCGACCCTCAGATTACGAGTCGCACGCCTTAACGCGTTTGGCCATGCCGGGACTAAATAGGAAAGTAAGAGACAGAACACCTAAACTCTATGATACGGATGTTAAGTATCTGTATTTATTCAGCCTTTAGAACAGAAGGAAGACTGCTTCTGATCTCAAGCATGAGATACACAACCAGAAACGTGTCGAAATGTATAGTATCAAGAAAACTCATCATGAATGAGATATTTGGAGTGTAACAGTTAAAAAAACTCCTTTATTTTGATCTCCAAATATTAGCAACAAACCAATATGTGTTTAAAAGTACAAAAACTGGACTGTTGATGATTAGAAAGGAGTATTAGTACAAGTTTGAAATATTTAGTACAAAGCATAGGTTGTACGTCCTGCTGAATAAAGGTGAAAGAAACTTCAATGCATAGCAAGTACTATGAAACATGGTTGAAGCAATGTAATGGTTTCGGGGTGTTTTTTCAGCTGAGACCATAACACATACTTGCAAACTACGTGGAATAATGAACCAGCTCACGTACTATCAAGTGGTTTGCGTATTGTTGGCAAAGAATTGTACTACCAAGAAGATAATGGTCCCAAACACTCATCCATCTTATACAGAAAAAAAAACAACTTAGCTAAGAAATAAGCTACTGGAACCATTCAAATGACGCAATGGCTCACAAAGAGCCCTAATATCAGCCCTATTGAAAAGATTTGGGATTTGATAGACCAAAAATATAACCAATGAAAAGTTACTTCCAAAGAGAGTTTATGAGAGTGTATTAGTGACGCTTGAAATAATATCCCAAAGAACGTTTTGATTACATATGTTTCAACAATGCCTGAAAGACTGTTTACTGTTATTGAAACAAAAGGGGGCACATAAAATATTTATTGTTTGATGAACTCAACCACTTCCACTGAGTTTCTGTTGTACTAAATATGAAGATTGTTAACATTTTGATGTTTCACCTGTGATTTACCTTTCATTGTTTCACCAGTGATTTACCTACATTGTTTCACCTGTGATTTACCTTTCATTATTTCACCAGTGATTTACCTACATTGTTTCACCAGTGATTTACCTTTCATTATTTCACCAGTGATTTACCTACATTGTTTCACCAGTGATTTACCTTTCATTATTTCACCAGTGATTTACCTACATTGTTTCACCTGTGATTTACCTTTCCTTATTTCACCAGTGATTTACCTACATTGTTTCACCAGTGATTTACCTTCATTGTTTCACCTGTGATTTACATTTCATTGTTCTTCGAAATTAGCCTGAAATATAATATTTGACTTTGTCCAAACATTTTTGCACAATACTGAGTTGTGCAGTTGGGTGACAGCTATTCGAGAATTAAGTATGTCCTATTGTTTAAAAAAAAATCAAGAGGAAGTGGAATTTTATTTGATATCTGACTTAACACTAAAAATAAAGTGTATTTTAAAACATCTCTATCTTATAGTGCCAGTGTTAAAGAAAACACACAAAATATTGTATTTCTAAGATATATAAATAGATGACAGCACGTTCACAAGAGGTCAAGAGTTGTTTTTTGGTTTTTTTTTAAAGCAAAACAACACAACAGGGCATTCTACTCATCTTGAGTAATCAAGCCCCGTATCGTAGCGTTGTAAGTCCTAAAAATTGCTGGAAGACATGATTAGTGTTAAATGACATTTCTATTCATTTTCGAAAAACCAAGTATAATTAAATTAAAGGTTGAGCGAAGCTATAATATTACAAAAATGTTAAACTGAATCTAACATGCGATATATCACTTGTCACTAATTATACAGGTTCGAGGGAACCACATCCCCAATCAGAAACCCTAGACAAAGGAAAGCTGAACCCGAAGCCGCGGCTGGTATCTCGGTTTTGAGTAAACCAGGGGCATTTAGAGATGAGCTGACCTCTTATTACTCCACTCTAGATATAAGTCAAAGTTTCTCGATCTTAATATAATGCCAACATCTGGATAAAGACAATGAAAATTCAGCTTGCAATAATACGTTTTACTGATTGAAGGTCCTTAGCTGGTCAAGATTATCAGACAATTTGAGGATAAAGATGTACAAATAGGTTTCCCTTATTGAAGGTCCTTAGCTGGTCAAGATTACCAGACGATTTGAGGATAAAGATGTACAAATAGGTTTCCTATTGAAGGTCCTTAGCTGGTCAAGATTATCAGACAATTTGAGGATAAAGATGTACAAATAGGTTTCCCTTATTGAAGGTTCTTAGCTGGTCAAGATTATCAGACAATTTGAGGATAAAGATGTACAAATAGGTTTCCCTTATTGAAGGTCTTTAGCTGATCAAGATTATCAGACAATTTGAGGATAAAGATGTACAAATAGGTTTCCCTTATTGAAGGTACTTAGCTGGTCAAGATTATCAGACAATTTGAGGATAAGGATGTAGAAATATGTTTCTCTTATTGAAGGTCTGTAGCTAGTCAAGATTATTAGACAATTTGAGGATAAAGATCCACAAATAGGTTTCCCTATTAAAGGTCTTTAGCTGGTCAAGATTATCAGACAATTTGAGGATAAAGATGTACGAGTATACTTTACTTGTTGAAGGTCTTTAGCTGGTCAAAATAAACATATACAATTAGGTTTCCTTGAGTGATCAGAAGAGCAGCCTTCTTTATAAGAGTTACGTGAAAACGTGTTTTACTTTAAGGTGTGTTATCCACTTTAGAGTAAGGAGTCATAACAAAAGTTCCGTTGTCTCTAAGGGAGTTATGAGAAGACGTAATTTTGTTTTGAGAGAAGTTAAGAAAATACGTGCTATTATAGAGTAGGCATGAGAAAATCTGTCGTATTTAGGGGAGTTATGACAAGAAGTGGTGCAGTCTTTAAGATGAAAAAAAATTGTATTTATGAAACGAAAACAAAAACTAGTCTTTGAGGGGTTTAAAGAAGAAAAGCTGTATTATTTTACGTGAGTTATAACATAAAGTGCTCCTGTGTTTATAGAAGTCATGAGGAGAAAAGCTTTAAGTTTTTGGGAGTCTTAAGAAGACGTGCTATTTTCTTAAGAGGTGTCATAAATAGTGACCCTAATGTAATGTTACTCAAACTAATAAACTCTTTTAACACATGTAACAGAGCTGCTAACTAATCTTACGTATAATTTCACTTCATGCCACCAGATTTATTTTTTATTGTTTGGTTGTTTATTTTTGAATTTCTCGCAAAGCTACTGGAGGGCTATCTGTACTAGCCGTCCCTAATTTAGCAGTGTAAGACTAGAGGGAAGGCAGCTAGTCATCACCACCCACCGCCAACCCTTGAGCTACTCTTTTACCAACGAACAGTGGGATTGACCGTTACATTATAATGCCCCCACGGCTGAGAGGGCGAGCATGTTTGGCGCGACCGGGATGCGAACCCGCGACCCTCAGATTACGAGTCGCACGCCTTAACGCGTTTGGCCATGCCGGGACTAAATAGGAAAGTAAGAGACAGAACACCTAAACTCTATGATACGGATGTTAAGTATCTGTATTTATTCAGCCTTTAGAACAGAAGGAAAACTGCTTCTGATCTCAAGCATGAGATACACAACCAGAAACGTGTCGAAATGTATAGTATCAAGAAAACTCATCATGAATGAGATATTTGGAGTGTAACAGTTAAAAAAACTCCTTTATTTTGATCTCCAAATATTAGCAACAAACCAATATGTGTTTAAAAGTACAAAAACTGGACTGTTGATGATTAGAAAGGAGTATTAGTACAAGTTTGAAATATTTAGTACAAAGCATAGGTTGTACGTCCTGCTGAATAAAGGTGAAAGAAACTTCAATGCATAGCAAGTACTATGAAACATGGTTGAAGCAATGTAATGGTTTCGGGGTGTTTTTTCAGCTGAGACCATAACACATACTTGCAAACTACGTGGAATAATGAACCAGCTCACGTACTATCAAGTGGTTTGCGTATTGTTGGCAAAGAATTGTACTACCAAGAAGATAATGGTCCCAAACACTCATCCATCTTATACAGAAAAAAAAAACAACTTAGCTAAGAAATAAGCTACTGGAACCATTCAAATGACGCAATGGCTCACAAAGAGCCCTAATATCAGCCCTATTGAAAAGATTTGGGATTTGATAGACCAAAAATATAACCAATGAAAAGTTACTTCCAAAGAGAGTTTATGAGAGTGTATTAGTGACGCTTGAAATAATATCCCAAAGAACGTTTTGATTACATATGTTTCAACAATGCCTGAAAGACTGTTTACTGTTATTGAAACAAAAGGGGGCACATAAAATATTTATTGTTTGATGAACTCAACCACTTCCACTGAGTTTCTGTTGTACTAAATATGAAGATTGTTAACATTTTGATGTTTCACCTGTGATTTACCTTTCATTGTTTCACCAGTGATTTACCTACATTGTTTCACCTGTGATTTACCTTTCATTATTTCACCAGTGATTTACCTACATTGTTTCACCAGTGATTTACCTTTCATTATTTCACCAGTGATTTACCTACATTGTTTCACCAGTGATTTACCTTTCATTATTTCACCAGTGATTTACCTACATTGTTTCACCTGTGATTTACCTTTCCTTATTTCACCAGTGATTTACCTACATTGTTTCACCAGTGATTTACCTTCATTGTTTCACCTGTGATTTACATTTCATTGTTCTTCGAAATTAGCCTGAAATATAATATTTGACTTTGTCCAAACATTTTTGCACAATACTGAGTTGCTCAGTTGGGTGACAGCTATTCGAGAATTAAGTATGTCCTATTGTTTAAAAAAAATCAAGAGGAAGTGGAATTTTATTTGATATATGACTTAACACTAAAAATAAAGTGTATTTTAAAACATCTCTATCTTATAGTGCCAGTGTTAAAGAAAACACACAAAATATTGTATTTCTAAGATATATAAATAGATGACAGCACGTTCACAAGAGGTCAAGAGTTGTTTTTTTGGTTTTTTTTTAAAGCAAAACAACACAACAGGGCATTCTACTCATCTTGAGTAATCAAGCCCCGTATCGTAGCGTTGTAAGTCCTAAAAATTGCTGGAAGACATGATTAGTGTTAAATGACATTTCTATTCATTTTCGAAAAACCAAGTATAATTAAATTAAAGGTTGAGCGAAGCTATAATATTACAAAAATGTTAAACTGAATCTAACATGCGATATATCACTTGTCACTAATTATACAGGTTCGAGGGAACCACATCCCCAATCAGAAACCCTAGACAAAGGAAAGCTGAACCCGAAGCCGCGGCTGGTATCTCGGTTTTGAGTAAACCCGGGGCATTTAGAGATGAGCTGACCTCTTATTACTCCACTCTAGATATAAGTCAAAGTTTCTCGATCTTAATATAATGCCAACATCTGGATAAAGACAATGAAAATTCAGCTTGCAATAATACGTTTTACTGATTGAAGGTCCTTAGCTGGTCAAGATTATCAGACAATTTGAGGATAAAGATGTACAAATAGGTTTCCCTTATTGAAGGTCCTTAGCTGGTCAAGATTACCAGACGATTTGAGGATAAAGATGTACAAATAGGTTTCCCTTATTGAAGGTCCTTAGCTGGTCAAGATTATCAGACAATTTGAGGATAAAGATGTACAAATAGGTTTCCCTTATTGAAGGTTCTTAGCTGGTCAAGATTATCAGACAATTTGAGGATAAAGATGTACAAATAGGTTTCCCTTATTGAAGGTCTTTAGCTGATCAAGATTATCAGACAATTTGAGGATAAAGATGTACAAATAGGTTTCCCTTATTGAAGGTACTTAGCTGGTCAAGATTATCAGACAATTTGAGGATAAGGATGTAGAAATATGTTTCTCTTATTGAAGGTCTTTAGCTAGTCAAGATTATTAGACAATTTGAGGATAAAGATCCACAAATAGGTTTCCCCTATTAAAGGTCTTTAGCTGGTCAAGATTATCAGACAATTTGAGGATAAAGATGTACGAGTATACTTTACTTGTTGAAGGTCTTTAGCTGGTCAAAATAAACATATACAATTAGGTTTCCTTGAGTGATCAGAAGAGCAGCCTTCTTTATAAGAGTTACGTGAAAACGTGTTTTACTTTAAGGTGTGTTATCCACTTTAGAGTAAGGAGTCATAACAAAAGTTCCGTTGTCTCTAAGGGAGTTATGAGAAGACGTAATTTTGTTTTGAGAGAAGTTAAGAAAATACGTGCTATTATAGAGTAGGCATGAGAAAATCTGTCGTATTTAGGGGAGTTATGACAAGAAGTGGTGCAGTCTTTAAGATGAAAAAAAATTGTATTTATGAAACGAAAACAAAAACTAGTCTTTGAGGGGTTTAAAGAAGAAAAGCTGTATTATTTTACGTGAGTTATAACATAAAGTGCTCCTGTGTTTATAGAAGTCATGAGGAGAAAAGCTTTAAGTTTTTGGGAGTCTTAAGAAGACGTGCTATTTTCTTAAGAGGTGTCATAAATAGTGACCCTAATGTAATGTTACTCAAACTAATAAACTCTTTTAACACATGTAACAGAGCTGCTAACTAATCTTACGTATAATTTCACTTCATGCCACCAGATTTATTTTTTATTGTTTGGTTGTTTATTTTTGAATTTCTCGCAAAGCTACTGGAGGGCTATCTGTACTAGCCGTCCCTAATTTAGCAGTGTAAGACTAGAGGGAAGGCAGCTAGTCATCACCACCCACCGCCAACTCTTGGGCTACTCTTTTACCAACGAATAGTGGGATTGACTGTAACATTATAACGCCCACACGGCTGAAAGGGCGAGCATGTTTGACGCGACGGGGATTCGAACCCGTGACCCTCGGATTACGAGTCGAACGCCTTTACCCACCTGGCCGTGCCGTGTCATATGTTAATACGTAATGTACATCACAGAATAAATTGGAGACTTGTCCGAGATAAATTATAATAAGTGATAGTATACTTATCTACAGACGTGTATTTGTCTGACAAATACGTAACAGAAGATAAGTATGAAAATAAATAAAGAAAGATATATAATTTATAATGCTGTAAAATAGTTTTCATACGTATATTTTCCGTTTTTCATACCTGAATCACAAATGTTATCGAGTTTAGGGAATATTACTGGAAGGACTTAGGACTTCTTGAAGTTCTTGATATTTCAAGTACTTCATATTTAAACAAAATTATCACATTTTATGTTTCAATTAATATTTATTCATTCACTGGATAATACTCATGACAAGTGGCCTAAAAGTATTGTGTTACACAAACTAATAAGTACATTTTAAAACAAGTTAGAGGGCTGTAGTTTTTAAAATATTTCTGTTACAACTAAGTATTTAGCATTTCACTAAGAAGTTGAAAGTGTGAAGCCATATGTAATTAATATGATAATTAATGTTTAATCGACAATTTATTAATCAAGGGTTAATTAATTGCATGTAAACGCTATCTAAATTAAAGGTTAATTAATTAGTTTTAAATGATATGTAAACTAATATTAATCCTTATTTGAACAGTGAAAGACTAGTCAACACCACTCACGTCCAACTGTTCGGCTTCTCTTTTACCAACAAACAATGGGATTGACCATCACTTATAACACCTCACTGGTGAAAGGGTAAGCATTTTCGGTGACAAGGGTTCGAACTCGCGAACACAGTTATGGAAAGCATTGAGTAATAGAAGTGTCTGAAATTTTAAAGAAATCTGAGCTCAGAAGCGTCACTGACAGAGAAAATTAATGTTGAGAATTTTCTAAATATTTCTTTTCTGATAATAAGAAACAAGTACTGTTTATAAGTGGAAACAATAATCCTGTTAAGAAACAAGGACTGTTTGTAAGTGGAAACAATAATCCTGTTAAGAAAAAAGGACTGTTTATAAGTGGAAAGAATAATTTTGTTAAGAAACAAGGACTGTTTATAAGTGGAAACAATAATTTTGTTGATAAACAAGGACTGTTTGTTAGTGGGAACAATAATCCTAACTGTCAATGCATCGAAATTACTTGTCTTTGCCACCAACAACATATATCTATATATGCGTGTGTATTTCCTGAATAAGTAATGAAAAACAGAAAATAGCAGAGGTCTTTATATACGTTATTCACCAAAATACACATACGACCTGATGGTTAGGATGTTAGTCGACTTTTCAACACAGAAGACGCTTTAATGTCACGCAATTTACCCTGTTAGTTATCAAAAGTCGTCCATGTGTTAGCGGTGAGTGGTGTTGGATAAATACTTTCCCTCTAATGTATCATTTCAAATTTAATAGTAGCTAGAACGAATAGCCCTTGAGTGCCTTTAGCAAGCTTAAAAAAACACAAAGTAAGAACGACGAAATAATACATAAATGTATTATTATTATGTAATAATAAATATATTATTTTTGTGTAATATTGAACCTAAGATTGCAATTCTAAAAACCAAAAAAACAATATTTGCCTGACGTGTGACATGCTTGAATTAATAATTCAATGATAAACTCACGAAACGGTTAAATGGATGGTATACATTTAATAATGCGTGCAGGTGAAATGCAGTTAATTAGACAGAAACAAAAACAACAAACAGAATGAGGAAAATATGGGAAGGTAAGTGATAACTAGAATAAAAAATAAATATTTTGCTGGAATTTTCGCTTTAGTAAGTTTCTTTCGAAATACGGGCCCGGCATGGCCAAGTGTGTTAAGGCACTTGGCTCGTAATCCGAGGGTCGCGGGTTCGAATCCCGGTCGCATCAAACATGCTCGCCCTTTCAGTCGTGGGGCGTTATAATGTTACGGTCAATCCCACTATTCGTTAGTAAAAGAGTAGCCCAAGAGTTGGCGGTGGGTGGTGATGACTAGCTGCCTTCCCTCTAGTCTTACACTGCTAAATTAGGGACGGCTAGCGCAGATAGTCCTCGAGTAGCTTTGCGCGAAATTCAAAAACAAACAAACAAACTTTCGAGATACGATCGTATCAGATTAAAGTAGTTCGTTGACTTTCATAAACAGTTTTATTTATTTAGTGGAAATATAATTTGTATAAAAAAGTTAATAATGTACTAAAATATTTCATTGCAATTTGTTAACCAAATTCAACAACCTAAGATACGTAAAACTTCCAAAGAAAGTGAGAAAAAGTTGGGAACAATTTAACGCCAATAGATGGCGCTATAACTAGTTACGTATTAGGCCATGTGACGTCGCTTTTGCAGCGGTAGGCATTTCCATGTAAATAACTGGACGGAAAGAAAAGTAGCAGATGAGGCTAAGGAGATGGAGAGACATGAAGGGGTAGAATAAATAGTAGGTTTTATTTCTATATTTGTGATTATTCTTTGGAATAAATAATTATATTGAGAATATTACATTGTGGTGCTTTACAATTAAACAAACGTATCAGTAGTAATTATTTGATGAGAACTGTCAGTCTGAGCGTAAAAATGACTCTCAAAATTTCTTTTACGCTAGTAATTAGCTTAGCACTAGTCAAGCCCGAAATACGAAAACCTTGAGATTAAACACGGACATTTCACACTTTTTACTTTTTTATATTTTTGTGTGACACGAAACTTGTCAAACTATTTTAAATTAACTGTTTTGTCTTGTAAAGAGGGTTTTTAACTGTTGTTATTTGTTTATTTAAAACTGTAACAAGTTTCCATTAGTTTATATATGACTTAAATTATAGCCCTTGTTGTGTCTGTTGGTTTATAGGTAACTTAAATTGTAACCCTTGTTGTGTCCGTTAGATTATGGATAACCTTAAGTTTAGCAAAGCGTAAGTCAAGACGGAAAAAAACAACATAAAACGAACTATTTTTAACGAACTAACTTTACCAGACGTCTTCACAAAAATAGTTCTACGAGATGAAGTATTTAAGTAGAAATTATTTACTATACAATGTTTATTTATCTTACATTTAAAAAATTCGGTTTACCACCTCAATGATGGTGGAATGATACATTATTATAACTTCGAGGTTTTCGTGACTGAGTCTCAATGGTTAATATCGACATATATAACCGATGTAACCAGAAAGGCGAAGGGCGTAAGGATTAATAAAAAGGGGGCTTAAACCAGAATGATTTTGTTTTTTTCTTTACAGTAAATAAAACTCAAGACCAGACTGTGCAGGAAAACTGTATCAGTTAAGGACATGAACAAGTCAAAAGAATTAAAATACATAGAATACTGAAGATTTCGTACGTTATTAATTATTATTACGTATCAAACTCCCCAAAGGTTATAATAAGATGTTCTTAATATACAAAAGCGATGATTTATGTATGTTAAATAAAGCATTCATTTAAGACTTTATGCTCGTAATTGTTTTACAGGGAAGAACGACACCAGATCTGTTTGGATGTGTCTTGCTGGAGCCATGAATAACATTCTCAGAATCACAGAACTTGAAAAGGCCTAGCAGCTAACAAGATAGATTAAGTGTACAACTTCTGAGCGAAGCTCACAGCTGGACAGTCCAGTATGACAGTGATATGGAGAACAGTTGTTGTTCTTCTGGTATTGGTGATTGTTGTCCTTCAAGTTAGTATATGATCTTTGACCTTTTAACCTTACATCATATATCATTCACTTGTTAGTAGACTCAAAAATAAGTATTAGCAGTGTTAGCACTGTAGTCGGCAATTACTACACTTTTCATGTTTTGTTCTTCATTTTATATTGAATACATCAACGTTCACTAACATTAGGGAAAGTGGCGTTATGTTTGAATACGTCAATGTTCACTAACCGTTAGGGAAAGTGGTGTCCTATTCAATATATCAACATATAATAACAGTAAGAATTTCTCTAAAATTATCTTCACGTTATTAATATTAATATCCGATCCGGCGAAGTTATCTATTTATATGAAAACTAGAAGGCTCGACATGGCCAGTTGGGTTAAGGCGTTCGACTTATCATTTGAGGGTCGCGGGTTCGAATCCCCGTCGCACCAAACATGCTCGCCTTTTCAGCCGTGGGAACATTATAATGTGACGGTCAATCCCACTATTCGTTGGTAAAAAGAGTAGCCCAACAGTTGGCGGTGGGTGGTGATGACTAGCTGCCTTCCCTCTAGTCTTACACTGCTAAATTAGGGACGGCTAGCGCAGATAGCCCTTGAGTAGCTTTGCGCGAAATTAAAAAACAAACGAATGTGAAAACTAGAACTCATTATGGAGGAAGAGGTCGATTGCACCTGACCTTCCAGGGTAATCCACATAATTACCGAAATATCAAAACAGAGAAAGCTAGAACTCATTAGTGAGTACAGTTAAATATACGTTTTCGGTGTTCCTACTTACAAAGATTACAAAAGCTTGTTTCATTAGTTGGACAATGATGTTTATTACCATTTTTGTTTTTATTTTCTAAAATAATGTTTAAGTAAGAGTTCTATTTCTTATAATTCACGTGAAATACCACTGTCATTTCTTTTGTTAGATAATTCACATGACTTTACTTAGTCGACTGGAGGCCAGGAAGAGTGGTCAGCAGCCATCGCCAGTCCACCACAACTGGGATAGAAAAGGCTATGAGGAAGCTGAAATACAAGAAGATAGAACCCGGATGTTGAAGACCATAGAACAGAGTAGTATACTGGACAGCAGCGGAGAGTTTCATATCGTTGACTTTTTGATTCACGCGGATTATTCTCGCCAGGTCAAACAAGACGTGACCATTGTCACTCAGACGAGTGTAAGTCATCTTCATTATGTAAACACTATCAGCGAGAGATGGCATGGCCCGATATCTGTGGTGGTGTTTTCACTAACTCCGGATATTCCGACAACAATAGAAGGTATTATACACTTGAGACGATGTTTCCCCAATGTTCGATGCAATACCACCTTCCATCTAGTCTATCCCCTCAACTTCCCTCAACAAGAACCCTCCCTTCCTCAATTAGATTCTCATCAGTTCGGAGACTGCGAGAGCTTGTTAGAAAAGTTGAAAACACTCAAGGTTGCTGACAATTATGCTCACTCTGTGGCATATCCCAATAATCTCTTAAGAAATATGGGAATAAGGAATGTTTGGACCGAGTTTATATTTGTACTAGACGTAGACTTGGTTCCAAGTAACCGTCTTCACGAAGAATTCCATGTGTTTGCCAGAGAGAACAGGTTGTTTCTAGAGTCGCATCAAGATGATAAAACTGTGTATGTCGTGCCAGCTTTTGAAATCAAAGAGGGAAGAGAGATTCCTGGAGATAAGGTCAAGTTACTTCAGCTTCTAGAGTTGATGGAGGTCAGACCGTTTGATTTTGAACTGTGCTGGAAATGTCAGAAACACACGGACTATGAAACCTGGCAGCGAGAACCATCTACATCCAAACTGGCTGTTCTCTTCGAAGTTCTATGGAGAGACCCTTGGGAACCGTTTTACATTGCGAGAAACACTGTTCCCATGTACGATGAACGCTTTCGACAGTATGGGTTCAACAGAATCAGCCAAGTAAGTTTCTCTTGTTCGTATTTATCTGTTTTCACTTATAGTTTCAAGTAAATTAAACAAGTGCATATTATTCACTATACTTATAGCCAAACTAGTTCAATTCCTTGGAGACTCCAGGAAACTGTGTATTTTGTAACAATTAGTGCAGTGTGTCGCCAGTTATAAGCAGACACACAAATATATCTAAATTAAATGATTATTTAAGTATAAACATTGTTTTAAAGTAAATCGTTTTAATATATGGTAATTAAAATAATAAAGAAACACATTAAAGGCAAGGTTATATCTTGAGTTTGTTAATGGTACAAAACATTGTTACAACAAAGGGATAGGAAAGTTATACAATGTACTAGACTTCTGTACAATAGAACATTGCTTCACCTTGTTTTAGTATAGTTTATCAAAATACAATTGTATAATACTTTTCTTTATAATTTCCACAATTTAGTCATGCTGTTTGACCGCCTTGTGACCTTTTCATTTTTAACATAATTCCGAGATATTACTAAGACTAAGCCATGGTAGCAAATGCTCCATATTCCACTTTATCATCAGTGTATCATTTCATGATTGAGGCAAGGTGTTGCTGAGAAAGGTGTGAAGAGCACTTATCCGAGTTTACTTATTTTACTGTTTATGGTTCGACTCCCACTTCAACCTTCTGGTTTGATTATCAGTTCTTATTAACAGTTGTTTTTAGCAGCACTCGTTAGTAGAAACTGGTTCTTATTAATGCTTATGTTACCGTTCCCCAGGTAACATTCTCATCTGTTCATAAAGGATCTTTCATGAGACATTTTACATCGCTTTAGAAGGGCTTCAGTTGTTAACCTTTTGACTTCTATTATTAACAGTAATAGTTTCATGTGTCTAATTCAAAGCCTTCTATACCGCACTGACTGAAACATGGACTTTCACCGCAATATTTTGGCATTGAGTGTCTTTAATAAGTGAAACCATTGATTCCTATACGCTGTTTGTATTGCATTTCAGTTTTAGTAATCATGGCTATATTTGCACTACTACTAATAGGCATAGCATTACCAGCCATACTTTTATAAACATTTACTGATACCGATATTTCTTATTGATTTGAATATAAACTGAAAAGCACGTGAGTGAACTCTGGAACATTTGTACAAGATAAAAGTGCCGCATACCCATTTTGTTATGCTCTTTGTGCTCTTTTTTCCCGTTGGTAAATATAACCACTATTTTACATAAGTTCATGTAAGAGACCTGTTTCCACTATTATATTTATGTCACAGATCTTAACTACAACGTATTTTCTCTTATTTCTAAAAGCTATTCTCATTTCTCACGGTGCTTTAAGCAAATGTTTGTTGTTTAAGGAAAAGATCTAGACAATGAGGTATCTGTGATCTGACCACCACGAGTATTGAAACCCGGTTCTAACGTTGTAAGTCTGCACACGTGCTGCTGTGCCACTGGAAGCACCTTCACCAACGAATAAGAACTAAGGCACCATAATTGCCAATAATGAGAGTGGACTGGTGGGCTATTTAACGAATGCCCATTTATTTCAAACTTTGTTCTGGTTTCTGGAAATGCATTAAGCAATAAATCCCGGAGTTCTATTATTCACTCCAACAGGTAGCGTTTTAGTGTTTACAGCTAGAAAAAAAGAAAAAAAAAAGAGAACCGTCACAAACTGTTTCAGAAGCATGGCCGTCAAGCGTAAAGTCCTGAAGCATTCCAATAAGTTACTATGAATTCCTCACGGATCAGAGTGTAGCTTGTAAATTAGGGAATAAAATTTCTCTCGTGCTGCATAGTATTAAAAAAATATTGTACAGACACACACACACTGAGCCTATGAAATTCGCCTTTGTTCCTATACGTTTGTTTATAGGGAGCTTTAATAATCATTGTTGGTGACTAATACTCGAGACTGCTCTTTTTATTTCGTTCAACCAACGTACTGTTATTACTATTTTAATCTATTCGGGATGATACGTTGATAATCCTACACCAACCAGTGGTTACAAACATGTTAAATTCGTGATTACTTCAGAATAGGGCAATAATTGTACGCCAATCTGTGACTACAGACAGACTGACAGACATTTTAATTTAGAAGTTAATTGAATGTCGATCTGTATCAAAGTTATTATATTTGCCAATCGGATTGATACACACAATTTTCTTTTACATTACAAACATATTTTAATGTACAAACATCAACACAATTTATAATAACGGTTATTCGAATGGTTATAATAAATAATGATTCATATACAAAAGTTTTACGAATTTGTAAACAACACTAGGTCTTCTATTTAGCCTGAAACTGAATATTTTATCGACGGTTCACGACGAATGAATAACTCAATGTTCATATTGTCACACTTCATTCAATGGCTTGCATCTCGCCATATACAAGCAGACTTTTCTCAGACGAAGATATCTAATGTCCTCCTGGAAACACCAACATCCGAAGTTAATTCACTGAAGTTAAACGATTTATAATATTCGAAATATATAAAAGTTCCTTATCAAATGTATGTACTTTTCTGATTAATAAACGTTTATCACAATTTTATATTCCAAGATTTATAGTGTGCTAAACTGTAGCAAACCAACAATATTCTCAAAACACTCATTTCGCGGACCAATTTATAAATTGCAGGCGAGGTTATCGAAAGTTCATTTAGCAAATATATTTCAGTTAAACATTGTTGATTATTACATTCGAGAATCTCCTACAATTTAGAGGCGGGAATTTTCCAACACATATTTAACAATATCAGTTACATAATGTCTAAATGTATATTTAACTGAAACAAACATCGATATTTAAATAAATATATATTAGTAAATCCGTTACGTACTGAACAGTTAACTATATACTGATTGTTCTACTGCAGTAGTTGTACTGAACACTTAACTATATAATCATAGTTCTTCTACAGTAGTTGTACTGAACACTTAACTATATAATCATAGTTCTTCTACAGTAGTTGTACTGAACACTTAACTATATAATCATAGTTCTTCTACAGTAGTTGTACTGAACACTTAACTATATAATCATAGTTCTTCTACAGTAGTTGTACTGAACACTTAACTATATAATCATAGTTCTTCTACAGTAGTTGTACTGAACACTTAACTATATAATCATAGTTCTTCTACAGTAGTTGTATTGAACACTTAACTATATAATCATAGTTCTTCTACAGTAGTTGTACTGAACACTTAACTATATAATCATAGTTCTTCTACAGTAGTTGTACTGAACACTTAACTATATAATCATAGTTCTTCTACAGTAGTTGTACTGAACACTTAACTATATAATCATAGTTCTTCTACAGTAGTTGTACTGAACACTTAACTATATAGTGTTTGTTCTTCTATAGTAATTGTATTGATCTCTTAAGAGTGATTCTTTTGTTTGAGTAGCTGTACTGAATATTTAACTGTATACTGATTGTTTTTCTACTGTAGTTGTACTGAATATTTAACTCCATACTGATTGTTCGTGTACAGTAGTTGTTTGAACTTTTAACTGTATACTGATCGTTCTTTACACTAGTTGTATCAAACACTTAACATTATATTGATTGTTCTTCTATAGCAGCTAGACTGAACCCTTAACTATATACTGAGTGTTATTCTACAGTATTTGTACTGAACACATAACAGTATAGTGGTTGTTCTTTTACAGTAGTTGTACTGAACACTTAACTATATGCTGATTGTTCTTCTACTGTAATATTACTGAACACTTAACTATATACTGTTTGTTCTTCTACAGTAGTTGTATTGTGCACTTACTGGAGACTGATTGTTTATCTACAGTTGTTTTACTGAACATTCATCTTTATGCTGATTATTCTTGCACAGTAGTTGTATTGAACACTTAACAGTATACTGATATTTTAACTTACTATCACTGTTACATCTTTGCAACAAAATTAAACCGGTTTATATTGGATTATACAAACATATAATAACATTATATTACTGTTTTAGCTTTAAAAAGAGATAAACTGGTTTATATGGGATGACACACAATAATGTGAACATTTTATCCACTTTGACGGCTTTAAACCAAACTGTTTATAGTACATTCTGAAACCCTATATAACTTGTTTACATAGCTAGACAGTTCATGTTGTTAATAACAGGGTATATAATGTTATTAATTGCAGGTAGTTAAATGGCAATTCATTCAGTTTCCGAGTCATATCCTGCAGACATTTTGTCACTAACAGGATATATAACTTTATTAATAGTGATATATATAACACAGTTCTTAATAATTGTTTTTATAATATGTATAATAGGGGTAGATACAGCTCTGTTTTTAATAACGTCATGTATAACATTATTAATAGTGGTGGATGTAATTCTACTCTTAATAAAAGTGTATTTATGATGTAATGAGTTTGATATATTAATAGCAGTAGATAAAGTAGTCATATATATATATTAGGCTCACTTCTTCTATAGTTCTTGGACTAGCAGAAGCATAACACGTGGGGTGTCCCTATCTATATTGTGTGGCCCCTACAGCTAGGATTTTAACACTCCTGGAGGATCACACAACAGTGATAGGATCAAAGATAGTATTTTCTTAATCCCTGGTATTTATTTGTACTCTTCAGACATGTGCGCTGATTGAATGCCTCATGGAGAGGAAAGAGGTAGAGGTGATTACGTCATAGTTCTATGAAGTGGAACTAGAGAGCATGTTGCTAGGGGTTGATTGCTAGACTCTCATGCATACGGAAGATATACAGAGGGTGTGCTGTTAGGGCCACAAAGTCTCACGAGTGTGTGAATTGGTAGATGTAGATCAATATTATACGAAATGTACTGTAGTAAAGCCTTAAAACTAATAATTTAATCTAATTTGCATAGTGTTGATTCTACAGTTTAGCTTTATAAGTAAAGCATTGACTATGTTTTTCAAAGGTGGAAAATGTTCTTAAGAGCAGTGTTGCTATAAACCGTGGCTCATCGTAAGATGTCTCTGTGTATTATTACGTCATTAATGTTTCGATATAATTATGTTGTAAAGCTTACAAGAAAAACTATCCTTTTTAATGAAACAAGTATTATCACGAGTATTATCCATCATTTGAATGAGGCACTTATTGCAACCCATTATCTGTTACTTTATGTATAAAATGCTTCACTAATTCATTAGTTTAGAGGTTTTACTTCTATGTTTTTATTACATCACACACGTTTCTACTGTTTCTCGGAACAGATAGGCTTACTAACATGTTTAATGTACTGATACAAGTTAAAACAATCTTACGAACTCTGTAGTTTTCTCTTATATTACTTTTGCGAAGGCTGACAGTATTACTGAAGCAGAAGACGGTAAGCTCATCATTGTTTCAACTTGTCTCTAAAAGTTTAAAATAAAACCTCTATTCTAACAACAATCTTACTGTTTTACTAGTTTAAATATGATATTCATTTACGTACAAAATATGAAATTTACTGTTTTTAACAGAATATTTCATTTTACTCGTAACTTTATGTTTATCACTTCTATACGTTTTTACAAAGGCGGATGGTGTTACTATGCTTCACAAGAACTGTATTCAAATTTAAAACTGTCTCAAGGATGTTTATGTTTTTCATATATATTATATGTGTTTCCATAAGATGGTAAGTATTACTGAGTTCTATACTAGGGACAATGTTAGTAGTTTTTAGTTAGACCGCTGATTCATCAATAGTATTCCACTTTATTTGCACAGCGTACTTTTGGTTTATATAGAGAACACATTTCTGATTCATTAGTTCTAAAGTTTTCCATTCTATGTTTAATAGATACTGGTATTATTACGTTTAATGATATAGATAAAATAAACTACTATTTTAATCTTATGAATGTTTTGGCTTACACGTACATATTTTTTTACAAATGCAGATGGTGTTACTAAGGATAGTGTTAACTTTATAACTCATACGTACCTGGTATGTCTAGCTAAATATGAAGTTGTTTTGGTTGTTTTGGAATTTCGCACAAAGCTACTCGAGGGTTATCTGTGCTAGCCGTCCCTAATTTAGCAGTGTAAGACTAGAGGGAAGGCAGCTAGTCATCACCACCCACCGCCAACTCTTGGGCTACTCTTTTACCAACGAATAGTGGGATTGGCCGTCACATTATAACGCCCCCACGGCTGGGAGGGCGAGCATGTTTAGCGCAACGCGGGCGCGAACCCGCGACCCTCGGATTACGAGTCGCACGCCTTACGCGCTTGGCTATGCCAGGCTGCTAAATATGAAACTGTGTCTTGTATACCTATTTAGCAACTTGCTTAAATGTTCATCTCTTTCGACTCTCAAGTTTGCCATAAATGTTTAAGCTAGCACATAATTATCTCAGCTTTGCTCTTTACCCCTCACTGGTACAGCTGTAAGTTTTGAGGATTTACAACGCTACAATCAAGGGTTCGATGCCCCTCGCTAGACACAGCAGGTAACCCGATGTGCTTTGCTGTAAGAAACACACACTCTTTGATCTTTTGTAAGGTTGCGAGTGCATTTGTTCAAATTCTTTTACGTTTGAGGTTGAACATTAATTGCAACAAAAAATAATAACTGAATTTAGTTTTCTTTGTGTAAGTGTAAAAGGTAATGCTGTAACATTTATTTCAAAATGTATGTTAAAATATCTCGTGATAAATTTAGTGTTTATTTACACATAATGTTTCACAAATGAAAAGTATAAACAATATCTGAACTATTAGTATGAACGTAATGTACAAATTTGTATGAAAACTAATTCAATATTTTATAACTTGTTTATCTTAAAGTTTTGCATGAAACATGAGTTGTATATAATAAAATTATAGAATATTGATTTCTAACTGATAGTTTGTATAATTTTAAAGCGAAAAGATAACACTATATAACAAAATTTTTCACTTCTTCTTGTTCCTGGATAGAAAGTGTTATTTCCCAATTGCTTATGCTTAAAGTAAATGGAAAAGACCTATTTTTCTCTTCAAACTTTGCCTTTGGGACCTGAGAGCCTATAACGTAAACATGATGGGAGACTATATTTGGGGGCTGACACGTGAAAGTGATTTACATTGCAGCTGCAAATCTCGAAAAACTACTCACTTCTAAACATTTTCGCACAACTTTAGTATAAATACATGTAAATCTTGATTCATGTGTTGTTTTATTCAGACCTTATGTAAACGAAAATGTGCAAATTTTCCCGTTTTTACACAGAAAATAAATTAATTTCTAAATTTCATTATCCAGGTCACAAAAGCAAAGTTTGAAGGGAATAATGGTCATTTTCTGTACTTTTACAATTAAGAAATAACGTATACTATCCAGTAACAAAATTTGTGTTACATAGTGTTATCCGTGTTGCCACAACAGTTTCAAAATCAACATGAAGAATTATCTGTTTTGAAACAGAGAAAAATCACTTGATCGATAACTAAAACCACGTTTACCATTATGAACATCAACTGTTTTTATATTCATAATAGTTTAAATGATGAAGTGGAGTTTTGAAAGAGAGGAAAATAAGAGTTTCTGGTTTGTTTGTCAGTTTCATATAAACAAATTCATAAGACATCTTAGCCTTAGGCAAATACACGTTAAAACGTTATACTATTTCCAGTGATTGTTGTTCTTTACTGATATGTTACAATCGCCCACAATATTTGTATGTTTCATCTCTATCAGATATTTTCTTCCCACGTACTGTGAAGTCTCAAGGTTTGCCCCTGGTCTTTCTAATACTCACCGTTTCGTTATGATAATTTTCCATACTTGTCTTTAGACATTGATGTTTTTAATAGTTCTTTTCTAGTCAACCTCCATGTGTCTGTCACTTTTATTTTACTCTAATAAAACTAATTATAGTTTTCATTAAAAAATCTCTCAACACCTTTTTATATAACGCTCTATGGTCTGACATGGCCACGTGGGTGAGGCACTTAACTCGTAATATGAGGGTCGCGGGTTCGAATCCCCGTCACACCAAACATGCTCGCCCTTTCAGCCGTGGGGTAGTTATAATGCGACGGCCAATTTTTCGTTGGTAAAATAGTAGCCCAAGAGTTGGCGGTGGGTGGTGATGACTAGCTGCCTTCCCTCTAGTATTACACTGCAAAATTAGGGATGACTAGCGCAGATAGCCCTCGTGTAGCTTTGCGCGAAATTAAAAAAAAATCAAACATAACGCTCTCGTGTCCGACCGTGTTACACGGGAATGTAAGCACACTTACAACAGTACTTTGACAAAAATAGAAAAATACTTTCTCGAAAATCAGGTATAGCCTTTATGACGTAATTCAACTCTCTTTATATATCACTCATTCGGTTACACCACCATTCCCAGTTTATAGGAATGTAGGTTTTACGTTTTATAGTTTTGAATAATATGGAAAACGTTTATGTTTCGTGCAACAGTATCTATAAATTACTGTAACATAGGGTGAACTTTCAGGTTTAGTGTAACAGTATCTATAAATTACTGTAACATAGGGTGAACTTTGTGTAATTATATCTGTATAGTTCTGTAATACACGGTGAACTTTTAGAGTTCGTGTATCTGTATCTATACAGTTCTGTAATACATGGTGAACTTTCAGGTTTCGTGTAACTGTATCTATACAGTTCTGTAATACATAGTGAACGTTCGGGTTCATATAACAGTATCTACACAGTTCTGTAATGTATAGTGAATGTTTGGGTTCATGTAACAGTGTTATACAGTTCTGTAATACATAGTGAACGTTCAGGTTCATGTAACAGTGTTATACTGTTCTGTAATACATAATGAACTTTCAGGTTCATGTAACAGTGTTATACAGTTCTGTAATACATAGTGAACGTTCAGGTTCATGTAACAGTGTTATACAGTTCTGTAATACATAATGAACGTTCAGGTTCATGTAACAGTGTTATACAGTTCTGTAATACATAATGAACGTTCGGGTTCATGTAACAGTGTTATACAGTTCTGTAATACATAATGAACGTTCGGGTTCAGGTAACAGTGTTATACAGTTCTGTAATACATAATGAACGTTCGGGTTCATGTAACAGTGCTATACAGTTCTGTAATACATAATGAACGTTCGGGTTCATGTAACAGTGTTATACAGTTCTGTAATACATAATGAACGTTCAGGTTCATGTAACAGTGTTATACAGTTCTGTAATACATAATGAACGTTCAGGTTTATGTAACAGTGTTATACAGTTTTGTAATACATAATGAACGTTCAGGTTCATGTAACAATGTTATACAGTTCTGTAATACATAATGAACGTTCAGGTTCATGTAACAGTGTTATACAGTTCTGTAATACATAATGAACGTTCAGGTTCATGTAACAGTGTTATACAGTTCTGTAATACATAATGAACGTTCAGGTTCATGTAACAGTGTTATGCAGTTCTATACTGATCAAAAGTTTTATGTTTCTTTTGTGTTTTGATTTTGTCTTCTGATGATTCTAAGCTTACCTTACTTTACTATAACCTGTTTCAGATTTCGAAATAATCTCTTTCATTTCCTATGATGATTCTAAACTTACCTTACTGTACTATAACCTGTTTCAGATTTAGAAATAATCTCTTTCATTTCCTATGATGATTCTAAACTTACCTTACTGTACTATAACCTGTTTCAGATTTAGAAATAATCTCTTTCATTTCCTATGATGATTCTAAACTTACCTTACTGTACTATAACCTGTTTCAGATTTAGAAATAATCTCTCATTTCCTATGATGATTCTAAACTTACCTTACTGTACTATAACCTGTTTCAGATTTAGAAATAATCTCTCATTTCCTATGATGATTCTAAACTTACCTTACTGTACTATAACCTGTTTCAGATTTAGAAATAATCACTTTCATTTCCTATGATGATTCTAAACTTACCTTACTTTACTATAACCTGTTTCAGATTTAGAAATAATCACTCAGTGAAAGGGATAATACAGCATATTTTAGTCTCGCCTTCACTTGTGTGTTACCCACAGACTCTTCAAAATGGTGGACATGTGACGTTTGTGTCTCGCTGATTATTTAATTGCAAACAACGCGTGTATGTTTCGGGATAACGACGTTAGACACGGGGTTCTTTCAGATTACTGTTAAAAGTGTTAAGTGCTACTTACAAGTGCACGTAAAGGTACATAGTTGCTTAAGCCTCCTTGTTTTACCGGGTAGTAATTTTGTGAGCCCTCTTTCCCTCTTGTTTTCGCCATTTTTTTTGCCATACTTTTCCTCGTTTTAATTAATAATACTTCGCGCGCTGCCAGAGTAAAGAGCTCCCCGTCTATTTGTCAGATTCTCATTACTTCAAGACCTAAAGCTGTCGAGAACACGAGTGATGGAAACCTTTATTGTAATCCCCGTGTCTCTAATCTACAGAACGATTTTCGAGAGCTGTTTCCACAAGTACAAGCGTTCCGAGTTCTCAGAAAACACAGATGGTCACAAGTTCACACAGAGACGAAGTAAGGAGACTACTGGGAGAAGAAAGTAGTGAAATAATAGATACAGAATTCTGTACAACATTAATCTAGCATTATTTATTTTTTATATTTATTTCGGGTTCTGTTTGGTTATAACAAACTAACATTAGTAAGAGAATATAGTTTAAGACGATGTTGTAAAAGATAATACAGTTTAAGATAATATTGTGTAATGTAATAGGGTGTAAGATAATAGTCTAAAGAAGTAGTGTAAGGGTAATGTGACTACCATTATTTTAATCATCAATAACTTGACTGTCAGTTACGTCACCGGAGGTAATGTAACCATCAACAGTAAACACCAATAACGTAAGTACCAACAATGTTAATCATGGACGGACAGTTACTGTTGATTTCTCTCACTGGTCACTAGGAGGTAGTAGAAAAATAACGACTTGGTGATGTAAGCAGTCAAAATTAAGAAATCAACATTGACACTCGAAGACTGGTGACTTCTGGATGTAACAATCAATGTGTTGGTTACCCTATGTTTGAAATCTTGCCGAGGCTCCATTTATTTGATTTTTGAAATTTGGTAGTGATTAATACATTTAGAAATGGAATAGATCATGGTCACTGGTCATTGCTTTTAAGGTAAAAGGACGAAAGGAATTTTTAAAGGGTCAGAATGCTGCACGAGCATCACTAATAAAGCAGGAGACCAAGTACAATCAGCACGAGAAGTGACTGTTGAGAAGTTAAAACACACTCAGGAATTGTTCGTTTCTGTTTACAGTGGCTGATTATTAAACCATGAATAAAGATATGAGCAAGAGAACTCAGAAGCTTCAGGTCTTTGTATAATATTCAGATTTTGTGGACGGCACAACTTTATATTTCATACATTGTGTTCCTGATGAGGTTATTAATGTTTCATTTATTCTTAGAATATCTTACAACTGTGGTTCTGACACTAAAATTACCATTTCTTCCGATTAGCAAATGTGTTCTATTACGTTTAGATTTTATAAAATTTATTGAGATGTCAACTAGCTATGACCTTGATAGATATGACTTTGAAGATTTTCAGGATTTATTTACTGTTGTCTAAGATATGTATTATTTGCAGTCACTGTTTGTTGGATATATGTTATCTATTTCTTTTGTTGTTCTTACATTTGTTCACGTTATTTATTGTACTATATAATATATTGAATGCCATTGCTTTTTATTTTAACATAATATAATTTTAATTTTATTATCTGGCTACACTTCGTGAGACATTATTGGGATTACGGCGGAAACTTAATTAAACTCAATACTTACTTTATTAAGTATTAATAAAGCTAATTAATTTAACTTAATACTTAATAAAGCTAATTAATTAAACTCAATACTTTCTTTATTAAGTATTAATAAAGCTAATTAATTAAACTCAATACTTTCTTTATTAAGTATTAATAAAGCTAATTAATTAAACTTAATACTTAATAAAGCTAATTAATTAAATTCCATACTTACTTTATTAACACTTAATAAAGCTAATTAATTAAACTCGATACTTACTTTATTAATACTTAATAAAGCTAATTAATTAAACTCGATACTTACTTTATTAATACTTAATAAAGCTAATTAATTAAACTCCCTACTTACTGTATTAATACTTAGTAAAGCTAATTAATTAAACTCAATACTGTATTAATACTTAATAAAACTAATTAATTCAACTCAATACTTACTTTATTAATACTTAATAAAGCTAATTAATTAAACTCGATACTTACTTTATTAATACCTAATAAAACTAATTAATTAAACTCGATACTTAGCTAATAAAGCTAATTAATTAAACTCACTACTTACTGTATTAATACTTAGTAAAGCTAATTAATTAAACTCAATACTGTATTAATACTTAATAAAACTAATTAATTCAACTCAATACTTACTTTATTAATACTTAATAAAACTAATTAATTAAACTCGATACTTACTTTATTAATACTTAATAAAGCTAATTAATTAAACTCACTACTTACTGTATTAATACTTAGTAAAGCTAATTAATTAAACTCACTACTTACTGTATTAATACTTAGTAAAGCTAATTAATTAAACTCAATACTTACTTTATTAATACTTAATAAAACTAATTAATTAAACTCGATACTTACTTTATTAATACCTAATAAAACTAATTAATTAAACTCGATACTTACTTTATTAATACTTAATAAAGCTAATTAATTAAACTCACTACTTACTGTATTAATACTTAGTAAAGCTAATTAATTAAACTCAATACTGTATTAATACTTAATAAAACTAATTAATTCAACTCAATACTTACTTTATTAATACTTAATAAAACTAATTAATTAAACTCGATACTTACTTTATTAATACTTAATAAAACTAATTAATTAAACTCGATACTTACTTTATTAATTAAACTCACTACTTACTGTATTAATACTTTAAAGCTAATTAATTAAACTCAATACTTACTTTATTAATACTTAATAAAACTAATTAATTAAACTCGATACTTACTTTATTAAGTACTAATAAAGTATCTATCGTTTACATCTGTAAGCTTATATTAAAGATGAAAAACAATTTTAAACAGTTTTGAAAACTTTGTTGATTTATGTTGTAACGTCACTGATTACCCATGTATCCATTCAGTGTTGTGTGGACAGAGAAAAGTATAATATTTCCATAGTAAGTAGGTACAAATTCACCTGCGTCCTCGAACAGTTTTCTTTTCCGCTCAGGAACACAGCTGACAAGGAATGATGAAACTTTAACCGGTTTCACACAGAGCTGGTTCTAATCAGGTGAACCAACATAGTTTCTGGCTTTATAACGTTCACAGCAGGACATTAAATCATTCATTCGGTTAGGAAATGTCACGTGCTAATCCGATAAATCTAGGAACTTTGCAGAGAGAGAAAGAGAACGAGGTATTAGAAAGATGTTCCCTGTACGCATCTTCTATTTAATAGTACTCTTGTACACGTGAAAAAAAAAATGTTACTACGTTCATTCACTATGGAGAAAAATAAAACTTATGAAGATAGATCTTCATTCATAGAAAGGAATTCAGTTATCATAAACATGCGACTGTGTAACATTTTTATGTCGGATGAATAACAACATATCACACTAACTGTACTACTTTAAGACTATTATAAAGATATCATTGGTTTAGTTCTTCACTGTTTACAGTGTTTTTGTTTAACTCAAAATGCGGAGATCAAAGCTTCAGTAGGTTCGTCATTAGTGTCTATTTCAGTGGTAGTAATTACTTTAATCAAACTGTAATCCAGTATTAAGGACAGCTGTGATATTCAGAAGGTAACTGCCTTTAGCACTGTTATAATGACTAGACCATTCCATGATTCTGTATTGTATTATTGTGACTGGTATAGTACTAGTTAATTCAGTACTGTATTAATGTGATTAGTATAGTGACTAGTCTATTCCAAGATCCTGTACTGTACAACTGTGACTGGCATAGTGACTACACCATTTCATAGCATTGTATTGTGTAACTGTGACTGGTATAATAACTTATTCATTACATGATTCTGTACTGTATTACTGTGACTAGTATAGTGACTTGTTTATTACATGATTCTGTACTGCATTACTGTGACTACTAGTTCAGTGACTTGTTCATTACACGATTCTGTACTGTATTACTGTGACTAGTATAGTGACTTGTTCACTTCATAATTCTGTACTGTGTTACTGTGACTAGTATAGTGACTTGTTCACTTCATAATTGTGTACTGTGTTACTGTGACTAGTATAGTGACTTGTTTATTACATGATTCTGTACTGTATTACTGTGACTACTGGTACAGTGACTTGTTCATTACACGATTCTGTACTGCATTACTGTGACTACTAGTGCAGTGACTTGTTCATTACACAATTCTGTACTGTATTACTGTGACTAGTATAGTGACTTGTTTATTACATGATTCTGTACTGTATTACTGTGACTACTGGTACAGTGACTTGTTCATTACACGATTCTGTACTGCATTACTGTGACTACTAGTGCAGTGACTTGTTCACTTCATAATTCTGTACTGTGTTACTGTGACTAGTATAGTGACTTGTTTATTACATGATTCTGTACTGTATTACTGTGACTACTGGTACAGTGACTTGTTCATTACACGATTCTGTACTGCATTACTGTGACTACTAGTGCAGTGACTTGTTCACTTCATAATTCTGTACTGTGTTACTGTGACTAGTATAGTGACTTGTTCATTACACGATTCTGTACTGCATTACTGTGACTACTAGTGCAGTGACTTGTTCACTTCATAATTCTGTACTGTGTTACTGTGACTAGTATAGTGACTTGTTTATTACATGATTCTGTACTGTATTACTGTGACTACTGGTACAGTGACTTGTTCATTACACGATTCTGTACTGCATTACTGTGACTACTAGTGCAGTGACTTGTTCACTTCATAATTCTGTACTGTGTTACTGTGACTAGTATAGTGACTTGTTTATTACATGATTCTGTACTGTATTACTGTGACTACTGGTACAGTGACTTGTTCATTACACGATTCTGTACTGCATTACTGTGACTACTAGTGCAGTGACTTGTTCACTTCATAATTCTGTACTGTGTTACTGTGACTAGTATAGTGACTTGTTTATTACATGATTCTGTACTGTATTACTGTGACTACTGGTACAGTGACTTGTTCATTACATGATTCTGTACTGTGTTACTGTGACTAGTATAGTGACTTGTTTATTACATGATTCTGTACTGTATTACTGTGACTACTGGTACAGTGACTTGTTCATTACACGATTCTGTACTGTGTTACTGTGACTAGTATAGTGACTTGTTTATTACATGATTCTGTACTGTATTACTGGCTGGTATAACGACTATAATAATCCTAACTGACAAACTACATATAAGTGTGTGTGGACTACAATAACCCAAACTGAGAAACCCTATATAAGTGTATGTGGACTACAATAACTCTAACTGACAAATCCTATAAGTGTATGTGGACTACAATAACCCTAACTGACAAATCCTATAAGTGTATGTGGACTACAATAACCCTAACTGACAAATCCCATAAGTGTATGTGGACTACAATAACCCTAACTGAGCAATCCTATATAAGCGAAAGTCGACTACAATAGTAGTAACTGACAAACTTTCTATAAGTGTATGTGGACCATAAAAAACCTGACAAGCTCTCTATATATATCCATTAAAATAGATTGTTGGCCTTTGCTGTACAAAATGTATAATGAAACAACCTATTGAATTAATAACGTGGTAATGTATCAATCTTACAGCATGTCTAGTGAATTACGTCACTTATAACATACGCCGTCAAACTGAAGATTGCTTATAAATGATTAATTTTCTTGTAGTGAAATATGGGGTGTCATATGATGGAGGCGACTGACATAAGCCTTGTTTGTATGGAAATGTGGACTTTTTAATCTTCTAGATTCTATCATCTTTTCATTCACAAGAACCAATAGTAACAGAGGACAAAAGAGGAAACGTCTTCAAATAGTCAACGGTTTTTTAGGGTTAGTGAAGTGTCCTGGAAAGAAATTTAATCGCACAATAATTAAAACGAGATAAAAATCATTTATAGTAACGTTCCTATAATGTACTGAAGTTCTAATAAGTTTCATTGAATTATGTTTGTTTAAAATATTAAATATTAGCTGGAGTTACCGTCCATAGTTTGGAAGTTATGTAAATTCGTGATTAATGGAAGGTTATATTAAGACATGAAAAGATAATTCCTTTATATACAATTGTAAACAAACAAACGCATATAACAACTGCAAAACACAAGTTGTGAAACATTAAATGCATCATGTCCGCGTGGATCCAACAAAATATTTTTGCCAAATTTAGTGAATATCCATGTACAAGAGGTGAAATAGTAACATGGACATACATAGACAGTACTGTTATACTGGTTCTACTTAGAATATTTTAGTTCCTGGATTTTGGTTCTTCTTAGAGGTTTTAGAAGTTAGAGATAATTGTTCTAGCTAGAATGTTTTAGTACCTGTGTAAATGTTCTAGCTAGAATGTTTTAATACCTGTGTAAATGTTTTAGCTAGAATGTTTTAATACCTGTGTAAATGTTTTAGCTAGAATGTTTTGGTACCTGTGTAAATGTTCTAGCTAGAATGTTTTAGTACTTATATAATTGTTCTAAATAGAATGTTTTAGTACCTGTGTAAATGTTTTAGCTAGAATGTTTTTACCTGTGTAATTGTTCTAGCTAGAATGTTTTAGTACCTGTATAATTGTTCTTCCTAGAATGTTTTAATACCTGTGTAATTGTTCTTAGCTAGAATGTTTTAGTACCTGTGTAATTGTTCTAGCTAGAATGTTTTAGTACCTGTATAATTGTTCTTCCTAGAATGTTTTAGTACCTGTGTAAATGTTCTAGCTAGAATGTTTTGGTACCTGTGTAAATGTTCTAGCTAGAATGTTTTAGTACCTGTGTAATTGTTCTAGCTAGAATGTTTTAGTACCTGTATAATTGTTCTAGTTGGAATGTTTTAGTACCTGTATAATTGTTCTAGCTAGAATTTTTAGTATCTGTGTAATTGTTCTAGCTAGAATGTTTTAGTACCTGTATAATTGTTCTAGCTAGAATGTTTTAGTATCTGTGTAATAGTTCTAGATAGAATGTTTTAGTACCTGTATAATTGTTCCAGCTGGGATGTTTTAGTACCTGTATAATTGTTCTAGCTGGAATATTTTAGTACCTGTATAGTTGTTCTAGCTAGAATGTTTTAGTACCTGTATAATTGTTCTAGTTGGAATGTTTTAGTACCTGTATAATTGTTCTAGTTGGAATGTTTTAGTACCTGTATAATTGTTCTAGCTAGAATGTTTTAGTACCTGTATAATTGTTCTAGCTAGAATGTTTTAGTATCTGTGTAATAGTTCTAGATAGAATGTTTTAGTACCTGTGTAAATGTTCTAGCGAGAATGTTTTAGTACCTGTGTAAATGTTCTAGCTAGAATGTTTTTACCTGTGTAATTGTTCTAGCTAGAACTGTTTTAGTACCTGTATAATTATTCTAGTTGGAATGTTTTAGTACCTGTGTAATTGTTCTAGCTGGAATGTTTTAGTACTTGTATAATTGTTCTAGCTGGAATGTTTTAGTACCTGTATAATTGTTCTAGCTGGAATGTTTTAGTACCTGTATAATTGTTCTAGCTAGAATGTTTTAGTATCTATATAATTGTTCTAGCTAGAATGTTTTAGTACCTGTATAATTGTTCTAGCTGGAATATTTTAGTACCTGTATAATTGTTCTAGCTGGAATGTTTTAGTACCTGTATAATTGTTCTAGCTGGAATGTTTTAGTACCTGTATAATTGTTCTAGTTAGAATGTTTTAGTACCTGTGTAATTGTTCTAGCTGGAATGTTTTAGTACTTGTATAATTTTCTAGCTGGAATGTTTTAGTACCTGTATAATTGTTCTAGCTGAAATGTTTTAGTACCTGTATAATTGTTCTAGCTAGAATGTTTTAGTACCTGTATAATTGTTCTAGCTGGAATGTTTTAGTATCTGTATAATTGTTCTAGCTGGAATGTTTTAGTACCTGTATAATTGTTCTAGTTAGAATGTTTTAGTACCTGTGTAATTGTTCTAGCTGGAATGTTTTAGTACGTGTATAATTGTTCTAGCTGGAATGTTTTAGTACCTGTATAATTGTTCTAGCTGGAATGTTTTAGTACCTCTATAATTGTAGTAGTTGGAATGTTTTAGTACCTGTATAATTGTTCTAGTTGGAATGTTTTAATACCTGTATAATTGTTCTAGTTAGAATGTTTTAGTACCTGTGTAATTGTTCTAGCTGGAATGTTTTAGTACCTGTATAATTGTTTTAGTTGGAATGTTTTAGTACCTGTATAATTGTTCTAGTTGGAATGTTTTAGTACCTGTATAATTGTTCTAGCTGGAATGTTTTAGTACCTGTATAATTGTTCTAGTTGGAATGTTTTAGTACCTGTATAATTGTTCTAGTTGGAATGTTTTAGTACCTGTATAATTGTTCTAGTTGGAATGTTTTAGTACCTGTATAATTGTTCTAGCTGGAATGTTTTAGTACCTGTATAATTGTTCTAGTTGGAATGTTTTAGTACCTGTATAATTGTTCTAGCTGGAATGTTTTAGTACCTGTATAATTGTTCTAGCTGGAATGTTTTAGTACCTGTATAATTGTTCTAGTTGGAATGTTTTAGTACCTGTATAATTGTTCTAGCTGGAATGTTTTAGTACCTGTATAATTGTTCTAGCTGGAATGTTTTAGTACCTGTATAATTGTTCTAGCTGGAATGTTTTAGTACCTGTATAATTGTTCTAGCTGGAATGTTTTAGTACCTGTATAATTGTTCTAGTTGGAATGTTTTAGTGCCTGTATAATTGTTCTAGTTGGAATGTTTTAGTACCTGTATAATTGTTCTAGCTGGAATGTTTTAGTACCTGTATAATTGTTCTAGTTGGAATGTTTTAGTACCTGTATAATTGTTCTAGCTGGAATGTTTTAGTACCTGTATAATTGTTCTAGTTGGAATGTTTTAGTACCTGTATAATTGTTCTAGCTGGAATGTTTTAGTACCTGTATAATTGTTCTAGTTGGAATGTTTTAGTACCTGTATAATTGTTCTAGTTGGAATGTTTTAGTACCTGTATTACTTCTGGATGAAATATTTTAATGCTACTACCAAGAATTGTTTTGGAAAATAAAATTTGGTAATTTTTAGAATATGATGTTTTTAACATTTTGTCTAATTGTTTGAGTCAGTCGACAAATCGTTTAGGATTTCTGTTCAAATAGTAAAGGTTTCATATATGAGAAACGAAACGTATCTCCTAAAACACTTAAAGTATATATTTGTTAACACTTTCGGTCCAGTGGCCTCATATATGAGTGACATGATTTTATGGTAATGTATCACCTCTCATATGTGAGTGACATGAATTTATAGTAATGTATCACCACACTCATATATGAGTGACATGTTTTTATGGTAATGTATCATCTCTCTCATATATGAGTGACATGAATTTATAGCAATGTATCACCTCTCTCATATATGAGTGACATGTTTTTATGGTAATGTATCATCTCTCTCATATATGAGTGACATGATTTTATGGTAATGTATCACCTCTCTCATATATGAGTGACATGTTTTTATAGTGATGTATCACCTCTCTCATATATGAGTGACATGTTTTTATTGTAAGTATCATCTTTCTCATATATGAGTGACATGATTTTATGGTAATGTATCACCTCTCTCATATATGAGTGACATGTTTTTATAGTGATGTATCACCTCTCTCATATATGAGTGACATGTTTTTATTGTAAGTATCATCTCTCTCATATATGAGTGACATGAATTTATAGTAATGTATCACCTCTCTCATATATGAGTGACATGTTTTTATAGTAATGTATCATCTCTATCACATATGAATGACGTACATATGTCGTAAAATTCACGTCACAGAAACGTGATTCACAGCACTTTAGATTTGTAAGGGTACATGTGAGTCTGGTTCGTAAGACTTATTCTTGAGTTTTTGTTATGGTTTTAAAATAATGTTTAGGTTGAAACACACTTACTTGTATGCACGTGTATTATAAGACAATAAAAATTTGATTATACGTACAAACCTTTGAATTGTAAATGCTCATTGAAAACGTTATGTTTTTCTATTTTTTTCAATTCATGCATTGCAAAAATAAAGTATACATCTTGTTAGAACAAACACGACACGAGTGATATGGACTTTGAAGTATATAGACTTTTCTGAAATTAATAAAATCTATATTTATTCCAAATAACCCTAAATCAGACTAAGGATTAACATTCGGTACAAAAAAAATGAAGTTAGACAAATGTGACCATGAAAGCGAATGTGCTAAGAAGCATGACTACACAAGTGTTTACACAAAACTCACCAGAGTTAAATAATGAAAATTATTGACTTTTTGTTATGGTTTTAACACCGAAACATTAAGCCTGCATTTATGAAAAAATCAGGATATTAACTGATTGTTTTTAAAGGAGTGTTTTTTTTTCATCTTTGTTTTGTGTTGAATGAAAATAAAACTTGGTCTTTTGAAAAATTTAAATGATGTAATGAAAAATCATTGTTTTATTTCTTGTGTAGGGTGTCATGTTTAGATCACCCACGTTTATCCTGTAGGGTGTCATGTTTAGATCACCCACGTTTATCCTGTAGGGTGTCATGTTTAGATCACCTATGTCTATCCTGTAGGGTGTCATGTTTAGTTCAACCACGTTTATACTGTAGGGTGTTATGTTCAGTTCAACCACGTTTATCCTGTAGGGTGTCATGTTTAGATCACCCACGTTTATCCTGTATGGTGTCATGTTTAGATCACCTATGTTTATCCTGTAGGGTGTCATGTTTAGTTCAACCACGTTTATGCTGTAGGGTGTTATGTTTAGATCACCCACGTTTAACCTGTAGGGTGTCATATTTAGATCACCCACGTTTATCCTGTAGGGTGTCATGTTTAGATCACCCATGTTTATCCTGTAGGGTGTCATGTTTAGTTCAACCACGTTTATACTGTAGGGTGTCATGTTTAGTTCAACCGCTTTTATTCTGTATGGTGTGTTATTTCAACCACGCTTATTCTGTAGGGTGTCGTTTATTTCAACCAGGTTTGTTCTGTACTGTGTCATGTTCAGGTCAGCCACTTTTTGCGCAATAAAACGAGTTTATGTACTTTTGTTATTCTAGAAGGTTTATTACCTTCGTATTTTACATTAACAGATAAACCGTTAAAGCTGACGCTTATAAAAGCAGCACTAAAAGAAACTGTTACTTTTGTTCAACAAATGTTGCTTTGAAATGTACAGACGGCCCTTCAGTGTTCAACAAATGTTACTTTGAAATGTACAGACGGTCCTTCAGCGTTGTAAGTAACTGTCTTACACCTTTACTGTGACTTACGTGTTGGTGAGCATTACATTCTAACACGTGTCTTTGTTTGCATAGAAGACAGAAACGAATTTACGCATTAAAAGTACGTATGTATGTTTGAATAAGACTTTGTCTTCTGTTGTAATATCATATTATATCAATCAGGACCGTTTTCTCGATATAACTCATGAAGGAAATAAAAACGTTAAGTGTTCGCGTGATGTTTGACTTTATATTGTATGGTAGTTTATTTAATTACGTATTATGCGGGAAGAACTTTTTCACGAATGCTTATTTCCCGCCATTTTTTATGAAGGAACGAAATTTAAGCGCGAAAATGGTACAAAAAAAAAAGTTGATTCGTATGAATATGTCGGTTACACGACAAAGTTCTCTGTCTCTCTACTTATTTTTCTATTTGTTTATGGAATTTCTACAATAATAAATCTTAGGGACTATCTAATATTTCATCTTGAGGACAAATTTTAATAAGGTAACAATCATCGTTGATGCATAAGAAAATTCCATATATACCATTCATCACCATGGTTCTACTAGCTAAGCACCATCACTATTAACCATGTTTTAAAGTCAGTTACGGTGTTTATGTTTGATCTATGAACGTATTAGGTTGTCCAGAAATAAATGTTGGAATTCTCACGATGACATTTAGAAGCTAAATATTGAGTGACTTAGCGTTGCTTGGTTGGTTTAATTCAACGTTTGTCGCCTACAGGGTGCCTTAATTGTTTGCTGTTTCATCTCTACTCAGAGTAAATTTAATAACTCTTTATAAGGCAGCATGGACAAGAAGGACTTTCGTCTGTGTTTCCTGTACGACTTCAAACTTAGACGGAAAGCAACCGACACTACAAGGAACATCAACCAGGTATTCAACCATGGATCTGTTACTGAATGCACAATTCAACGTTGATTCCAAACGTTTCGACTTGGAGATGGTAGTCTTGACGTTCACGAAAGTCTTGGAAGGAAGTTACCCTTAGATGAAAACACATTAAGGGAAGCAGTTAAGACAGATCCTCGCACAACAGTATGTGAGCTTACAGAAAAGCTAGCTACAAGCAAATAAAGCATAGCCAACCATCTGAGTGTGATTGGAAAGACGAAAAAGTCGGATAAGTGGGTTCCACATGAGCTGACTGAAAATCAACAAAGTCGGCGTTATGAGACCTGTCAAGGATGACGCTCCAAAAACTGAACGAATTGGGAATCGAGGTTTTGTCTCATCCACCTTATTTCGCAGACCGTTCCCCTACAGATTTTCATTTTTTTCAAGCACTTTGACAACTTCTTGAACATTAAACACTTTGAAAACGAGGCAGCTACAGAAGAAGCTTTCAAGAAATTCATTGACGATAGAAACTCTGATTTGTGCAGCAGGGGCATAAACAGCATCGTTACACGTTGGAAAAACTCTGTTGAAGCAGATAGTGCTTACTTTGATTAAAGCATATTGTACTACACTGGTTTATACTTTTCCAAACTTCGCAGTTCAAAAATGACATTTATTTCTGCACAACCTAATATTTATAGATTTTCTAAACTTTCGTAGTTCTGTCTAATGTCCCGCTGTGTTGGCTGTAAGTCTAAGACCTAGCAACGCTGTGGATGGAACACATACCGTTTAACCAAAATATATTTTTTTGTTACAGTCAGACCTAAATTGATATATATATCCTTTTTCTCCAAAATTTATTAATTTTGTTAAATTGTTTAAAATTGTTTGCGGAAAACGTTGTCAATTTGTCTAATTATGTATGGTAATTATTATTGTACTGTTTATTTCACTATAAGACATTGATTAATACTGTAAATTGTTTGATAGAGAGTGAATTTATTATCTTTGTTTTATATGTTGAAGATATATCAACATTGTAACATATGTCATTAGGATTAATTTTTTACAGATTAAGTTAAGTTTCAAATTAATAGAACCAGAACTAATTTTAAATGCTTTTCATAGTAGAAACTTATTAACGTTTGATCCTGTAAAACAGATTAAAAATAGTAGAAACATTTTAACCTTACGTCCTGTAAAACAGATTAAAAATAGTAGAAACATATCAAATTTAGATCCCGTAAAACAGATTAAAAATAGTAGAAACATATCAAACTTAGATCCTGTAAAACAGATTAAAATGGTAGGAACATTTCAACTTCGCCTCCTGGAAAACAAATTAAAATGGTAGAAACATTTCAACTTTAGATCTTGTAAAACAGATTAAAGCATTTCAACTTTGGATCCTGCAAAACAGTTTAAAATGGTAGAAACATGCAAACTTTAGATCCTGTAAAAGTGATTAGAATAATGGAAACATTTGAACTTCAGATTTTGGAGTTAAGAGAGATAGAAGCATATAATCTGTAAATAATTTCAATGGTTGAAATATATATAGATAATTATGACGATTTGAAATTATGAAGAGATTAAGTGTCAATTCTAATAACTAGTCTTAATACGTTAATTACATAAACGTACGTTACAATATGAGTTTGTGATTTTTTTTAGTTGAAAATTTATTCCTTGTGTCACTGGCCCTTCTTCTGCCATCACATCCGCCACAGGAAATTGTTGTTGTTTTTTATGAATCAGGTTCATGCTGTATGATGGGACTCCTCGACTCATCAGGATGTCTCGCTGTCTCTTCGCTCCGAGTTAATGTACTTGATCAGTTTTAATGGAAGTTTGTTCTTAATATGTTCCTATCAACAGTTGAAACTACAACTGGCGGGAATGTAATTAGTGAAAGCAGCTGAGAAAAGACGCGGACACAGCTCATTACTATCACAAATCAAGTGAATGATAAACAGTTTTAATTAGGAGGAGAAACGGGTAATTTGAAGTGACTGTCTCGAAACGTTACAGTCCACGTGGTTCAGGAAGCTTTCTTCAGCTGTCACTGTACGAAGCGCACGTGTATACTTCCTGTCTAGCACTTAGCACGATATATTGAGAAAGCTATGACGTTTTGATTAAAGACGTGTGATCATGTTGACATGAAAGTTGTCAACAAAGTGTTCGTACTTTGAATATTTATATTGCGTAAGAGACATGAAGAGCTAAACCTACTGTCGACATATCACTACATTTAGGTCATGTAATAAGATATACACGTAGCAAGAGTGATTGTCAAATTCCAACTCCACATGACATGTGAGGTACACACACATCTAAAGTGACTGTCAAATTACAGTTTTGTTTTTTGTCGACAGTGACTGTGACATAAAATTTTATCTAGACATACTAATACTGTCTCCATACACTTTTATCTAAACATACTAGTACTGACTACTGACTGTCTACATACAACTTTGTGTGTTGTGTTGACACACCAGTACTGAGAACTGACTGTTTACATACAACCTATGTGCTGTTTAGACACACCAGTACTGACTACTGGCTCTCCACGTACAACTTTATGTGTTTTGTGGACACACCAGTACTGACTATGGACTGCTATATACAACTTTATGTTGTTTATAGACACATCAGTACTGCCTACATACAACTTTAACTGTTGTGTACACAGACCACTACTGGCAACTGCCTCTCAGCTTTATATGTTAGAAATTAAAAATAAAACTTACATAACTGTAATATAACAATGATATGTATCAACTTATGATAGATGAGTTATTAATACACTATTTCGTTAGAGCAGCTGATCTTGATACAACTGTTACAAGTCACAAATGGTTGATTATTAATGTTTGCTGTTACGGTAGTTACTGTTAGTCCTTACATTGTGCTGGTTGTCCTCATATTATCTGTTAACGAGAACTTCGAAAGTAGTGTTGAATTTATGAAGGATAAAGCGCTTTCCATATGTTTTCCTTGTAATTTGTTTCGGGTACTCGCGAAAACCTACACCATCTGAACTGATAGACCAGAGAGAAATCAAAATCACTCACCCCCAACTCTTGGGTTATATAAATGGAAATCTGAAATCCAGAGTTACAGGGACCTTTGGATTCTCGGATTCACAGTCCGGTTACACCCAGTCCATTAGTACACTGAGTACTGTTTTCAAATCATCATTTATTTTCAGAAAAAAATATATAAAAGAAAAGTTTGTCATTAGTATCATACCTGGAATTTTGAGGGGTGCTAAGTAAGACGTAATAAAATTAGGGTAAATTCTGTGTTACAGTTAAAACAGTCATCGTTTATCATATTATAGTTACATAGGACACACGTCTTTAGTACAGTCTTCACGTTACGTAGTATTAATACTTGTGTACGAGATGTTTAGATATCGTATTACACAAGGACCAGACCAGACAGAAATGTTCTGTGTGTTGTCTATTACCTTACATGGATAGTTGCAGGTGTGAACCGCTGACGTCACTTCCTCTTGTCACTTTCGTGTGGGTTTTCCCTCGAATAGATCCTCCCCTCCCCTTGTTCAACTAATCTTGTAACGTGTCTTTGTTCTTCCTTTATTTCCCACTTCTGGATCAACTCAAATAACATTATATGAAGCTATTACGGTTACAGTAACCGTGAGCTGGTGATAAAGAAAACCGAACCCCTTACTCCACTATGTACTTATGTTGTTACAATATTTACCTTACTCCAATATATAATCACATTGTCACAATATTAGCCTTGTTCCATTACATAATTACATTTTTACAACATTAACCTTGTTCCACTACATATATATTGTTACAATATTAACGTTGTTCCATTACATAATTACATTGTTACAATATTAGCCTTATTCCACCAAATAGTTACGTTGATACAATATTAACGTTGTTCCATTACATAATTACATTTTAACAATATTAGCCTTATCCCACTACATAGTTGCATTGTTACAATATTAATGTTGTTCCATTACATTGTTACAATATTAGCCTTGTTTCACTACATAGTTACATTGCTACAATATTAGCGTTGTATCACTACACATACAATGTTACAATATTAACGTTGTTCCATTACATAATTACGTCGTTAGAATATTAATCTTGTTCCATGACATTGTTATAATATTAGCCTTGTTCCACTACATAGTTACATTGTTACAATATTAGCGTTGTACCACTACGTAATTACATTGTTACAATATTAATCTTGTTTCATAACATAATTACATTGTTACAATATTAATCTTGTTTCATTACATAATTACATTGCTACAGTATTAATCTTGTTTCATTACATAATTACATTGTTACAATATTAATCTTGTTTCATTACATAATTACATCGTTACAATATTAATCTTGTTTCATTACATAATTACATTGTTACAATATTAATCTTGTTTCATTACATAATTGCATTGTTACAATATTATTCTTGTTCCATTAAATAATTGCAATGTTATAATATCAGCCTTACTCCACTACATAGTTACATTCTAACAATATTAGCCTTTTTGCACTACGTAGTTACATTGTTACAATATTAACCTTGTTCCGCTGCATAATTACATTGTTACAATATTAGCGTTGTACCACTACGTAATTACATTGTTACAATATTAATCTTGTTTCATAACATAATTACATTGTTACAATATTAATCTTGTTTCATTACATAATTACATTGTTACAATATTAATCTTGTTTCATTACATAATTGCATTGTTACAATATTATTCTTGTTCCATTAAATAATTGCAATGTTATAATATCAGCCTTACTCCACTACATAGTTACATTCTAACAATATTAGCCTTTTTCCACTACGTAGTTACATTGTTACAATATTAATCTTGTTCCATGACATAATTACATTGTTACAATATTAATCTTGTTCTATGACATAATTAGATTGTTACAATATTAATCTTGTTCCATTACATAATTGCGTTGTTATAATATTAGCCTTTTTGCACTACGTAGTTACATTGTTACAATATTAGCCTTGTTCCATTACATAGGTACATTGACTTATTCGACCTGTCAAACTGTTTGATTACTAGTAGTATGACAACGTTAAGTTGAAACAGATTATATTTATAATTTAAACAAGGTTCATGTAGAAATAATTCAGTTCTTTGGTCATGAGTTGAACTTCTGGTGAGACACTGATAGATACACTAAATCAGAGATTGAACAATAACATTGTTTTGTCCACGAATCGTTTCTTAACTCAGCTGAGCCCAAATCCATTGTCTTATAAATAATTCATAATTCGAGAAATAGGACAGCGGAGGATCAACATTGACAGTAGACAGTGTTTTTGATCATTATTTATAGCTATGCATCATATATATATACCTGCGTGTCTACAGAGTTACTCTAAGTTTTGATCTCGGTCCTCGAGTGATCAGATTTCTCCAACACAGTGAAGCTGCTCTTTGGGCGAGTGGAAGTCCAAGTCACTAGATGTAGTATATCTGTGTGGAATCTAGATTCCATTAAATAACTGTGAGACTAGTGAAAGGGACTGTGGGATATTTATTTCTATCCAAGTACGCCACTTCTTTTCTCTCGGTACATTTTGATGGACAGCTAACAGAAATGTATTTCTACGGTATGAAATGAGCTTTGAAAATTTCTTTGAATCATTTTATGCTTGTTCTTACTGAATAAAAAAAAATCACAATATGAATCACATCTTTTTACACTGTGTCTGTAAATATAGTTCTACTAGATACTTTGAGCAGGGGGTTGACAAACGGATAGATAGAGGGAAGGTGAGTGTAAGAGAGACAAACAGGTACTTTAAGAGAAACCGTTTTCTCCTCTGAGTTTCCATTGTAACAAATAGCTATTAGAGAAAAGAAAGAACAGTTTTAAGAAATGCTTACTGTTTACACGTTTTAGTTCTAAAAAGTCAAGGGAAAACGAACAACAATTATAATGAAATAATATTACTTCTCTGAGTTACAATAAATAATATTGCTTATGTTAGTTACAATAAATAACATTGCTTCTGTTAGTTACAATAAATAATATCACTTCTGTTACTTACAATAAATAATATGACTTCTGTTAGTTACAATAAATAATATCACTTCTGTTAGTTACAATAAATAATATTACTTCCGTTAGTTACAATAAATAATATTACTTCCGTTACTTACAATAAATAATATTACTTCTGTTACTTACAATAAATAATATTGCTTCTCTTAGTTACAATAAATAATATTGCTTCTGTTAGTTACAATAAATAATATTACTTCTGTTAGTTACAATAAATAACATTACTTCTGTTACTTACAATAAATAATATTGCTTCTGTTACTTACAATAAATAATATTGCTTCTGTCACTTACAATAAATAATATTGCTTCCGTTACTTACAATAAATAATATTGCTTCTGTTAGTTACAATACATAATATTACTTCTGTTAGTTACAATAAATAATGTTACTTACAATAAATAATATTACTTCTGTTACTTACAATAAATAATATTGCTTCTGTTAGTTACAATAAATAATATTGCTTCTGTTAGTTACAATAAATAATATTACTTCTGTTACTTACAATAAATAATATTGCTTCTGTTAGTTGCAATAAATAATATTGCTTCTGTTACTTACAATAAATAATATTGCTTCTGTTAGTTACAATAAATAATATTGCTTCCGTTACTTACAATAAATAATATTGCTTCTGTTAGTTACAATAAATAATATCACTTTTGTTAGTTACAATAAATAATATTACTTCCGTTAGTTACAATAAATAATATTACTTCCGTTACTTATAATAAATAATATTACTTCCGTTACTTATAATAAATAATATTACTTCTGTTACTTACAATAAATAATATTGCTTCTCTTAGTTACAATAAATAATATTACTTCTGTTAGTTACAATAAATAATATTACTTCTGTTAGTTACAATAAATAACATTACTTCTGTTACTTACAATAAATAATATTGCTTCTGTTACTTACAATAAATAATATTGCTTCTGTCACTTACAATAAATAATATTGCTTCTCTTAGTTACAATAAATAATATTGCTTCTGTTAGTTACAATAAATAATATTGCTTCTGTTAGTTACAATAAATAATATTACTTCTGTTAGTTACAATAAATAATATTACTTCTGTTAGTTACAATAAATAATATTACTTATGTTAGTTACAATAAATAACATTGCTTCTGTTACTTACAATAAATAATATTGCAATAAATAAATATTGTTAGTTACAATAAATAATATTACTTTACAATAAATAATATTGCTTCCGTTACTTACAATAAATAATATTACTTCTGTTACTTACAATAAATAATGTGACTTCCGTTACTACAATAAATAATATTGCTTTCGTTACTTACAATAAATAATATTGCTTCTGTTAGTTACAATAAATAATATTACTTCCGTTAGTTACAATAAATAATATTACTTCCGTTACTTACAATAAATAATATTACTCTGTTACACATAAATAATGCTTCTCTTAGTTACAATAAATATTATTGTTAGTTACAATAAATAATATTACTTCTGTTAGTTACAATAAATAACATTACTTCTGTTACTTACAATAAATAATATTGCTTCTGTTACTTACAATAAATAATATTGCTTCTGTTAGTTACAATACATAATATTACTTCTGTTAGTTACAATAAATAATATTATTTCCGTTAGTTACAATAAATAATATTACTTCCGTTACTTACAATAAATAATATTACTTCTGTTACGTACAATAAATAATATTGCTTCTGTTAGTTACAATAAATAATATTACTTCTGTTACTTACAATAAATAATATTACTTCTGTTAGTTACAATAAATAATATCAGAAACAAAAGCTGTTTTAATCAAATAAATATATTTTTAAAACAATCCCAGGATATACATGGCCCAAATATTCTTCTCACAATTTGGTATTCAAGGTCGTTTAATATTGTGCATAGTGTAGTTTAAGGCCCTTTAATATTATAAATCCAGGGAGTTAAGGCCCTTTAATGTTGTATACAGTGGGGCTTAAGGTCATTTAATGTTGTACACGTTCGAGCTTGAGGCACTTTAATAATGTACGCTGATTTTTGTAGTCAAACTGTTGTTGAAACGTTCACTAGTGAAATATAGTTACATTAAACATTCACGTCTTACAACGTTCTCTACCGTTACATAAAACATCAGTTACGCCTTACAACGTTCTGTATTCTGTACCGTTACATAAAACATCATTCACATCTTAACAGCCCAGCATGGCCAGGTGGTTGAGGAACTCAAATCGTAATCTGAGGGTCGAGGGTTCGATTCCCCGTAACACTAAACATGTTTGCCCTTTAAGCCTTGGGGGAGTTATAATGTGGTGGCAAATTCCCCTATTCGTTGGTAAAAGAGTAGCTCAAGAGTTGTTGGTGGGTGGTGATGACTAGCTACTTTCCCTCTAATCTTACACTGCTAAATTAGGGATGGCAAGCGCAGATAGCCCTCGTGTAGCTTTGCGCGAAATTCAAAACAAAACAAGCCACATCTTAGCAACGTTCTGTTCTTTAACGTGGAGTTGTAAATGTGGGTCTGCGCTGTGTTCACCCTAAACCAGAACCTTAAATTTTAATATTAGTTTAGTCATCAATCTATTAGTTTATTTTATTTATTTTTATATGGAAAAAAGGAAGAAGATAAGATATACTTGGGGCTCTAGACTCTTAAGACCAATTCGGGAACTTTTAGCCAATGTGAGAAGTGATGACTGCCATACTGTGTTCATATTTAACTGTTCATGCAGGCTGATTCATCTTCTGTAATGACATCTATATTGTTTTGAATACTTGTGAACTCACGTATTTCATTCGGAAATAAATAATTTAGCTTTCATTATAACTATGTTACGTTCACTATATATTTTACATTAATTCACAATAGGTGAACTTGTTTATAGAATCAACCGACAGGGGTTTATAGCCAAGGTAAACTTTTCAAGACGATCTGCTATGTTAATTTAAAGTTGAGCACAAAGCTACACAATGAGCTGTCTATTTTCCGTCCAATGGCCATCGAAATATTGTATTGGTGAGAACTACACAATAGGTATAATTGATGGAACAAATCTTTTAACATTTTAAGATACTACTTCAGTAGAGATTCATTAATTCAAAACATCAATGCAGATAATACCAAAACCATAATGGGCTACTACATCCACCACAAGGACTCTAACGCCGGAGTTTAGCGTTGTAAATCTCAGAACTTACTGCTGTCTTATCAGGCGTCCCAAAATTATGTATTTAATTAAAAATTGCGTCATCATGTGGAATTTGTAAATTTAAAACAGATATATAAAAAGACATCCTTTTCAGGAAGAACATTATCATAGTAATCTACTATTCTTTTATCTACGTCATTTTGGGAAAGTTTAATGTTTCTATCTCTGATGTTCTTTCTATACAATATTTTAATTTCAGATATTGTTAGTGATAATATATCAGTCTTGACTGTTGTCCAAAAAAGAATATTTTAGTTTTAGGTGCTGTAGGAGAACAATATTAACATTTGGATGATGTTCCAAAACAATATTGTTTCATTGCTGATGTTGTGAACAAAAACAATACATTTCTCTTAATGTTATAGTGTAAGAAAAATACTCCTATCACGATTGTTGAGTGACAACAATATTGCTGTATCGATTGTTGAGTAACAACAATATTGCTGTATCGATCATTGAGTGACAACAATACTGCTGTATTGGTCGTTCAGTGACAACAATGTTGCTGTATCGGTTATTGAGTGACAATAGTATTGCTGTATCGGTTATTGAGTGACAACAATATCGCTGTATTAGAACAATATTAGTATTTGTAATTTATGGAAGGACAATACAGTTGTCTGTAATTTGTATAACAATGTTTTGGTATGTGTAGTTGCTTGAGAAAAATACTTCTTTTGATTGTTGTGTAACGAAACATTTGTGATTCGAATGACGACAATATTAGTTCTCGGATATTGTAAAAGATAAACAGTATGTTTGTCATAGTTGCGTGTATGTACATAGAACAGCCACCTTTTTTGTTACGTATAGTATTTTCAGTAAGATATTTATCATATTTGTCTGTAACTCTGTCACCTTCATGGTACTCAGATAAAGACAGACACCAGGAAAAGACAAATAGGTCTAGATGGGTAACATGTATATTCACACATATATATAGACAGAGACGGCCAGACAGCTAGATGAGTAATAAGATAAACATAGCTAGAGAAGACAGACAAATGGACATGAATTTAGGAGCAGGAAGAGACATACTATTTTGCTTGTTTGTTTGTTTTTTCAATTCCGCGTAAAGCTACTCGAGGGCTATCTGCTCTAGCCGTCCCTAATTTAGCAGTGTAAGACTAGAGGGAAGGCAGCTAGTCATCACCGCCCATCGCCAACTCTTGGGCTACTTTTTTACCAACTAATAGGGGATTGACCGCACATTATAACGCCCTCACGACTGAAAGGGCGAGCATTTTTGGTGTGACGGGGAATACGAGTCGAACGCCTTTACCCACCTGGCTATGCCGGGTCGTACTGTCTTGCTGTATAGAAGCCCACTTGCTTTACTTTCTGCCAGAACAGAACAGTATTATTTGAATGATGCATAGGTAATATGACGACATCTCTTCTTCTAAATACGTTCTAATGCTTGTCGGGTGTGCGAGGTTACAAAACATACCTATTCTTTGTTAGAGTGATAAATGTCTTGTAGTCTGTTGAGATTCTCTAGAGCTCAGACTGTGTGTTCTGAAGAGGTAAGAGAGGACCAGTCTATATGGCATTAGCTTGGCCAGATAACAGTCTACATTGCATTGGCTAGGCCAGACAAGAGTCTATACTCCATTAGCTATGCCAGACAACAGTCTACATTCCATTAGCTAGGCCAGACAACACCTTTAGCATCAGTGAGGGAATCTTTTCCGAATGGTAGAATTGACTGAAAGCAATTCGTGAAGCTATAAAAGTCCTTTAGGGTGCTGTTACTTGACGCAAGCCTAAGTCTACGTGTGCACGGTTTCATCCAAATTAAAACAGAAAATGAAAAAACGCTGTCTACTCAAGTTATGATGGAAAATGTTCTACTTACGCTTTAAGCTTTAAATTTGAAGATAATAATACGAAGAAAATGACTCAAAACAACAGAAAACTAGCTTCAAAGAATTATATATATAGTGTCATATATAACTTACACGTTCTTGTCTGAGCCTAGTTTGTTGTGTGCCATATAGAAACTACACGTCATTTTCTGAACTTAGTTTGTTGTATGTTATATAGAATTTACATGTTTTTGTCTGAGCCTTGTTTGTTGTGTATCATATAGAATTTACATGCTTTTCTCTGAATTTAGTTTATTGTGTATCATATAGAATTTATGTGCTTTTCTCTGAATTTATTTTGTTGTGTGTCATATAGAATCTACACGTTCTTTTCTTAACCTAGTTTGTTGTATGTATGTCATATAGAACTTACATGTTATTGCCTAAACCTAGTTTGTTGTGCGTCATTTTCACGTTCTTGTGTGAACTATGTTTGTTCTGAGTCATGTAGGATTTACACGTTCTTGTCTGAACGTAGTTTGTTGTGTGTCATATAGTATTTGAATATGTTTATCTGGATTTAGTTCTTTGATAGCTGGCAGTCTTTCAGATTTGAGGCTATCCTGCATGTATTATATTAATGATGTTAGAAAAACATGTGGGTTCAAAAAGTCTTGATGGAAACGAATAAAAACCCTATTACACATGCAGGGTGGAAATTGCTAAGTCATTTTAACTTAATAGTAAACAGTAATCGTACTCAGTATTCTTAGGTAAAAAAGATAAATATTTTATATTCTGGTTTCCCAGGATAGAAGTACTTGTGTGAATGAGTTTTGAAGATAGAATGGAGAAGTTCAAACCTTTGGCCAGTACACTTTTCTGATGACCACTTAAATTGATGTCTTTGTAGTTATAGATGACTTGGTCAGTAATGGTCTTGTTGTGAGTTATGTTGTTAGAAACTTAGATGACCTGGTCAGTAGTGATCCTGTTGTGAGTTATGTTGTTAGAAACATAGATAACCTGGTCAGTAGTGATCCTGTTGTGAGTTATGTTGTTAGAAACTTAGTTAACCTGGTCAGTAGTGATCCTGTCGTGAGTTATGTTGTTAGAAACATAGATAACCTGGTCAGTAGTGATCCTGTCGTGAGTTATGTTGTTAGAAACTTAGATAACTTGGTCAGTAGTGATTCTGTTGTGAGTTATGTTGTTAGAAACATAGATAACCTGGTCAGCAGTGATCCTGTTGTGAGTTATGTTGTTATAAACTTAGATAACCTGGTCAGTAGTGATCCTGTTGTGAGTTATGTTGTTAGAAACTGTTGTGAGTTATGTTGTTAGAAACTTAGATAACCTGGTCAGTAGTGATCCTGTTGTGAGTTATGTTGTTAGAAACTTAGATAACCTGGTCAGTAGTGATCCTGTTGTGAGTTATGTTGTTAGAAACTTAGATAACCTGGTCAGTAGTGATCCTGTTTTGAGTTATGTTGTTAGAAACTTGTTTTAACATTCTGTATGTGTTGATGTTGACAAGATTCAGAAGATAGTTTCAGTCCAATTAGGATGTGAAGGTGAAGCTAAAGTTGGCTCAGATAAGAGGCGATGTTTGTGTTTCCACCTAAGTTCTTCATCCAGTAAACAGGTTATAATACTGAGTTTTAAAGGAAAGTTGAGAATTAATGACTGGATTTTGTATTATGTTAAACACTAGATGTAAAAAGTTATGTTTTGTTTTGTAGTCTTATTTTTACATAGTCCTGTAAGTTGTTAGACAGTCATATTCGTAACGTCGTAGAAATATGCTAGTAATCTACTTTTTTTTTGAAAACATAATTTATTGATAAAGCATAACACGAACATAATAACTGAAAGCTTTAATTAAACGTCATGGATTATTTAAAATTACGTCATAAGTAATTTAGAGGTACAAAATAAACAATAATATTTGTAATTACAACAGAAATATATACGTAAGAAATGATCTATTTTAATATATAAATATAAGACAAGATGACGATATTGGTACAGATGAAATAAAGTAACTTTATAGCTAGTGGAGATTGTGTATTATTTAGGGCTGGAAGAATAGTATTTATGTATCATGTTTCTTTTATTGGGAGCTCAGTATCATGTTTGACTGTTGAGAGAATTTTATTAAAGTCGGAGAAAGAGATCAGGTGTCCTATCTTTGTATTGTTTTGATAAATAGCGAAGTTGGGAGAATTTGTAACCTTTCTTCCAGTTTTTCTGCTACAAACATTATTTACCGACTTTCCATTATTGACATCCTCTCTACTTAAACACTTTTAGAGACTGTAAGGCATCCTATATTGGTGAAATCAAACACCACCCCAAAGTACGTGTGTGTAAACACATGGGTATACATATCACCTGTGATTATATTAGTAGTCTATACTTTGACATCAGCTGAAAATACTTGCTAAACTCTCAAGTGGATAAAAGATTTTGATTTAAATATCTGATTCTTTAATTTTATTTCGTTTCATCAGTTTCCAAACAGACAATGTTTTCCACACGTTTTTATAATCCAAATAAGGCTTAGCAAATAGCATTTTCCACACGCTTTCCAGTTTAAGTTGTATTTCTCAGAAAATTAAGATTTTGCTATTTCTATAAAAGTTTAAAAACATACTGTAACTTCTGCTAGTTCCGGTGACCTTTTGCAGTCAGGGTGACATCCTACTTGTCCTATTTGGCTGTTATGAATCATGGTGATCTCTTTTTGGTCATGGTAGCTTTTTTTACAAATAATTATGACTTATAGTGGTAGTTTCCCGAGTTACCCTCTGGCCTCTTTCAGACGATACAGTGAGGACTGTTGTCATGACCTCTTACAACTTGTGGGTACTTCTTTAGAGATTTTACAATAACAGTTAAAGTTGTTTGTGGGGTAAGTTCCGATGTATTTTATGTACAAATACAAATACTAGTACAAAAAACATTTAGACATAGAAAGTGTATCAATGTATAGCACACGGTGTCAATATGTACTACATCATACATAAAAAGATTTATCAGTGTGTAACATACAGGGGCGTAGATTTTTTACACCCGATGGGGAGGATGATTTTTGCAACCACTTATGTGGACTGTTCAATTTGCAAATTGGTAATCTCTGATTACGTGAACCTGAAAGCTGTAGACATGCTGTTATGATATGGTTTTCCACACTGTATCTGTGGAGTGTCAGATTTTTCATTACTGCACAAACTTATTTCACAACTATCTGGTGGTTCATGATGTGCAATAGTTGCACAAGCATTTTCAGACTCGTCCTCTGATGAACATGGTATTTCTTCTGTATACCAAGTTTCTATTCCTTTGCTTGAGGTTGTTGGATTATCTACATCTACATTGTCACTTGTAGTACTAGTAACTGACTTGTAGAACTGTCTAATATCGGAAAGTTTCAGACGCTTGCTTGTCATAATTGGAATCTGTTTCCCAGATGACTCAACAGGCTAAAATACAGTCTTTATTGAAAAACTCTAACGTACAACGAACGAAGATAGAACAGAATGGAAGTAGGACTGAACTGTTCAATGTATTTAAGTGGAACGCGCGAACCTCACAGTGACTACCGAGCCGACTGACCACCTGGACATCGCTGGGACAATAATGTGTGCTAGTTACAACACAAGTAATTGCAAGTTTCTAGAAAAAATTTTAATTAATCACAAATATATTATATTCCTGTTAAAGCTCATCAAAAGACAAACACGTTGTGATATAATGTCTATAAACACGTCTATTAAATAAAAACACTTAAACAAAAACCAGCAATACAATTCGAGTAGAGGCTTCAGGTTGAAGAAATCGCTCCTTTTATGTTCTAATTATGCAAGAAAATACAATATTTGTACTATCTATGATAAGAGAATATATTGTTCTTTTACCATAAAGCACTAGCACTTTATTAGAGGGCGGTGATAATCTAAAATTTCATGGATTAATGAGGGCCACAAACACAGGTATAATGAGCCCTGTTGTAAAATTGAGGCTCAGACTAAAGGGAGCGTAGGGGGGGGTGATGTAGGGCGCGTCTAGATCCGACCGGTCCGAACCTGTCGTTAACTGTACACTAAACATACTCTACGGTCAGCGATTTCCGCAGCTAAGGAGAGTAAGGCGTTCGACAATAAAACCGGCTAGACATGCTTAAGAACAAATGGCGTAGGAACACCGCACAATATACACATAAGATTGATGCAGCTCCAAGCTACAAATGGCCTGCCAGATCTAGATCACAGGAGTTTACACTTGGGAGTAATATTTTCGAATTTCATGCTCTGTTTAATCCGTTGTGATGAAAATTTTACTTAATCTTACACTACGTACAAGACGTAGGTAGATTCTGTGACAGTGCTTGGAAAGCCTTGCATGTATACTTAGGCCTACTGACTGATACTTACGAACTATCGCTTAGATCTAAAAGCTTAGAAGCACGCCTTTATTAAAGATGTACATTTCGGCTACTGAAAAAGCCTACATCTAGGCCTAATTATGTAATTCGATTGGTAAGAACACGAGAATCACAAGAACAAACACACAATTTGTAGGCCTGTGATGCAATAAAATAATTCAAGAGACTAAACTGTTGGGGGGATGATTATATGCGCCATACCCCGCACCTAAAATGAAGGGGGATGTATCCTCCCATCCCCCAGGATCTACGCCGCTGGTAACATGTCATACATGGTATTAGTATCTACCGTATCACACACTCAGACACTGTATCAGTGTGTATCACAATATATCACTAGCTTACACTGGTGTAGATACAATTTTATATATATCTATAAACCTTACACCAATGTGTAGTTCTGTAGATCATTAGTTTACACTGTATAATATATATATATATACCTTACACCAATATGTAGCACGTGATATCATGAGTTTGTCAGTTTATCATCTCGGATATTTAGAGAAATCAGCACCACATACTCTCTGTTGTTTCGATATAGGAACAAATAAAACTTTTTGTTCATGTATGTTCATGTATGCCAATAATGATTTTTACTGACTCTCCGTATTTCTGTGAAGAAGTTAAAACTTGTCGCTATGATACTACTGGAATCTTCGGTGAACTTTACATACTGGTTGTCATGGAAACGCGAAGTATAAACTTACTATCATTGTTAATGTTGGGAATTATTCGGTGAACTACACGTGCTTGTTGTTATGGAGACGGTAAATTTACTTGTACAAACACGTCGACCAAGGTTCGAACCCAGATCAATGATAATGTTTATTCCCTAGGTTTGCGAGTTACACATAGCAGGATACCAGTTTTCTGTCTTAAACAACGTCTTCGTAGTGCATGCTGGATTCAAAACCCAGGTCTCTTTCCATAAAGACAAGAACCCAGACCTGGAACGTAACCGGGTTCTCTTCCGACACTTTAAAACCGAACTGAAAAACAAATATCCCAATTCTTCCCGCCGCTGTTACTGAAGAACCAGGTAAGGTTTGATACATGTTTAATGTGTCACTCAGTAAAAGTTAGGTAAGGTTTTAAACATGCTTAAAGTGTCACTCAGTCAAAGATTAGTAAGGTTTAAAACATGCTTAATGTGTCAGTCAGTAAAAGATAGGTTTTAAACATGTTTAATGTGTCACTCAGTAAAAGATAGGTTTTAAACATGCTTAATGTGTCACTCAGTAAAAATTAGGTAAGGTTGTAAGCATGTTTAATGTGTCAGTCACTAAAACATAGATTTTAAACATGTTTAATGTGTCACTCAGTAAAAATTAGGTAAGGTTGTAAGCATGTTTAATGTGTTACTCAGTAAAATTCAGGTAACTGTTTTAAACTCGTTTAATACAGTAAGTCTGTGAAGATTTATGTAATCTATCTTGGTATAAATGTTTACCTCTACTACAACCAACTAATCTTATATCTGTATCATTCTTTCCTGTTTTTAAATATGAGCACACTTTAACTTTTCAACACTTTGTCACACTTGGTAAGTAGTGTGTCACTACTGTGACTGTTTGGTCACAGTGTGTAATTTGTGTTACTATTGTGACTGTTGGGTCACAGTATCTAAGTAGTGTGTCACAACTATGATTGTTTGGTCACAGTATGTAATTAGTGTGTTATTACCGTGGCTGTTTCGTCACGATATGTAAATAGTGTTACTACTGTGACTGGCCAGTGTATGTATGTAGTGTGTTACTACCGTGACTGTTTGGTCACGGTATGTAAGTAGTGTTACTACCGTGATTGCTGGTCATAATATGTGAGTAGTGTGTTACTACTGTGACTGTATGGCCACGGTATGTAAGTAGTATGTTACCACCATGGCTTTTTCGTCACAGTATGTAAGTAGTGTGTTATTATCGTGACCAAACAGTCACGGTATGTAAGTGGTGTGTTACTACTATGACTGTTTGGTCACGGTATGTAAGTGGTGTTATTACCATGATTGTTTCGTCACAGTATGTAAGTAGTGTGTTACTACCGTGTCTGTTCGGTCACAGTATGTACGTAGTGTTACTACTGTGACTGTTTGTTCACAGTGTGTAAGTAGTGTGTTATTACTGTGTCTGTTTGGTTATTTTGTGTAAGCAGTGTGTTATTACTGTGTCTGTTTGGTTATTTTGTGTAAGCAGTGTTCTCTTTTGTTTATCTTGTACAGTTAAGCTTATCTGCAGTACTAGTATTACACACACGAGTAATAGTTTCACAGGGGCAATTTTATTATTATTATTGTACGTGATGGGTAGGGGCAAGTCCAGTAGTAGGACTTCCAGGATAATGAATAAACATTATACAAGTTACAGGAGGGTGGAGAGAAAGGAGATCCGAGGATCCTGCTGGTTGAGGGGTTCAACCTTAACATACCATTTTGGCTTTGAGTTCCTGTAGACGGGCGGACTAAGGTTTCTCCCCATGATCACTCGGCTGGTCCACTTGGGCAAGTGTCAACCAAGAACCAGTGTTGGACCTTCTTAACAGGTGTTGTGGACATTGTGTCTGATGCTGGTGTTTGGGTATAGTGCTCACAAAACCCTGCAGTTACTGCAATGTCCTTGTTTGGTATTGTAGTCCGTCCCCTCGAAGGGCTCCGTGACGGGTGGAGACAGTGTGCACCGAAATGTTCTTATTTTATTATGGATACCCTCGTTAATGAAAGAAAAAAGTAGAAATGAAAAAAAAACAACAGGTTATCGGAAAACTACCACACATGGGCGATTCTGTTACAGGGTCACAATCACAGTCGTTTTCTGTACCTTGATTTCTCATTCTGCATTCATTGTTCGAGAAATCCTTAAGGTAAATGTCTCACTTTTTTGTTCAAGAGGGATTAGAGAGGCTCGCTGGCTGCACCAAGTCAGTGATGTAGCTGCACTCAGGAGACATCTTATTTGAAACATCTTCATCACAATACATCAAACTCCTTCTGAATTCGATAAGCATTGGAAATATACCCATTGAGGTTACTTCTCATGCTACCCTGAACTCCTGAAAGAGTTATTGCTGAGAGGGACTTCAAAAACATTTCCGAGTCAGAATCCTCTCTGCTTTGTCCATCAAAGGCGTTCCTAATCTTCACTCACAAAGATGGAATTATGATTTTGACGTTTACATTACCACATTTATTTGCACGTTCAGTGCACATTATCGGGCATACATTCCCAACCATCTCAGATGTTTCTAGCATCAGCAGTTCAGTCACTTGATGACATCATGTCGTGATTCTTTTACATGTGCTTGTGTGGTGGCAAAAACCACGATGTCTACCAGTATGAACTGAAATAGAACTGTGTTAACTGTAGGGGTTCACACTCCTCTTTTGGCCAGGTGATTAAGGCACTCGACTCGTAATCTGAGGGTCGCGGCTTCGAATCCCCGTCACACCAAGCATGCTCGCCCTTTCAGCCATGGGGGCGTTATAATGTTACGGTCAATTCCACTATTTGTTGGGAAAAGAGTAGCCCAAGACTTGGCGGTGGATGGTGATGACTAGTTACCCTCTAGTCTTACACTGCTAAATTAGGGAGGCTAGCGCAGATAGCCCTCGTGTAGCTTTACGCAAAATTCAAAAGAAACCAAACCCATCTTTCTCTATTTTTGGCTCTAAGAGGATCGAGGAAAAGGAAGTGCAACGCTTGAAGACTATAAATATAATAATATATCCTACCCAGTTGTAAGGAAGTTGTTGTCTTCAGTTCCCTATCGGACATATGCTAATACACTGTGTTCCACTGCTAAAATGAGAATGCAGGCAGATCTCTCTGTGCCTCCAGCAGAGTTGTTTTCAAAACATCTGAAAAATCTTTTACTCTCCATGATTAAAAGTGTTGACGAGTTAATACCTATCTCTGTACCACCACTCCTTCTGGAGGCTGCCCGATCCACGTTCTTTGGCTTCTGGTTCGGGTGATTCCTAAGATACATCTTCTTAACCCTGAGATGCAAAACGATTATTCGCTCATGCTTTAGTCGCTGGAATTTTCGTCCACAGAGAGATACCTGTCTACTCGATTCACGGGAGAATCCATGAAAGTCGAGAGATTTTCATTCAATAAATAAAAAAGTCGTTGTAGAAAACAGGAGGTCTCCTTGCCCTATTCTTCTCCACATAAATATAGATGTCCATTTTAATCCAGTGGAACTGTTGAGTTTTCGTTCGAATACAGATGACATTAAAGATTTGACTGATTCTTATCTTCCTGTGTGCTCCTTACAGGAAATATTTCTGAAACTTGCTGATACAGTCTTTGTACAGAAATGACAGGTTGTGTGATGTACAAGTGGCACTGCTGGTCGATCAGCATGTGTCCGCCCTGTCTTTGCCACTCGATTCACCCTTGGAGGCTGTAGCAATCTATGTTTCCTCGGGTCGTGCAATCACTGTTTGTTCTTTCTACCTGTCTCCTGGAGAAGCCTGTGGTCAGTCAGACGTTGATGTCCTCATTGAGAAGTTACTGTCTTTTTTTCAATCCTGGAGGATTTTAATGGGCATAATTCCTTCTGGATTGGTGCTGATATTGATGGGAGGAGATCATTCCAAAGAGCGTATGCTTTCGAATCACAACCTCTCTCTCTTCAGTATTGGTTTTATACTTATTTTTATGCACCTAGTCGGTGTTTTTACTGCTGTTGATTTCTCTATCTGTTTCCCTTCACTTTTCTTAGCGGGTTGACAGTAACCCACAGGACAGTGATCATTTTACTATCATTTTAAGAGAGACTTGCCGTGGACGATAATACTCAACCCGAGTGTTTCGATGGAAGTTGGGCCAAACCCATTGGTCCTCTTTCACTGCTTTCTCAAAACGTGATCCTTCCATCGTCTGTAAGCCATGAATAGAGGACTGCATGGCAGTGCTGACTGATTGTATTGTCCAAGCAGTAGCTCAGTGTTCTCCTAAGTCCTCAATACGTTTTCCACAGTCTCTTTGTCCATGATGGAACCCTGTCTGCCGCATGGCACTGAAAGCTCAAAAATAGGCCTAAAATAGCTTTAATAGATATACCACCCTTTTAAACCACTTTGCTTTTCAGAGGGCCCATGCACATGCTCGACAGGTCAGACGTCAAAGCCAGAAGGAATCTTGGTTTAAATATGCAACTAGTATCTTCTCTAACACCAGTTCCAAGGTCATATGGGACAAGATTCGGAAGGTCAGTAGAAATATACTTCTACACCTTTCTATATTACTCTCTGATGGCCAGTAAGTTGCTGATGCTCAGAGTATCACTAGTATTTTTGGAGAAAGCAGTTCTCGTACATATAGTACTTCTGCTTCGTTCTCCACCTTCTTAGCCATTAAGACTTAGGCAGAGCAATCACCTCTTACCTCTCGGGCTGATTGTCTCTATGGCTATAATCGCCCCTTTATGCTGATGGAACTCCAGCTTGCTCTTTATCAGTGTGGCAGGACATCAGTCGGACCTGATGTTATTCAATGCGAGACGCTGCGCTATCTCTCTCCTTCCTCTCTTGCTACTCTTCTGGTTTTTAACAGGATCTGGCAAGAGAATGCTTTTCCTGATGCTTGGCGCTGGGCTATTATCCTCCATTTTTCAAAGCCTGGGAAAGATCTCAGGATTCCTTTAAACTACTGTCCAATTGCTTTGACGAGGTGTCTCTGTAAGATCTTGGAGAGGATGGTTAATGTTTGGTTTCTCGAATCAAACAACTTCCTCTCGCCCACCTGGTGTGGGTTTCAACATCAACGCTCCATCGTGGACTAGTTGATTCGACTTTAAACGTCAATCAGGGAAGCCTTTCTCAAGTAACATCTTGGTTCTGTTTTGATTCTTTTTACCATGAGAAAGCTTTTGATACTACGCGAAACTATGGCATTTAGAAAGAACTCCACTCGTGTAGGTTACATGGTCATTTACCCATCTTATCAAAATCTTTTTAAAGGACTGGCGATTCCAAATTCGTGTGGGTTAACAACTTTCCCTTTCTTTCCCACAAGAACTTGGAGTTTCTCAGGATTGTGTCTTGAGTGTCACATTTAATGCCATTACTGGACAACTTTCTCTAACTTGGGTGAGAACCATGTCCTCTCTTCCACCACTTTGGGAGCGGATCAATGTTCTTTGCTAAAGATCTATTGTACTCAGCTATGGGTCTCTGATCTCGTATCAGTCATCGAGCATGATGTTTATTGAGTGGCAGTAAATGGTTTTACATTTTTTCTCTCTAAAACTCTCTGCATGCACTTTTGCCACCAATGGGGTATCCATTCGAATCCCGAACCCCATCTTGGTGAAGTTGTGCTTTCTCTGGTCCCGGAGACAAAGTTGTTGGGGTTTATATTTGACCATAAGCAAACTATCATTTCACACATCTAGCAGCTACACATCAAATGTACAAGTGCGCTGAACGTCCTCCATGTCCTCTCTTCCACCACTTTGGGAGAGGATCAATGTTCTTTGCTAAAGATCTATTGTGCTAAGCTATGGGTCTCTGATCTATAGCTCTGTCAGGACCTCGGTCTTGAAGAAATTAGACCTCGTTCACCGTCAAGGGCTTGGACTCTGCACAGGGGATTTTTGCACTCATCCAGTCCAGAGCTTGTACACAGAGTTCCATGAACCTCGTATTCACCTTCGCTGTTTGCAGCTGTCTTTACTGTATACTTTAAACCTTCGATCCTCACCACAGCATCCCACCTGAGGTTGTGTTTTCCTTCCTCAATGGGCCGCAGTTTTTCAAAATAGATGGTCAGCGATTGTTCCTTTTCGCCTTCATATCTGGGTGCGGTTGGCGGAATTGGGATTGTCCTTGGATGACACGGCTTCTCCACAGATCAGCCCATTCCATAATGGCTTACTACCATCCCTGTATGTGATCTTTCTTTAAGTCATCTGAGAAAAGTGGATATTCCCTATTGGAAGTACCGTCTTTCGAACCATCTTTTCATTCCTATTAAGACAGATGGTTCGAAATCAGATGGCTCTGTGGACTCTGCCATTGTTTGTTGTAGTTCGGTGGTTGCGCACAGAATCCCCTCTTCAGTTTCTGTATTCACTGCTGAACTGTATGCCATTTCTCTTACCCTGGATTACATAGAAGGTAAGCAGTATTGGAATTGCACTATTTATACCAACTCGCGTAGTTCTCTATTGGTTCTGGAATTGCTTCACATTAGTTCTCACCCAATTCTCGTCGATATTCAAAACCAACTGGCCCATTTCTCTTCATCATCTACTGTTATCCAGTTTTTCTAGATGCCAGGCGACGTCGTAGTTAAGTCTGTCTGCTCTGGTGCTATCATGGCCGTCTTGCTTCCCTGAGGATTGGAAGGAGGAAGTTATCTTACCTAAACTACACACTGGTCAAGTATAAAGTCATTGTTTTATTTTTTCTCGGACTGGTGCACCAGTATGTGGTCTGTGTGATACTCGAGTCAAAATAATAGTCCACATTTTACTGTTGTGCCGTCGTTACGATTGTGAGCGACGGCACCATTTTACACATTTTTACCATGGGTCCACTCTTGACGTTGGACAGTATCCACCTTACAAATGTTTTTAATTTTGTAACCACCATTGTCCTTTTAAATTCTATTTAAGTTTTTATCCGACGTTGTGCAGCTGTTTTTGTTGTAACTTCACTTCCACTTCCACTTTATAACACTTTCACTCTCTTTGGTTTGGTTTGTTTTGGATTTTGCGCAAAGTTAATCTAGGGGTATCTGCGCTAGCCGTCCCTAATTTAGCAGTGTAACAATAGAGGGAAGGAAGCTAGTCATCACCACCCACAGCCAACTCTTGGGTTAATCTTTTACCAACGAATAGTGGGATTGACCGTCACATTACACCGACCCCACGGCTGAAAGGGCGAGCATGTTTGGTGTGACGGGGATTCGAACCCGCGACCCTTAGATTACGGGTCGAGTATAATAACCACCTGGTGCTGCCGGGCCACTTTCACTGTTATTTTGCTATTTTTCATCGGTTTCTTGGTGTAGATAACTAGTTGCTTTGCGCAATATAACACCAAGTAACAAGAACTACAATAACAGGCTTGTTTCTCCGATACAGAAACCATGACAGTTGTATTATATTATATAAATGACATTGGTATTGGGTTTCATACATAAGTTTTTACACAATATATACTTTCATTTCGTATTTGGATGAACCTTGTGTTTACTGCAACGTTATGTTTTTTCCTAAGTTTTTCCAGGTGTTAAATATTTTGTCGTTGATATCTGGAATGTACCGTATGCAGCAGTGTGATATTGTTTTGATATCTGGAATGTACCGTATGCAGCAGTGTGATATTGTTTTGATATCTGGAATGTACCGTATGCAGCAGTGTGATATTGTTTTGATATCTGGAATGAACCGTATGTAGCGGTGTGATATTGTTTTGATATCTGGAATGTACCGTATGCAGCAGTGTTATATTGTTTTGATATCTGGAATGTACCGTATGGAGCGGTGTGATATTGTTTTGATATCTGGAACGTACCGTATGCAGCGGTGTGATATTGTTTTGATATCTGGAACGTACCGTATGCAGCAGTGTGATATTGTTTTGATATCTGGAATGTACCGTATGCAGCAGTGTGATATTGTTGTGTTGACTGTTCGATTGTGAGTTGGCTGTCTGTTGTGTTGTTGGCTGTGATATCTGTTAAAAATTCATTCGGTCAATTATGTTGAAACATTAATGTTGATGTAGTGTTGTATTAATTAATTGAATACATCGCTAAGGTTGTTGGGTGAACATAGTTTTGTGACTGTATTTGTGAGGTTTTCTAGTAAGTTGAGTTTAGTTTTGTTTCATGTAGCGAGTTCCAGTATGAGTGATTTATTTCAGTTTATTTTAAACTGTGTATCTGTTCTTTTTATATTGAGGTTCAGAACTGTTAGTGGTTGATGTAAGTCTGCCATCTGCGTGTAGGTTTTGAGGTAGTAAGTTCTAAGCTAGTTGTTATGTTACAGATTTCTGTGCTGGGATGTTCAGTGAAGAGAGAGAATAAACTGATAGTGACCATAAACGACTTATGGTTCACTTGATATCGTACGGTTCTCGGGTTGGAAAAAAAGACTGTTGTAGTTAAATGATTTATTAGTCGAAGTGAAGGATTTTAGTGGACAATCAAGTTTTTATGGCTTGAGAGTTTCATATAGTTGTAGTGTATGACAGTTGGTCTTACGTAAGTACAAGTAATGGTTTTCTGAAATTCCGTTTGTTTTTCACAGTTGTAATGACATTTTTAGTTGTTTCTTTTTGCGTGTTTTCATCTTCTAATACAAGAACTTAAGACCATATTAAATCATCGCTAAGAAACATTTCTATAGCTCTATTATTTCCTTTAACACGTTAACTATCATATATAATAAATATATACAACGCCCCCTGTAATCGTATGCCTATTATTACTGTCGTCCACACGACACATGATCAGTAAGCCACTTTTTCAAAAGCAATTTAAACCTGACGATGATCTAAACGTTGTTATGTGTTTTATCTTTAAGTAAGTTTCCAAGACCAATACCAACCGTCTCTACTATGTTTGTATTCCATGTAGACTTCTTGTCGTCATGAATCAGCTTTTAAAATATATATTATCATCACATCTATTTTGAGACAATCCAAGGTTTGACAGCTATATTTTTGTCAAGTGGTATCTACAAATTGATAATAAACTCGGATAACCTTTTATCACTGAATAACGGACTTTACTAAGTAAAGCTAAGAGTTCTTTATAACATTAGCATTACGATAGGTAGTGTATTTCAGTTACAATATTAATTACGTTATAACTGTCTTATACTCATGACATTAATTACCTTATTAGTGTATTGCACTTCAGTTATGATATTAGTTACCATATCAGCCATGTTATTGTTGTGTTACATAGAGTTTAAAACATGTTATTTTGTTAAACAAATTAACTTGTTTCTATTCCAGGTGTGGACTATACGTACGAAGAAATGTTTAAGTGTTATTTAGCTTAATGTAATTATTTATGTATACCTCAAACATCTAGTTACAAATATAATCACCATAGCAACTGTTTACATGGTAACCAAAAAGGCTGATCGTTAGAGGAACAGTTGTCAGTCTGTGACGAATATTGTACAACACGTGTTAGTGAAGATCTTGAGTGTAGTTTTAGAGAGATACCAGTAAGAGACTAAACATTATAACCCATCATCTCTGTATCTAGATGTGATATGGTATTGGTGATGTCACAAAACGCGGTAAACCCATCATCTCTGTATCTAGATGCGATATGGTGTTGGTGATGTCACAAAATACAGTAAACCCATCATCTCTGTATCTCTATTGAATTTTATTCTTTCACATAACACTCCAGCGTTGAACACAATGACGTATCGACTGCCACCAACAATTTTTAACGGAATAACGAATACACTCACGTCTTCTCTTTTTCGTACTCACATCTCCCACCTGTAAGGTATTATTCGTTTAGTAAGGACAGCCACATCAAGGTATCAAAGAAAACAAGCTTCTAAACTCCCTTACCTTCTTAAAGAGTAAATACATTTGTGATCAGGTAAGTCAAGTTATTCTGATAAATCTACAGCACTGTTTCTACAGTTATAACTTTGATGTTTTGGTGTATTGATGTCATTTGTTCTGTTAACTAGATGCTAATAACTCCTTCATGGCTTTTAGAATAAATTATGGATAATTTACATAAAAATATAATTCTTCCTTAGATATTCACTGAAAACAAAGATTTCTGCTTCTAATAAATGTTTTTTTTCTTCAAAAATAATCCACGTTATACAGATTGTTCCACAAGTCCAGCCCGTCAAATGTTATTCTCATATGGAGTAGTACAATAAAATAATGAGCTGATAGTGGCGTGGACTTAATGTTATGGTTTTACCCTATGGCATTGTCATTTAAGGTCCGTTTCACAGTGATGTCCTTCTAAACCTTTATTAATGTACAGAAACAAGGTCGACGATACAGATATAGTTAATAAAAAAAAGTTTTAAATCAACAACTGCTAAACAGGTACGTGTGGATGAGAGAAACATCATTTTAAAATGGTAAACAATCCGTATTTTAGCAATGTACAAAATGAGTTAAATGTCATTATGTTGGCTTCATTGTCGGTATTGTTTTCTGGTGTTGGTCTGTCTGCACGGGTAAATGAGTCTGTAGTACGCAGTCGCTGACACACATTTTATATTTTATGACGTGAAGAATGAGGTTCATATCGTAACCGTTCAATATTTAATTTGGAAGAAGCACTAGTATTTTGTTGACACATTCCTTACAGTAAGACCATGTTAAGTTGTTCTTGAAGTGAATACTGTTTTATTATCATTATGAAGCACCAGTACCATAGTGTCTGTGTTTGGTCTTCTGCAGGAGTATTGATGTTAATACTTTTTAGCCTTTTGGATCTTTTAAGAGTGAAATGACCTTTGGCACAATTCTAACCTTGCAACTCAACTTTATAACAACTTTTACAATGGTTGGTTGTCAGTCTACAACGTAACTGAGGAGAGTTGAAAGCCTATGATTAACCTTGTTTGAATAATCTTGAAATAGAAGGGTGTGGGACCTTCACTGGTATCAATTAAAACATGGAAAGAGTACATAAGGCGTGTTTTGGTCCACTCAAGTTAAAATAACAGTTAAGGTCTGATTTCAGATCCGTCTCTCCAAGATACCACATACTGTTAATTGGGAATTTAGGTTGTATATTGGTGCCACGACAGATGGGTAAACTCGGTGCCATGATCTGCGAACCATTCTGGAATATTATAATTCTGTGGATTGGACTATTATAATTTTTATTTGGAATGTTACCAACGTACCATGGAGAGCACTTGGTTACCTAGGATACTTATATAGTGTGTGTTTGTGTGTGACAGCCATCTTTATCCATATTTGCCACAAAAGAAACCACATCATAATGGAGTCGTGACCTTCTCTGAGTGGTTGTAAAATATATTCGAAGTTGTGGTCTTCATTGAGAATAATGGTTTGTTCGCACTACAAGTCATCTTGTAACCACCATCTTCTGTGACTGGTAGTATGATGCACAAATTATTTGTCATACTCTTCAAAGGAACCATTGACTAACATGGCATTTGTCTCTCATTTTAAGTTCTGTTAATCACACCACCATTGTTGACCCACATTGTGTTATTTAGATACGTACCCTGCCACAAAATCACTTTGTTGAGTCTTCCCCTACTGTCTTCTTTCTTATATATCCAAGTTTGTTCATTTTTATCCTTAAAATTACACTTTGTTCAGGCTTTGCTTACTACCTTCTTTTTGAAGCATTTGTTCAGGCTTCCCATACTGTCCTGGCCCGCCATGGGCAAGTGGTTAAGGCACTTGGCTCGTAATCCGAGGGTCGCGGGTTCGAATCCCCGTCGCACCAAATATGCTCGCCCTTTCATCCGTGGGGACGTTATAAAGTGACGGTTCATTCCACTATTCATTGGTAAAAAAGTATCCCAAGAGTTGGCGGTGGATGTTGATGATTAGCTGCCTTCCCTCTAGTCTTCCCGCTACTAAATTAGGGACGACTAGCGCAGATAGCCCTCGTGTAGCTTTGCGCGAAATTGAAACCAAACCAAACTAATACTGTCTTATGTTTAAATCCCAGCTTTCTCAGCCTTTCCTTACGTCATTCATAAAATTCTCGTTTGTTTAATTTTCCCTTATGATCTTCTCAAAACCTCAACTTGAGTAATCTTCCCATACTGGGTTTTTGTAAACGTCAGTTTATTCAGCTTTCCGCTGCTGTATTTTCTTTGTTTTTGCGTTTGCATTAAGTCCTGTATTTCTGCCTCGGTTTCAACTCTACACTTCTTTAATACACGTAGGACAGTTGGACGACCCAGACAATATGGCGTCCGCTGTTGTGTTTTGCTGATGTTGCCTTGGCGAATGATTTCGATCCGGAAATGACATACGAGACGATATAACTTGCTGCACAAGCAATTTTAATTATTTTCGTGACAAAAGTCTCTGTTTCCAGAATCACATATCTTTGTTAGTCTGAGAGGGCCTTATTTTTAACGATATTTACATGCACTGTGAAGCTAAGAAACCTTGTAGCATTACGCACAACCTAACTACACCGAGAACTAACTTCTTTCAATTTATATTAACCCTGTTAATAAAGATTTTTAATCATAACACCAGCAATAATTTGAGCTTCTATTAGCACCTCCAAAAAAGACCTAAAACTCTCCTTTTTGTAACTAAAACACCTTCTCGAGTGGAGATGGTGTGAATAAAGGCTTTAAAAGTTTCATTCGTGGAATGTTTGACCTTACTAACAGTTGTGCATATTTATCTACAAGTGTTTTAGTAGGTCCATAACTGACAATGTCATATCTCTTTTATATTTTACTTGCATCATAATTGAAATTATCTAATCACGTGAATCCTTGAGTTATTAGAGAAATATAGTCCAGTAAACAAATCTTGACAGACTTAAATATCTGTTACTTTTACATAAATAACCACGTGTTTCTGTAGTAAACAGATCTAGACAAACTTTAATATGTTACTTTATATAAATAACCATGTGTTTCTGTAGTAAACAGATCTAGACAAACATTAATATGTTACTTTATATAAATAACCACGTGTTTCTGTAGTAAACAGATCTAGACAAACTTTAATATGTTACTTTATATAAATAACCATGTGTTTCTGTAGTAAACAGATCTAGACAAACTTTAATATCTGTTACTTTATATAAATAACCATGTGTTTCTGTAGTAAACAGATCTAGACAAACTTTAATATGTTACTTTATATAAATAACCATGTGTTTCTGTAGTAAACAGATCTAGACAAACTTTAATATGTTACTTTATATAAATAACCATGTGTTTCTGTAGTAAACAGATCTAGACAAACTTTAATATCTGTTACTTTATATAAATAACCACGTGTTTCTGTAGTAAACAGATCTAGACAAATTTTAATATATGTTACTTTTACATAAATAACCACGTGTTTCTGTAGTAAACAGATCTAGTTAAATTTTAATATATGTTACTTTATCATAAATAATCAGGTGGTTCTTTTGTAAACAGATCTATACAAACTTTAATATATGTTACTTTATCATAAATAATCACGTAGTTTTGTAGTAAATAGGCCTTAATAGAGACAATTGTGTAGCTTTACGCTTAACCAAAAACAACAGATGGTTACACATTGTATAGCATATTTCAGGAGATGGTTACAAATGACAGAATACACGGAGATGAAAGTTACACATGGCAATACACAAAGATGAAGGTAACAGATAGCGGAATACACAAAGGTGAAAATTACACGTGACAAAATACATAAAGATGAAAGTTAGACATGGCAGAAAGCACAAAAAATGAAATTTGTCCATTTTAGGACACACAAAAGAGTTGATTCCCAAAATAGAATTACATTTGCCAAACTTTCTTTTTTTCTGTGTCGACAACAAAAGGAAATTATACTTTAATGGTTTTGTTTATTTCTGCAGACTACGTGTGATATTTCATAAATGTTCCATTATTAAGAAGTTGTAAGTGTATTACTCTAAAACACATGGTCCATATGATGTACGAGGGCTGTTCAAAAAATACGCGGACTGACGTCATAAAACAAAATGTACTTTATTTAGAAGTTACAGGTCTGGGACCCCTTCAAAGTACTCTCCTCCCCAACGCACACACTTATCCCAACAGTGTTTCCACTTGTTGAAATAGTCCTGGTACGCTTCTTTTGTAATGTCCTCCAGCTCCTTCGTCGCATTTGCCTTAATCTCGGGAATCGTCTCAAATCTTCTTCCTTTCAAGGGTCTTTTGAGTTTGGGGAACAAGAAAATATCTCAAGGAGCAAGGTCAGGTGAGTAGGGGTTGGGGGTGGGGAAGAACAGTGATCGAGTGTTTGGCCAAAAACTCACGAGTTCTGAGGCACAAATTTCGCAGCAACGCAGTGCATCTTCAATTTTTCGGTCAAAATCTCGTAACAACATCCAACTGATATACCACACTCTTCAGCAAGCTTCCTGACAGTCAGACGTCGATTTGCCCGCACCAGGGTGTTGACTTTGTCGACGTGTGGGTCGTCAGTTGACGTGGAAGGACGTCCAGGACGCTCATCATCTTCAATGGACTGTCGACCATCCTTAAAACGTTCATGCCACTTGAAACATGCCGTACGCTTCATAGCAACATCACCGTAAGCCGTGTTAAGCATAGCAAAAGTTTCAGTCGCCAAGTTTCCAAGTTTAACACAAAATTTCACAGCGAGTCGTTGCTCCTTCAGGTCATTCATCCTGAAATCCGCCAAACGAAAAAATCGCACTTCACTTAAAACCGCGTAGCTAATACACAAGTGAAGATATCTGCAATCGGGAAATGGCGTCATAATCAGCTGATCTGTGTGAATTTAGCGACACCAAGCGGATTCCCCTGGAACCAACTGGAGCCGCGCAATTCAAACAGTCCGCGTATTTTTTGAACAGATCTCGTATTACTGTAAACCATATAATTAACATTGTGTCCTGTCGCAAACCGTACTGGTTGTATGGTGTTTTACTGCAAACCATATAATAAGTATGGAATCATATTATAAATCACATTGTGACTGTGGAGTTTTACTATAAGTCATCTAACGAACATTGTATCACATTCTAAACCGTTTGTTACTGTGGTGCTTTACTGTAAACTATGTGATGAGAATTGTTTCCTTTCGTAAACTGTGTTGTGACTGTTGTGGTTTACTATAAGTTATACAGATAACATTGTACCATATTGCTAATATAAGGTGTTACTGTTAACTGCATTGTTATTATTGTGTTTTACTGTTAACTGTATTATTATTATTGTGTTTCACTGTAAACCATAAAATTATCTTTGTATCATATTGTAAAACATGTAAGTCAGTAAAGTATCTTATTGTAAACCATATTTACTGTATAGAGTTTTACTGTTAACCATATGAAGGAGTATAGTGGTCAAACTGTAAACCATATAAAACCCTATGGTGTTGAACTGTAAGTTGTACAAACCAATATAATTTTTACATTAAACCTTATAGCCAGAATGGTGCTTTACTCTGAATTTTAAAGTCATTTAGGTTTTTACTGTAAAACGTATTGTCATTTAATGTAAACTTTACAAGTAAGACATAATGATGCTTTGCAGTAAAATATATTGGCAGCATATGTTACACTCGAAAACGTAGTGTTAATATAAAGTTTTACTATAAACAAGTTTGTCTTTAGACAGTTGTAATATTGTTGTATTGTAAGGTTTATATTGTAAATGTATAAAATAAACTGCACTGTTATGATAATTTCTTCACAACAGAAACAATAATTATTAATACATTCTTTACTAAGTAACGAATTACATATATCACAATTAAAAACGAAATAAGTTAGCTAATTCTATATATTAGTTAAACTTGAGGTAAATAATGTCAAGTGCACAACAAAATCTTAAAAAAATATGGAAAAACATTACCATGAACAATCGTGGATATTTTTTCTTTATCCAAACTATGTTTACTGTTATAAAAACAAGTTTTATTTGTTATCTTATCTGAGTAACTTGATCTAGTCTACAGAGTTTATGGTTCTCTTCTTTATTTTACGTGCCTAAACTTGTAGCCTACAGACTTTATGGTTCTCTTCTTTATGTTACCTTCCTATAGTGTTGTAGCCTATAGAGTTTATGGTTCTCTTCTTTATCTTACGTACCTATACTCTTGTAGCCTACAGAGTTTATGGTTCTCTTCTTTATCTTACGTACCTATACTCTTGTAGCCAACAGATATTATGGTTCTCTTCTTTATCTTACGTACCTATACTCTTGTAACCAACAGATATTATGGTTCTCTTCTTTATCTTACGTACCTATACTCTTGTAGCCAACAGATATTATGGTTCTCTTCTTTATGTTACCTTCCTATAGTGTTGTAACCTATAGAGTTCATGGTTCTCTTCTTTATCTTACGTGCCTATACTCTTGTAGCCTTCAAAGATTATGGTTCTCTTCTTTATCTTACCTACCTATACTCTTGTAGCCTACAGAGTTTATGGTTCTCTTCTTTATGTTACCTTCCTATATTGTTGTAGCCTACAGAGCTTGTGGTTCTCTTCTTAATGTTACCTTACTGTAGTGTTGTAGCCTATAGAGTTCATGGTTCTCTTCTTTGCCTTACCCATGTATACTCTTGTGGCTTATATAATCTAGGATTGTCTTCTCTATCTTATATATGTACACATCTCTGGTATATAGAGTCCTCATAACATCAAAACCTAGCACACGTCTTCTACATTTGTAACGTTTTTACAGGCTTCATTCACTTACGCACAAGTAATAAGTTTAAGCTTACAAATAACGTTTATACTAAATTAGATCAATACGTTTATACTTTAGTTCTAAAACAATATTGAAATATAAAATTCGAGGCGTAATTTAACCGATTATTCATTTTGATAGATAATCAAAGATATAAGTCACTGTATAACAGAATTATACGTGATAACACTCACTGAATAACTCTCATGACACACAACTGAACTTACCAATTTACTTGAAATAAATATCATTGTAATTAATTGATTTACGTATAAATAAATAATTTATTATTGATTTTATTAGTGTCATCCAGGACTATTGGTACAAAATTACTTGATGTTTGTTTGTTTGTTTTTGAATTTCGCACAAAGCTACTCCAGGGCTATCTGTGCTAGCCGTCCCTAATTTAGCAGTATAAGACTAGAGAGAAGGCAGCTAGTCATCACCACCCACCGCCAACTCTTGGGCTACTGTTTTACCAACGAATAGTGGGATTGACCGTCACATTATAACGCCCCCCACGGCTAAAAGGGCGAGCATGTTTGGCGCAACGGGGATGCGAACCCGCAACCCTCAGATTACGAGTCGCACGCCTTAACACGCTTGGCCATGCCGGACCAAATTACTTGATTCTAGTGTCATGCGTTTTGCAGCAAGTGTATAACTTAAAATAATAAAAATATAGCGTCAAAAAATATTAAATAAAAATCAAATAAATTTGATTTTCACATTAACTGCCTCACAAGATGATATTTATTTAAGGGCTCCTGGTGTTAACTAAACATTTTTTGTTTGTCGAGTTCACAACCTCTGCATATATATATAAAAACCTCGAGCAGTTGAAACTAAATTTGTTTGAATTATTATAGTTTAAAAATATAATTTGGATTTTAACAAATTGTAGGAAAATAGTAAAGGAAACTGAATATATCGTTGTTTAATAGACTTAATATTTTTACTTTGTCTAGTTATTTGTTGTATTTAAAATAAGAAATATTGTTTTGGTGTTGGTGAAACACAAAGGACTTTGTACTACGTCTACCTCGGGTATCGAAACTAGAATTTTAGTTTCATAAGTCTGCAGACTTGTCGATGAGACACTGAGAGGGTAGGAACTTTGTAGACAATTAAAATTAATATAAGTCCTGCCAATGGCATAGCGGTATGTCTGCGCACTCACACCTCTAGAAAACAGGTAGCCCATTATGCAACTTTGTGCTTAATTCCAAACAAAGAAATCGATATAAAAATGTTTGAAACCAAATAACTCTAAATAATCTGTTAAGACAAGAAGTTAAGTATTTTTTCAGATCTTTTCCCAACAATGGAATTGTGTGACTTTGGGCTAAAGCGAGCAAAACATTTCTTGCTTCTAATTGTTAATATAAGAAGTGTGTATTTCCATTGTAAGAACGTTAACAAAAATACGTCTGTTCACTTGTTATATTGTGAGCAAAGAAATAAAACAAAAACACAGAGAATCTTATATAACAGTTTCACGGCCGTGCCTCTGCCTTATTGTGTTAGGCTTAAGAAACCTTGCAACTCCTTTGTTTACCAGAGAAATGGACGTCACTGTGACGTAAGAGTGTGGAAGTTTTTCTGAGTTTAGAAAGTTACTGTAAGGAAAACGTATGGGATGAATCGGCTGAGAGTAAATGTAATTATTAACAATATCAAACATTAACCATGAAGTACAAGTTTTCTCTTTCGTGATATCAATGAAATTCATGTTCTCTTTCGCCAGATGTTAACAATGAAATTCGTGTTAGTAATTAGAGTTGCTTCATCGGTAGGGGTAGAGACGATGTCGTCAAAATTCCACAGAGTGGAACTAACAGGCGTTTTGCTAGACTCTACTTAAGAGTCGGAAGTTATCATGTCGCCATAACATTTGATTATCAACGGCGGATGGTATTATTTAGGATAGTACTGCTGCTACTAGACACAGATGTACCTACCCTTCTATATGATGCTATTAACATTAAAAGTAAACGATAGAAAGGTTAACACATATAATCACTTCATGATGTGGACACTTGGCCGCTATTGACCTACAGATGACAATATGTCGACCTTTTCTAAGACAGAGGCTGATAAAATTTGAAGTCCAATATAGGCAACAAGATATTATTAAAGCTAAACGAGTTAATTATTGTACATTGTGTATGTCGCTATTCATTATTATACATTTATTAATAAGATACAAATCCCATACATAATATTGAAAATAAATTGTTCAAATACTACATGATTCTTGACATTCCACATAAATTCAAAAACAGTCGATTATTTCACTGAATTTAAAAGTCAGTGAACATAGTTTACTGATGATGTTGTTGTTGTGTTGTTTTTTTTGCTTGACTTCACACTAAATATGTATTCACGGTATATTTGACTAGGTACGTACATTTCAGTATACTGTTTATTCAATTAAACTCTACAAATTGATTTTTCACGTAACCTTAAAATGTGTTTAACTATTTAAGCAATTTTCCATATAGATATCCTATTATAAATGTATGTAAATGAAACCACAGGCTCTAAATAACACTGCTGTCACATGTAACTGAAATACGTACTCATAAAACTAAGTAAAATTGCATACTTAATAAGTACATTGGAACATTTATTAACAAAATTTGAAGGTACACTATTATGTCATAAACACCTTAATTTATAAAACTTTGGATTAGTTTTCGTACAACTTTTGTACATATTCATTATACTGATTACTGTGTACTATGTAAGATTTTTAATATAAACAAAGTCCAAATTTCTGTTGATAAAATTTTAATAATGGAATATCAGTTTCTGGTGTCAAGTGTTAATAATGAAGCCCAAGAGTTTTTCTTTTATGAACTATCAATTGTTAAGTTCTGTTGACTGTTTATTCCAACTTTTTACCACTTGTTAATAGTGAAGTCCAACGGTTTTCTTACCAAATATTAACATTCTGCATTAGGAATGAAACAGCTAATTTGAATAGTTCAAGTTATGAATAATTCTGATATATAAGATATGCAATGAACTAAATCTACTGAGGTGAAAGTGTGATGGTTGCAGAACAACAACTTTTCTTTCCAATTTATCATTACATTAATAAGTTGATAAAGAATCACAGGATCTTGTGTAATTTAACATCAATGATCTTTATAATAATACCACAGAATCATCTTAGTACTGACAAAGATCATTCCACCACTCAATACGGGGTCGGTCATATAGACCTATGTACTTATAAATGCAGTATGAGGCTGTATCACGCTTTAAATTAGTACATAGTTCTCTGACATGTTTTTTTAATCTGTGAATAACAGTTAAATTGCTCGATTTCTAGAGTGTTTTGTTAATAAGATCAAGAGAGAATCATTTTTATCAATATGACCAGAGATAATTTTATAACTACCATCCAGAAAGAATAATTCTATCATTACCAATCAGAGAGGAAAATTTTATCAATACTATCCAGAAAGGATCATTTTATCAGTATCACCCAGAGAGGATCACTTTATCAATACGATGAAGAGAAAAACCCTTTATCGATATGATTCAGACAGAAGAATTTTATCATATTGACCCAAGAAAACACTTTCAGTAGGATTTCTTGAGAAAAAACTTTATTTTTGTACATATGATGCGTTTTACGGGCATTGGAGCCGACAACAGAATACTTTCGTCCAAGTGTATAGTGTCCTGTACAAACATTGAAACTCGCAACAGAATATGTTCTAACAACAGGACACGTTCTAAGAACAGTATAGTACAAAAACGGGGGTTTAAAACAAAATATATTTCTCCAGCTTTATGGTAAAGTTATTGAAGATCACATTAGAACACAGGGTTTTTGTTACTAGAAGGTTTTTTTAAATGCAAAATACTCAAAACACCACAAAATATTCCAACCTAAAAACCAAAAAATCGACTACAATCATTAAAAATATCTCAATCAGCAAAAACAGCAATAACTAGCTAAAATTCATAAAAGTGTAACTTAAAATCGCCGAAAAACATCGAAAATGAAAATACTTAAACGTTTTCGTTGTTCTTCTCTGGAAAATCTTCTTCATTAAAGGTATGGAATTGCTACTTCACCACCACTGCTGAAGGGTCTTGGAGGTATTTGAATTAGTAGGCGAAAGTGTGGCATATCTGTACACCACAATACCTCTGGAGGTAAAGAAACATGCTGTACATACTAATCTTCCATCAACTCAATACCTATTCAATTGTTATATAAATTATTAATGAGAAGAAATCAGTCTCTTTCCTTGTAAAGAATATGAAATACATCACCCTATTTTATTTTTTCCGATACCCTTATGTAATTAATCAATATAGTTGAGGATCTGGATATCCCAGCATAACGATGAATTACAATTAATTTTATTTTCATCAGCTTTGTTCTTGATAAATTATAGGATGTTTTCAAATATCCTGATGCACCCTTTTTTCCCTGTTTCTATATTCAGATATGAAGAGGCTTTATTTTTACTATTTGGGTAATCGATATTTAGTTTCCTATTATTACATATTGTTAGTTTAGATGTCATACTTTTCAAAGTTTATTTTTAATTTTAAATCATTACGTTCTGGAATACCTCCAGCATATGTGTTATTATTAATCTCTATTACAATCAGTGAATTAATGAGTTTGTTGCAATTATATTTCAAATTAAGAATTACCGCTATTTCAACTATATTTATACAAACGTAGAAACGTTTAAAATAATTATTGCAAAATGCTTACGCTGGTGATATGAAATTCAATGGTACGAGCTTTGGAATTACTTCCACAGTCTGTCATTCTGTTGTAAACAACGATAATATATTTTGTTTTATTTATTATATTGAGTTCCCATTAACATTTTTAGATTCGATCAGATGAAAATATTTAGAATTTGTTCCAGTTTTCGTCTGTAAGTGCAGTTACAATTTTATTGCAAAATTAGGTTTTGTTTATTTGTAATTCAGAGACAGAGAATCTGTCTCCTGGGTTTAGTTCATTTATGTTACTAGTTTTAGTATTGTGAAATGATCTAATGGCAATAACGTTTTTACTACTTCATTGTATATAGGGAAAAAAACAACCAAGCTAGAATATTCCTAATCTCAGGTAAAATACATCTTTTGTCATTATCTGAACCTGACCCTTTTATATTAGCTCGAATAAAATGTAGTTCATGTTTTTACCTCTTAAATTGTTAGCTTTGTATATTTCTATTTGATTAAATAAACATATTTTTATATTCATCGAATGTAATTCTGTTTTAAGTTACACTTTTGAACACATTTAGACTTCTTACAAACTTTATCAAGTTTGGTAATTTTAAAGCATACATCTTAGGCCTAAGCATTACAAATTCAGTTATCAGCTTTTCATTACTCTCGTCTTTCATTTTAGCCAAATACTTTCGTTTACAAATGAACGCCACAATAAGTTATTTTAGTTGGTCTGAAGTATCATTTAAGTTAACGTTTCTTTTTATAATCATATAGATGCCGTCTGTTTTTATCTGATAAATGTGAGAATCAGTCTTTTTGTATAATAATTTTAAATCATCGCTCTATTTTAGTTCTATACAACCATAAACTGTTTATTCAATATTATTTTTCTTCTGTTCATATAAATTGCGAATAACGTCTTTGTAAATATATTTATTTTCTTCAAGAGTGATTCAGCTCTTACTACTTCATCTTCCTCTGCGTCAGTATCAGCGTGTTTTCTAATAGTTTACATTTATTTTTCTAAATAAAGAATTATTTAACTGTTCTAAAGTCATTTTCCAAATCATAGGTGGCTTTAGTTTTCTTTTATCATATTTAATATATCTCTCAAACCAATCATATTGTTTGAACTCAAATATTCTATGAATTTTCTTCAGATCCATTCTGAATGATGCCCTTTGTTTAAGAGTTTTATGCTCAAACGCATTATTTTTATTATCACATAACTTTTCAATAATTTCAGTTCTTTAAAAGCTATTTTGTTCTCTGGTGCTAAAAATTAATGGTCATGCAGATCTTCGAAACTGTCCAAATCTGGTTGTAAAAGAACCAGGCGTCGCTCACATGAAAATGTTTTTATTATCCTGAGTTGTTTTTATTAAATCAGCCAAATTATTTGTAAATTTTTGCAAAAAAAAAAAACAACAGAAGATTTATTTATACAACTAAGTACCTTTATTAAACTGAACAGAAATAACAATATTCGAAGAAAAATAAAAATTTGCTAAAGCTATTTTAATCAAAGCAAAACGTGTACATTGCTCCTACTTGTTGCATATACTTTGCATGACTTTCAAGTTTCCAAAACAACGTTTCCCACAATTTCGTAACTGTGTGGTCAAGCGTCATTTATATGTTTTACGACTTTATTATCGTTCCATGACTTCATAGTGAAAATCATGCATTAATGTTTTCAAAAGATCTAGAATGTAAGTTGGTTTATTGAAAGTTTCTGTATACACTTCTCTTTTAAAGTTGGTTTATGTGTTAATTTTTCAACTTTCTTTGCATCAAAACACAATTTTATATCAACTCGTTTTTTTAATATATTTTTTCAAATACAAAATTATTTAATAATTTTAAGAAATCTTTTTAATCACGAGTAGCCTTAGTTCTTATTTGTGTATTTAGATCTATTTATTTATTACTTGATTTAGACGTAACACGTTTTTTGTTTTTTTCAAGATATGATGTAATATATTTTAATACAGTTTTCTGCATCCGTATTTTGGTTTTATTATAATAATACATAAAATAATAATCTTCGCCGTTATTTCAATTTTGTTACGAAAATCATCAGGCGATTTCTTTTCTTTACACTAAAAACATTTTAATTTAATTCAGTCTTTTTCTATGAAGGGAGATTTCCTAGTGATTTCAAAATCCGTTTTAACAAATCCTCCCTCACATTCACATTGGACTTTTTCATTTGTAGTCTTATAATAATCACTGAAAAGGCACACAAGTTAAGGTATCCATGAACTTTTTTAAATCGTTTTAACAGATAATTGATCAGGGATAGATTGATTAAAATAAGAAACGTGAATAGCACACGTAACCAAAAAAGTCAGCTGAAACAAACTGGTGGTCCTGTTTGTCAAAAAGTACCACATGGGTTTATTTCATTATTCACATATCCCGTGTTACATCTTGTAGAAAGTTGTATCTGTACATCGGGTTTGGAATTTGTAGCTTCAGAAATGTGGCTGTGCGTAAGGAATAGGTCCACAGAGAGGAAGAGAGAGAGACAGAGATTTGAGCTTATAGATAGATAATGTATTGAAGAATCCCAAGATACTTGCAGTACTAAATATATGTATCACTCTACACAAATCCTTCCTCAGGTAAATAGTGAGTTATTACCCACCGATATAGGTTGTTAGCATCCAGATAAGCTAAATAGATTAATTCGTTACTATAATTATAATCTTTAACGTATTTATTATTTGCTTTGCTATATCTATTACAACACTGCTTCATATCTCCACGACTACCTTTCTAAAGCATTAAGATTATATCGTTTTCTGAACACAATTTAAGTCAACATCACTCATTTTAACATAACACCTCATGATAGAGCAGGTATTGTGTACTACCAAACATGGTTTAGTTTGTATGTGTTCAAACAAACACGTCTTATATAATTGAACGTATCTGCTGATAATAAAACAACAGCCTACACCTAATGGCCGAAATATTCTCCCATGTTTATTATATTAAACTCTTCGCAAATGTTCTTAGCAAATTTGAAGTTGTAATCTGATCTATCGCGTTCATTCAATGTTCTGTAAAATGTTTCTTCTAGTGGTAACTATGTTTTGTTCAGCATTCAAAATCATCACACACAACAAAATGAACTTTTAATTATTTATCCTTAAAATTTATAACTTAGTTCTTTAAAGTTTTTCTTACAATATTTTCCATGTTTCTTCTATTAGAAATCTGAATAAAAATAACGTAGACATTTATCACTTTCATATATGTTTGATTTATGCTTTAGTTCTTGAATTTTAATTAACCAATATAAATATTTGGTAAAACAATAACTTACATTAATTTTATCTTTCATACGTAATTTTAAACGTCACACAGAGCAAAAGAGAAACTAATTTCTTTAAGGACTTTCTCAGTTATTCTGATGTATTACAGTTACTGTCTTGTGTATGAATTATTTTTCTCTCTGATATATCTGTGTTAGCTTTTTTGTCTTCTATATTTTAGGTACTTTGATTTATCATAAACCACTTTATAGATTATATATACCGATGCAAATTTCTAAACTGACTATGCATTTTAAGACCCATCTAAATACTCTTTTTCAAAGTCGGTTAAATAAATTAAAAAACTTCTTGAAACAATTGTGAAGTAATGGTGTGCTATACGGAATAATTGAGACTGGAGTTCTATGGTACATGTATAGTCATGCCAGGTTTATATTATATATATTATTATTGTAATTGATTAAATAAGAAATTTTATTGTAAAGTAAAATACAGAATGGACCACTTCAATAGAAATTCCATCGATGAGAGGCAGGTTTTATCATTTTGTTATTTTTTACAGAGATAACCGAATAAATTATTCACATTTTGCTAAAAAATATCTTTGGCTGTTTATAATTTGAAACTGATATGAAAATTTTAAATCAAATTTTAAAAAAAATATGGAAAAGTTTATTGAATATTATGAAAAATTGAAACGTATAGTGTAGCCTGATGATTATAAAACGTTTTATCAAAATTCATTAAATTAGTTAAATCTATATTTTTCGTGTGTGTCAGAATCATAACTTTTATTTCAACCATGTTAGTAATTTATACCAATAGAACTCACAAGTCTTGTTTTGTTCCATACAGAAACCTTGAAATCCATAATTCAGGATACGTTTCCCACCACCATTAATTGCATGTTGGATTTCTGCCTCCTCAGATATTTTTATAAAATCGGATACTTACGTGGCTGTAGATCTTGGTCGTAAAGTTATAGACTGTAGAATAAATTTGTTACTGTGTAAGTCGTGCTTGAAGCGATCCACATCGCAGGTGACAAGAAACTCTTCTCTCTATTGAAAACAGCGCTATCTAAATACATGTGTGTCTGATAGAGGAAAGTAAAGAACGAGAATCATAACTTTCCAACATTTTTGTAATGAGAATCTTACCTTTACATGTTTTTTTTTGGAAATTCAAAAATGTACTTTTTTTTTCGTTGCTGACAGTACCAATCCAGGAACTTTTGTTTTACTGGTGATGACGTGGTGTTGGGAAGGTAAACACTGATCGCTGGTGCAAGTCCTCGATATATGTGTAAAATGGCCGTTTTTACATGTATATTTTTCTCCACAAGTGGGTTTTCTCGTCATCACTGAAGTCCTCCAATTGTGACGATGTTTCTTTAATATTGCGCAAAGCTACACGAGGACTATCTGCACTAGCCGTCCCTAATTTAGCAGTGTAAGACTAGAAGGAAGGCAGCTAGCTAGTTATTATCACCCACCGCCAACTCGTGGGCTACTATTTTACCAACGAATGGTGGATTGAGCGTCACGTTATAACTCCCCCCACTGCTGAAAGGGCGAGCATGTTTGGTGCGACGGGGATTCGAAACCGCGACCCCAAATCACGAGTCGAACACCTCAACCCACCTGGCCATGCCGGGCCACAAAATTGTAACAATCAGTTGTTCTAATCCTGAAACTTTTGATGGTCATAACCATAATTTGTTCTGTTATTTACGATAACGTCGACCTTTATCCCTTCATGAATAAGATAGTTCAAACAAAAGTGACCATCATAGCTTTTCACATTATGCACTATAGTTGTATAATTCTTATATTCTTTCGAAAATTAGAATTGCCAAAATTCGTTACATGAATTATAACCTTTTAAACCCATAATTTACCATTATAATAAGGCCCGGCATGGCCAGTTGTTAAGGCCCACGACTCGTAATCTAAGTGTCGCGGGTTCGAATCCTCGTCACACCAAACATGCTCGTCTTTTCAGCCGTGGGGCGTTATTATGGTGATGGTCAATTCCACTATTCGTTAGTAAAAGCGTGGCCCAAGAGTCAGCGGTGGGTGGTGATGGCTAGCTGCCTTCCCTCTAGTCTTATACTGCAAAATTAGGGACGGCGAGCGCAGGAAGCCGTCGAGTAGCTTTGCGCGAAAATTCAAAACAAACAAACCATTACAATCATGAACCACACAAACACCATCATCAGAACAGAATCAACCAAATACAAATAGGCAACCAAAAACAGACATATCAACAGAATTTAATAAAACAACTAAAACCACATATGCAGAAGTGTTAAAAGGAAAAGAACCCCACAAACAGCAAGAACAGAACAATATTACTCAGGATAAGAACACCTTAACACAAACACAAAAGCCACAAGAAAACAGCACCATCTTCCAAGAAACGAATACTAAATACTCCAGATAAGACAAACCTTTTTACAACCATAATCAAAAACATATTTACAGAATTTGTAACAGAATACACAAAACCAAACTAGACAACTAACTGTATTGAATTACTGATTAATATCTCCATAAAACACATCACACCCCACATACCCTACATAATACCAACACTTACTGGATACATGCTCACAGCACAATGTTCACAGTAGTGTATATCAACATCCAAGGTGCAATAGCTTCCAAGAAACTAACCCCCACATTATAATAGTAAGCGAAACTCTGATATACAATAACAATAGATTTAAAATACCAAATTATACAACAATAAGGAAAGACAGAACAAATAAGAATGATGAAAACAGAGGCATTATGCTGTTCTACAAAATGGAGCTATCAGTTATAGAAATTAAATTGAGCAGTAGCAATGAACATGTTACTGTAGACATTCTGCAAAGAAATAAAACAAAAGTAACTGTAGCAGGAATTTACTGCTTACCTAATAAACAAATAGATATAGCACTACTCAACAATATCTTTTACCATAACCAAAACTCCATAGTTATGGGTGACTTAAATAGTAAAAATGTTACCTTTGGATGCCGGAGCTCAAACAACAAGGTAGAACTCTATTACAATTCATAGATGATAACAATATAGTTTTATTAAATGATACCACCCCTACACATACAATGTATACCACTAACACCAGTGACATACTAGACCTGTGTATGTGTACATATAATCTGAGCCAAAAAATTATAAAATTTCAAGTGGGAAAAGATGTTGATAGTGATCACCATCCAATATATTGTCTTCGATCTCGCCCCCCCCATAAAAATATAACACTTAGGAAAGAAAAATTTAATTACAGGAAAGCAAATTGGCAAAATTACAAACAAGAATTAGACAACTTATTACCTAATAAAGTTATAATAGAAGTTAAAACACATATTGAAATAGATAACTACTGTCAAACAATTACGGAGTGCCTTCAGAAAGCAGCCAAGTTAACAATACCAAAACAACACCATAAAACAACAAACAACACATGGAAACCCACCACAGAAATAATCAATCTAATCAAAAAAACGAAGACAGTACATGATAACAAGAGACAGAGAAACCAAAACGCAAATAAACAATATTAGAAATCACATCAGAACACAAATAAAACAACAAAAACAAGATAAATGGGACAACTACTGCTCAAAACTAAATGATAAAACTGACCCGAAAAAATTCTGGTCACACCTTAAAAGACTCACCAATGAAAATACAGTCACAAAGAAATATTTTCCACTTGAACATAATAATACTATAGCACATAAAGAAATAGCCGAAGCTTTCAAAGATCAACTTCAAAATACATTTAAAACTCACACTGATCCAGATATGGATACATATTTCTACAATAAAGTCACTAATTACATATTAAACAATGAACATCAATTTGAACCAATTTTTTCCAATAAGCATAACTGATACAGATACAAGTTCCAACACAGATTATGCAAGCACGTTACTAACAAATGAAATATCCTTTCAAGAACTACTCGAAGCAATAAAAAACACAAAAAACAAAGCACCAGGTGAAGACGAAATACAAGCTATCCTTTTAAAAAAGGGCACTCCGAAATTGTTTGACCACCTAAATTCACTTTTTAACCTATCTGTATCCCTAGGATGCATCCCAGTTTCTTGGAAGCTTGCTAATATATTAATGTTCCATAAGGAAGGAAAGCCAGCATATAAACCTAATAGCTACCGACCAATCAGCCTGACCAGCTGTGTAGGCAAAATTCTCGAAAGAATAATCAGTAATAGACTCTCCACATTCTTGGAGATAACATCAAAATTACCAAAAGAACAAAATGGATTCAGGAAATGTAGACAAACGACAGACCACCTATTCAGGTTAACCGAAACCATAATAGATAGCTGCAATAAAAAATAATGTACTGTCGCTTTTGACACTGTTCGGCACGATGGTCTAAGGTTCCGAATGAATGAAATGGAACTACCGAGAGGAATTATTCGCTGGTTATCTAACTTTTTGTAAAACAGAAAATGTAGAGTAAATGTTGAAGGAACATTTTCTGAATACTTGACTCCACAAGCTGGTGACCCTCAGGGAGGGGTGGTTAGCCCTATACTTTCATCATGTATGTAAACAATATGCCACTGAGGGATCCAAATCGTGGATTCTTTTCACAGTTCGCAGATGATGTGGCAGTCTGGAAAAGTGCCGCAACACCCACGATAGCAGCCACTAACATACAACCGCAACTAAATAGAATAAGTGAATACTGTCAAAATATATAATAAAAATAAACACAGCAAAAACACAACTCGTAATCTTTACGAAATTGACAAAACACAAAAAACAACAGCAAGAATTATATATGAAAGGCACTTTACTTCAGGCTGCGGAAAAATTTTTAGGTGTGACCTATGATTCAAAACTAACTTGGATTAATCATGTTAACGAAATTAAAAATAAAGTCTGGCGAAGAACTAACTATGCTAGGAGTCTAACTGGTAAAATCAGTGGAGCATCTACAGATAACATACTAAAAATCTATAAAACATATATTAGACCAGTAATAGATTATGCAGCTCCAGCATGGATAACTGTAAGCAATAAAATAATTAAAACCAAACTACAAACAATCCAAAATGCACTCCTTAGAACTGCATACAGAGTTCCAAGAACTATATCATCTCAGTTCATTCACAAATATTCGAACATACCAACCATACCAGATAGACTCCTATGTAGTACAAAAATGTACCTAATAAGAATTGGATGAAAAACGAATTACTATGCGAATTAGACAGGTACCTCATACATGATGAAGCTAGTCCTAAATATCTCTCCCCAGTCAACTTATATTTTAAACATAAAAATAAATAAATACATAAATAAATAATAATAATAATAATAAAATAAAATAAATAATAATAATAAAATAAGAGATAGAATAAAATAATCACTATATATGAGCCACAATACATGAACATTGCCCTGAGATGAACCACACAGTTTACCTCATAAATTCCAGCTTAATGACTTGTCTCAAAATCAAAACACAAGTAGTTATTTAATAAATTTTTACTTTGTTTATATTCTGGAGAAAATATATATGATTATTTAGTGTGTATTATTTACGTTCTACACAAATCATTTTGTTACGTTGATAAAATTAAGGATTACGTTTCTTTCAGTCAGTAATGACTAAATAACTGTTACATGCAGATGTTCATTTATTTGTGTCTGTTGTAACATTCTATACATCAACAAATTCTGTTACAATCGGTACAAACCATTGAAGCATTCACTACTATAACTGGCCATGGCCAGGTGGTTAAGGCGTTCGACTCGTAATCTGAGGGTCTCGGGTTCAAATCCCCATCGCACTAAATATGCTCGCCCTTTCAGCCGTGGAGGCGTTATAATGTGACTTATAGTGTCTTCTTCAAAAATTAAAGCTTACAACAGAATATTTTGAAATAATTGTATGGTACAAACATTGGAGCTGAGTGTAGAATATTTTGAAATAATTGTATGATACAAACATTGGAGGTGACTGCAGAAGATTTTGAAATAATTGTATGATACAAACATTGGAGGTGACTACACAAGATTTTGAAATAATTGTATGATACAAACATTGGAGCTGACTACAGAACACTTCCATCTAATTGTACTATGAAAATATTGAAGTCGATTTCACGATACTTTCTAAAAGTTGTTTAACAATAAAAAAATGAAGTGACAAAGAACTAATTCCACATCTGTACGGTTAAAATATAGATTTAACAAAGGAATACGATCCACTAATGTCATAGTACAAACATTGGAGCTGATAATACATTGATAACTCTAACCATATAGAGCGAACAGTTTAAGCCTACATTTCAATAAATATATAGTACCTTATATACATGTTGGATTTTATAACCAACACGTTTCTCTAATTTTATAATAAAACGAGTGTATACGATACCAAAATACTCTCCTCTGAGTTTATAGTGCAGTGTACAAACAACACTGCAACTTGTGAAAGACAGTTCTCGAACAACTATATAGTACCATATAGTTTGATGTAAAAACAAAATACATTTCTCAATCTACTGTAAATACAGACAAAAGAATATGTTCAAACAACTGTGCTAAAAATATTCCAACTGATTATGGAATACATTTCTCCAACTGTATGTTTATTTGTAACCATCATAGTGTAACAGATTACATGCAGCAGCCATTTTCTCACATAATTAGTGGCCTTGAAGCTGACACAACACTTCATTTCTATTACTGTAGTGTAGAAACACTTGATATAAAACCAGGAGACTTAAGACAAACTGGATGGTACCACATTGACACCTTGAAGTTGACACAACACTTCATTTCAGTTACTGTAGTGTAGAAACACTTGATATAAAACCAGGAGACTTAAGACAAACTGGATGGTACCACATTGATACATTGAAGCTGGCACCATCATAACCGTACTGTCGTGTCAGTACAAAACAAACTTAACCCATCATAACCATACTATCGTGTCAGTACGAAACAAACGTAACCCATCATAACCATGCTACCGTGTCAGTACAAAACAAACGTAACCTATCATAACCATACCGCCTTGTCAGTGTATTCGCAAATGATTCATCAAGTGGAAAAGAAATGTTTATAATAAATATTAAAAATACGGAAATACCAAAAAACATCTTTAAATCCGTCGTTTCAGAATTTCTTCAAATTCCATTATCATTTTTAAAACCTCCAAAAAGTTAGTTCTCTAGATACAAAAAGATAAAAATTATCTTTTATGCGAGTTTCCTTACACTATAAGAAGTTTAGAAAGAATATATTTAAACGGTAACATTATAATGGAATATAAGATAAAACATAAAACATACGCATTTAATAAATAATATTATGATAAAATATTATAGGGAAATTCCAGCAACATAATTTTTAATTAGTTGTACCTAAAGTTTCGGATTAAGCCTTTATAAAATGGTCTGTGAACGTCACAGGCTACAAAACTGGTTTTAAATGGCAGAAACAGAAAGGGAAATACAGCTACAGCGATATAACGGAAATGTGTACCCGATACAACTACAGTCGAACAGTAATGCGTCTTGATCATACAGATAAATAAAATTAAAATGATAAAATTAATAATAATATATACCTATGAATGGGAGGGTATCAGGACTGAATCAGAAGTGAGTCCTTATATTTTTCTGTCGAGAAAATTATCACATGTTTCTAACATTTTGTTTGTATAAGACCTTTAATTGGTTGTGTTGTGTTCTTATACGTAGTAATGTTCAGCCGTATATCTTTGCTGTTGAGATTTCCAATGGCACGAATGTGTTCTCTCAAACGACCGAAGACTGGTTTCACCCATATATGTGCCAGAACACTGTGTACATCTAAGTTCCAAGACAGTGTTTTTACATGTGCAGGACTTCTCTGTGCTACTGTAAATGACTGAACAAACACCAGCATGGTACGAACACTGGAACTAACTGTTTTGTCGTTAATAAGGCTACAACCAAACTTGTTTGTATATCACTTAGTTTTCTACCAGGTTTTTGTATGAGTTTGACATTCAAACAAGATTGTATAGTCATTTCACGAAGGGGTATAGTTAGAGCAAAATCCATTAATCCATGAAACAGGACCTAGATATGATAGTTTCTTTGATGTTGTTTGAGCCAAAACTGTGAAACAGTGTAGTAGTGTAGCCAGTATTAGACAGTAGTTATTTTAGTGGTGCCATAGTGGCCTAGAGGAACCTTTCTTTTGTTTGTGTAGAGTGTAATTAAACAGAAATCAAACTTCAGTAGCTACTGTTGTACTCTGTACTTGGAATATTGTGAACGAACGGTTTGGAGGTTTTAACGCTAATTACGTAATTGGATGAAATTCCAAAACGCTCCTAATTAAATATGTTTTTGATATTACCATGTTTTTAATACTTGTTACAAAACTTCGTTTTCCATATCATAAATCAATTTCAACAAGTGTGTTGTGGAAACACTCTAACTATCAGCAAAATACTGGATGGTACGATATACACACTTTAAAGCTGGTATCAGTGTTCATTCCAAGTACTGTATTATAGAAACACTGGAGGTAACAACAGAACACTTAAGATCATCTGGATGGCACATGCACATACACTGAAGCTAGGGACACAGTTCATTCGAACAATTGTATTGTGGACACACTGGAGATAATAAAAGAATACTTCCATAAAACTGTAACGTTAAAGCTGAGAACAGAAGTCGTGATAATATGATACACATATTTTACTTTTCATTTTTAACAAGTAAAATAACTGCTACAAACTGCGTTTTGATATCCTTCGCGGGCAGAGTACAGATAGCTCTTTGGGTTTAATTACAAAATAATGAATCATCAGTAATAAAAGTTAGAGGTGCTGCATTGGAGAACTAAAAACTGAGCTAGAGAGACAAATTATTCATTTTTTTATTTTTCATTGTCAGCTCTTACCAAACAAATGTGTGAAGTTTTTACACTGCTTTTGCAAAGAAAGAAAATTACTTCAAGAATACTTGGAAAAAAGCTATCATTAAATATGGTGAGATTTAGTACAAGATAAATAGATACAAAAATCATAATTATAGGGTAAACAATGCTATTATTACCCTATGAAGTTAGTTTTCTAAGAGACACCTTATTTTTTTTTAAGGTGATGAAAATTAGATCATTGTAACATATAAATACTCAGTGCTTTGTACACTATACAATCGGTGTGTTTAGGGAACGAACCCCTATATTATGTCTGAAGTCAAGAAGTAAAAAAAATTCAGTATTCATAACATTTAATGTTATAACACATTCAAAGGATAACATTTAGTCAGAGAAAACAAATACCATGAAAATATTAAAAACATTGTGTCAATGTGAAACGAATGTAAAAGGGTGTAGGGCTGGCAGTGCCAAAAAGAATTAAAACATGAATATAGGGATGATACATCATAGGTTTTTTTACATATTCTTTCCTTACTTCAGGTCAACATTAAGTCCCAAGAAATAAAGATTACGACCAGAAATCACGAAGCCAATTATGTCGTATAATATCTGACGTCATTCAACAAGTGTAATGAGTAAAGTGAGAAAATATGATATAATGTCAGTAATACATAGTACCATTAAATAATAAAAAATACAACACATGTTTACTTATAGATCTACTTGTATGACATGGTATTAAAAATAGTAAAAGAATCGGTGAAAATTTTGTAAAAATTAAGCATGATGTAAAGATGGCATTGTCGAAAGGTGCAAAAACATTGTAGTTGGGGAAGAAGCAGTGGGAATTCTGAAAGAATTAAGCATGATGAAAAGATGGTATTGTCCAAAGCTGCAGAAACATGGTACGTGGGGAAGAAGCAGTAAGAAGTTTGTGAAAAATAAGCATGATTTAAAGATGGCAATGTTGAAACGTTCAGAATCATGGTGTGCGAGGAAGAAGCAGTGGGTATTTTGTCAAAATTAAACGTGATGTAAAGATGGCAATGTCGAAAGGTGCAGAAACATTTTAGGTGGGAAATAAGCAGTGGGAATTTTGTAGAAACTAAGCATGATGTACAGATGGCAGATGAAACATGATAGGTGGAGCTGAAGCAGTGGGAATTTTGTAAGAGTTAAGTATGATGAAAAGATGGCAATGTCGAAAGGTGCAAAAACATGGTAGGTATGAATACATAAAACCATGGAAAAATCACTACATAAAATTCGAAACCTTTACAATAATAACTTTTATCTATAACTTAGTGTTTAATTCATGTTTGAATAAAAATATTTAAACTGATTAGTTCCATGCAGTCTGACAGTTGGTAATAACCATCATCTTGTTAGATTCACTCTGTTACTTACTGGCTACTGATGTAAAGATGTGTTATAGCTTTGTATATTTATCCATGTTTTGTTTCTCTACTTGTTGTTATTATCATTCCTGAATCGTACTTACTTTTTCGATTTTTTTTTTGCAAAATTACTCTTCCCCTATTTTAAAAAAAAAAACAGTTTGATTTACGTAGGTTGATAAGTGAACATTTGTTTTATTTTAATAATTCAATTATAATATATATTGTTAATATTCTATCAGTTTGGACAGTTTCTCTCTTCATGGATTACACCAGTAACCAGTAGATCTGAACTGGTGGTAGATCTGGACAGTAGTACTGTGGACTGGTGGATCAACGTTGAAGGGAATTTTCCAGAACTCAATGCGTGTGCATACTATCAAATCCTAGGTTCGTGTCGATTACTAAAACGAACATCAAACAGATCTCAGACCATGAAGTATAGCATCACACATTCACACAGATGCCAGACTCGGATCTACTGAAAATTTGAAGAAAAGTAGATTGCTATATAATGTATTGTTCTGATAATTAAGAAACTAGTTTTTTTTTATCTGAAACATCAGTAAAATGTTCATAGACGCTCAGTTGCATAAATATTTGATACCTTGAAAATAAATTTAAATTATCGTTTCTCTACTTTTCATTTTTTCTGAAATCGTTTCAGCAAATATCATGTTTGTGCATTGTTGTTGTTTCATGGGAAAAATTAGTGCTGCCCTCTGACGAGCAGAAAGGAAATTGTTATTTATGAATCACAGAAATGATATGTTCTTATAAACTGGACTCACTGCTAGGTAGTAGCTTTCATTTTTAATATTTCCCGATAAAAATGCACGTCATGAAACGACAAAATAACATTACTGTTATAAAAGCTGTGAAACACTTGATTATGGCAATTAGGTGCTTAAATAAAGCTATGAATCTAACTTTATTAGTTATTTCTAAGCATCGATGAGTAACATATTGAATGTGGCCCATCCCTAGATTATAAATATTATAGTACTTAATAATATCCAGTTCCCAAGTACTCTTAATATACTTTTCTGTCGTATTAAAACCATTACGAAAGCTTCACTCATTTTTTGGCTCACATGGGAAAAAAGCTGAAGACTTTGTTCTTTAACTGGTTTCCAGTTCCTCACTTCATCAACACTTTTTAATAATAATGGTGTAAAACACTCAATAATGGCAATTAGATGCTCTAACAACGACATAACTCAACTTTAGCAGTAATTTGTAACCATCAGAGAGTAATAGATTGAATGTCGTGGCCATTTGTTTCTCCCTACATATCTGACGGATAGATATTTTATTGTTAAATTGTATTGAAAAATATTACGTATCTAGGATAAATGAATATTTATTAAACTTTGGACGAGTTCTGGTTTTTGTGTAATCGAGTTAAAATGATAGAGTACATTGCATATTTCGTGATATAACAACTGAATATGTTAAAACTCCTGGGATTAAACCAATGATTCGTTCTTGGAAAACGTAAACTGACAAAATACAGATGCATTTAATTACGTTATAAAGTCATGCCAATCTCGGAAACCGATATGATTTAGCACATGTTATGTTTGTAGAGAACGGTTTGTAGAATACCGTGTGTGTGTACTACAGGTTCTGGATGATATATATAAACATAATGTTTAACACTCAGATATAAACATTAATAACCTTAAACTGTGGGAAGACACAACCCTTGTTCGGTGTATTAGGCTTAACAAACGAAATAATCTACAAATGATAGCTTGTGGATTATGTTTTACACTATAGTAGATATTACTTTAGTACATTTTAATAAAGACTAGCTGTGGTTCATGTTTTATATTGTAGTGGATATTACTTTAGTACGTATTAATGAAGATTAGCTGTGGTTTATATTATGGTGGATATTACTTTAGTACGTATTCATGAAGACTAGCTGTGGGTTATGTTTTATATCATGGTGGATATTACTTTAGTACGTATTAATGAAGACTAGCTGTGGTTTATATTATGGTGGATATTACTTTAGTACGTATTCATGAAGACTAGCTGTGGGTTATGTTTTATATCATGGTGGATATTATTTTAGTACGTATTAATGAAGACTAGCTGTGGTTTATATTATGGTGGATATTACTTTAGTACGTATTCATGAAGACTAGCTGTGGGTTATGTTTCATATCATGGTGGATATTACTTTAGTATCTATTCGTAAAAACTAGTTGTAGATTATGTTTTATTTTATAGTGAATATTACTTCAGTATGTATTCGTAAAGACTAGAAGTGGGTTATGTTTTGTATTATAGTGGATATTACTTTATTATGTATTACTCTTCAAATATTTATATATCTGCTGAGCCCACTGAGGGGAATCGAACTCCTGATGTTAGCGTTATAAATCCGTAGACTTACCGCTGTACTGGCGGGGAGCATATTTGAAAGTCAATTGACAACAAACGTCAAAAACAATGATTCTGAAAAGATATGATTTAACAATAAAAAAAAGAAATGTAGTCAAAAACTGTCGAATGAAAATAGAGAAAGAAAAACGTTTTGGAAAAAATGTTATTTAACAACAAGAAAAATTTCATAAAGTTGTTGTATAATAATACAGAATAATAATGATATGAAATAACTGTTGGAGAACAATAGGTGAAAAGTAAAATTATTAGAAAAGCTGTTATATGATAATACAGAATAATAATGATATGAAATAACTGTTGGAGAACAATAGGTGAAAAGTAAAATTCTTGGAAAAGCTGTTATATGATAATACAGAATAATAATGATATGAAATAACTGTTGGAGAACAATAGGTGAAAAGTAAAATTATTAGAAGAGTCGTTATATAATAATTGAAGTAAACATGAGGTTTATAAAGACATTTTACAAGTAAAAGCTTTTCTGTAGAACTTGTAATTTAATGGCATAAGAAAGACCCATTAGAAAAATGCAGTTTGAACATGATGGTTTTTGAAAAGCTTTTTCTGAACGAATAACGTTGTGTGTTTATTTTAGAATAAAGCCACATTGGACAATCTTTAATGACTATCATAAGGAATGTAACCCAGGATTTTAACGATGTATTTTTATAGACTGACACCCGTCCCACCGGAAGATATAATTTAATAATAGAAGTATATGCAAAGTAAGTATAAATGTTTAGCGCAAGCTAGTGTGAATCAAGTTTCCATGGCAACTCGGATGTATTGCCTGTCACGAAATTTAAGTTTTTAAGTTTACAAAGTCAGTTTTATAGGAGCATTTAAACTAAACACGTTCAGAATTTAAACTAAATATATTTAAACTAGGGCCCGGTATGGTCAGGTGGTAAGGGCATTAGACTCACGATTTGTGGGTTCGAGTGCTCGTCACATCAAACATTCCTGTGAGCTCATTATAACATGACAATCAATCCCTCTATTCCAATGTAAAAGAGTTGGCGGTTTGTGGTAATGAACTGCCTTTCCTCTATTCTTACACTCTTAAATTAGGGACGGTTAGCACAGTTACTCCTCGTGTAGATTTGCGCGAAATTCAACATAAGCCTTCAAACTACATAATTTCAGCATTTTTAGAAATGAATATACACAAATTGTTTTGACTATGTCCAGAATTTTAGTTTCAGCTCCATTTTTGACAGAACAGAACATTTAATTTGATGTCAAATTGTACGAACTATTAATGTGATTGGAGATAAGATGATAGAAAGTATTTCCTTCCAAAAGTCCTAATTTCTAATTTGGAAAACTTCCAAACTATCTATAGCTTTCCATTAACTTCTTCACCCTTCCATCTGATGTTGCTGTGATATGTAGGTCAATAACAATTCTTGTTCTTTAGTTTTATTTTTAGTTTTTAACCTAATTACTGCACTGCCTTGACAATGAAGAAACTTTGGGCGATTATCAAACCAGCGATCAGTATTAGCATTTGAAGACTTCCTAGGCCTAAAATGAGGAATATAAACGTAGCAGTTGTCGAATGCTTTAAATGTTTAATTTCTATCTCTGTTGTGCCAATTGACAGTTTTATTTAACAATAATTTAAGTGATAGTAATCATAGTTTCTTCTTATAAGTATCATAAACTATAGTAGTACCTTCGTCTTGATTTTCCCTTTAGTATCTTTTCAAAATTACAAAAGGTGTGTGTTTTCTTATAGCAAAGCCACATCGAGCTATCTGCTGAGCCCACCGAGAGGAATCGAACCTCTGTTTTTAGCATTGTAAATCTGCAGACTTACTTACGCGAGGGGCCAAATTACAAAAGAACAGGGAAAAAAAAACCAAGAAACTCGAATGGTTTCAAGAGCAACGCTATCTAGTGATAAGTAAATGCTTTAAGATTTAAAGTAGTATAATGAAAATTTTCCGACACTCCCTTATTAATATTTTATTCACAGAAATACAAGCCAATCGTGATCAAGGTGGAGAAACACATCTAAACAAAAAGAGTGCTTTTAAACCAAACAAAAACAAAATAACAAAAACGTTTAGTGGTTTTCCCGTAGAGAGAGAGAGAAAAACTCACTTGAGAAACGTGCTTATTTAAACAAGTGATATTAAACGTTATTTACCACCTTGTTTGCTTCGGGAAGCTACGTCAACCAGATCTAATATCTTACTGTGACGTCATTAAATGAAGATCACGAAAGACAATATAAATACGAACTTTGACAGATATTACTTCTTATTTTGAGGGACAGAAGGATGAAAGACGAGTACAGTTCTAGTTCGAATTAAATATAAGATTAATGAAAACTAACCCATAATTAGGATCTTAAAACTATTGTTTCTTTCAAAACTGTAGTGTTAAAGAACCATTCGAAAGTAGAGTTTTTGGGAACTGGTGTTACATAAAAATACATAACTTAGGTTTAGAGCTGTTCCGTTTAATGTTGACAAAATAAAAAGAGTAGAACAATTTTTTTTAACGTCAACATCACTTAATTCGACTCTAAATTGAATGGCTAACATTATATTGAAAAGATTCAATATGTCAATCTATAATGTGGTTTCAGTGGCTACGATTGCTGCTTGGTTAACGGGTTTCAGTTTCTGAAAATGTTTTGATTACTGTTTAGACAAGAGGTTTCAGCATCTAAACGTATTTCGATATACGTTTTTGGATAACAGGTTTCGGTCTCTGAAAGTGATACACTTGTTGCTTGGATGAGGGGTTTTAGTCTCTACGGTTGGATTTTGGGTAAGGGGTTTCAGTCTCTCTGGTTGGATTATGAATAAAGGATTTCAGTCTCTACACTTCGTTTTGGGAAAGGGATTTCAATCTATTCGGTTAGTTTTGGAGAAGAGAATTTAAGTCTCTATAGTTGGTTTTGGGAAAGGGGTTTCAGTCTATATGGTTGGATTTGGGGTAAGGGATTCAGTGTCTACGGTTGTTTTTTGAATAAAGAGTTTCATTCTCTAACGTGGTTTTTGGGTAGGGGATTTTGGTCTCTGAAAATGATAATATTGTTGCCTCGATAAGAGGTTTCAGTCTCTACGGTTGGTTCTGGATAGAGGGTTTTAGTCTGCAAATCTTTTACAGTTGCTGAATCTAATGCTTCTAGAAACAATAAAATGATTTCTTTTCAAAATTCCTTCTTGACATCAAGCGTAAACTTAATCCCAGAAACAATAAGAGCGGCCGTCAGATACACGGAATTCGCCGTTTAAGACAGTTAGCCCTAACGACCGTTGCTAATAATTCACCATTACTTACCATTGGTCTTGACAGGCAGAGACCTCTCACTTTCTGGAATGTACTGGATAATTTCGCGGCATTTTAGATACATTACTTCAGACAGCGAAAACTAAACAGAAACTTAAAATAAAACTATCGGTAGATAAAGTCATCATTAGGTTCATTAAAAAAACAAGTAATTTTTATATCACGACTTCAGTTTACTGAAGAGCTTGTTACACTGAACTGGACATTTTTAAACTTAATGATTCGAATATATTACTGAAACTTTTGGTATAAACACAGTTACCATAACTACGTTGTGACTCCAGGCTATTTTCTACATTTCTATTGTATTTGTGTACATAGAATAAAGACTACAGCATGTCAGCACGATTCGTCTAACTTGAAGATATAGTTTTGAAAAGAAGATAGATCAAGTAAATTATTTAAGTCGTTGCTCAGGATTAAACTATTTGTCTTGAAAACAATAGTTAAAAAGCACAATACATCCATGTTTTATAGACAACACTTGACCAATATGCTCTAGTTTTATTTTGTAAAGTTAAATTTCTTTGCCCAGTTTGTAACGAAAGTTTCAGTTTTTCCTTTCCAAAGAAAACAATGAAATATTAGGGTTGGAGATTGCATGATATGTATAGACGCTTCCAAGTAGTGTCACACCCTACTAATATGTATGGACACTTCTAAGTAGTGTCACGCCCTGATGACATGTATGGACACTTCCAAATAGTGTCATACTCAGATGATATGTATGGACATTTCCAAGTAGTGTCATACCCTATTAATATGTATGGACTATTCCAAGTAATGTCATACTTTGATGATATGTATGAACACTTCCAAATAGTGTCACATCCTAATGATATGTAGGGACACTTCTAAGTAGTGTCATACTCTGATGATATGTATAGACACTTCTAAGTAATGTCTCACCCTGATGATATGTATAGACTCTTTTAAGTAGTGTCATATGTTGATGATATGTATAGACACTTCCAAGTAGTATCTTACCCTGATAATATAATATCAGGTATAAACTAGAGATATCTTAAATCCAAAACCATGAAATAGAATAACAAACACTTATTTTACGATAACAGAATTCCACCTGGTTTATTCACATTGTAATAATATCTTATAACTTAAGATGAAGGCTGAGGAAATCCCGTGAAATCGTATCTCCATACTTCTGTTACATTACTGGTGGGAATATATCTGAACTATATACAAAGATCTATAAGCTATTTCCTTCTCATACGTGATGGCTCAGCTTCGAGATGTACCTCAATAAATAAAACGCATGAAAATTCGATTAACTAGATTGAGAAATCCTTGCATGTAGGAGTACAAATGTGTATGTTTTTAATTCATTCTGCCTCAGTTGAAAACAACGTGGTCTGGATATGTAATGCCTTTTCTACAAATCCCTGAAATCAGGTTACGAATATGAATTTGGTTTTATTTTAGACTGCCCTAACACTTTCTCCTTTGGAGAGAGAAACTCGATTTCTTATGAAAAATAAGATTTTGTTTGATGACGTAAGCACTAGTTTAGTTTATATTACAAACTAATGAATGATATCCTTTCCTTGATGACGTAATATTTGTTACCAGAACATTCTTGTCATATGACGTTTGAGTTTTATTCTCCCTTTCTTATTCTTGTGATTCTCTCTTATTTACACGTGGGGTCTGGCATGGCCAAGCGTGTTAAGGCGTGCGACTCCTAATCTGAGGGTCGCGGGTTCGCATCTCCGTCGCGCCAAATATGCTCGCCCTTTCAGCCATGGGGGCGTTATAATGTGACGATCAATCCCACTATTCGTTGGTAAAAGAGTAGCCCAAGAGTTGGCGGTGGGTGGTGATGACTAGCTGCCTTCCCTCTAGTCTTACATTGCTAAATTAGGGATGGATAGCGCAGATAGCTCTCGTGCAGCTTTGTGCGAATTCCAAAACAAACAAACAAACTTATTTACACGTAACGTTTTGAAATATTTAAACGCCTTCAGTTATTCAACATGTTAAGCGTCTGAAGTTAAAATGATACTACACGTGTTTAACCACAATTCAACCGGTAAAGTGGATCAATTTATAACATATAGCACATCACACTGTCTAATAATTTAACCAATAAGATTTCTCAACTTATAACAATAACATATCGCGTGCCTAAACATTTAATTAATAAGGTGGCTCTATTTATAATAATAACATACTATGTGTTCAATCATTCAACCAATAAGGTTTTTCAACTTATGATAATAACATACCACGTGTTTAATCATTCAGTTAACAGGTTATCTCAAGTTTATGATAATAAAACATTAATTGTTCAACCAATAAGGCGTCTCAATTCATAATAATATATCAAGCATTTAATCATTCAACCAATAAGATAATAATAGAATATGACGTATTTAATTATTCAAAAATTACGTGTCCCAACTTAAACTAATGTCATACGCACTTTATTATGTATTTCAATATAAAATAATAACTTAAGTACTTAATATTAACTATTTCAATGTAAAATAGTACCCTAAGTGTTTAAAAAATACGTTGACTAAAGCAAAAGTAATACGATACGTGCTTAAACATACAACAAATTAGGTATCTCTAGTTAAATCAATTTAACACGTGCTTATCTATTTAACCAGTAAGATGTCTCAAATTCAAATTATACATTTTTTAATGATTCGGTAGATAAGGATTTTTATAGGTTGAGAATTGGGAATAATTATTTAGAAACAGTAATGAACGGGTATCAAATCCAAATATTAGGAGATTGATCTCTCTCAACTTTATGAAAATTAATTTCGTCAGTGTACAGTCACGTGCTGATATATTAATTATTCATCCAAGAAATCAGATAATGCTACACTGACGTCATGCTTTTAAAAGAACGGACAGTGATACTGTTCCCGGTAGTAGTATGGCTAATGCACACATGATTCCAAGTACAGACATTACACATGCAGAAGCCAAAGTTTGACTGGTGAAGACTACTTCATGCAGAGGATTATTGGTTTTAAAGGTAACTTTGTGGGTTAGATGAATATTTCGATTATAAAAACGGTCGAGGTAGAAAGTCCAAACTTTTCAAAAGTGTGTTTATGTAACTCGGGAAATGATCTTTACGTGATATAATATGGATTTTGTCATGCACTTGCTGTAAATACAGTTGTCAGTATTACTTACACAACAGTAATAAAAATTTTAGGGTACAAAGTGGTATCTCAGAGTGTGTAGCTTTTCTGATACAACATCTGTGAAAACGTAACCAGATCAAAAGACCCAATAGGCTTCATACTTAAAACAATATAAATGTTGATTACTTGGTAAAAGACAGATTCTCCAGGTTTGCTTCTTTCATTGACGACAAAAAACACAGAAGAGAAAAGCACAATAAAGAATGTACACTATCTCCTGATTAACAGATTAGGGCAGCGATAACTCACTGTTGTAAGACATTAAAAAAAATGATGACATAGAATCCTGACTGCCTCGTTTGTTTGTTTGTTTTTGAATTTCGCACAAAGCTACTCGAGGGCTATCTGTGCTAGCCGTCCCTAATTTAGCAGTGTAAGACTAGAGGGAAGGAAGCTAGTCATCATCACCCACCGCCAACTCTTGGGCTACTCTTTTGTTAACGAATAGTGGGATTGACCGTCACATTATAACGCCCCCACGGCTGAAAGGACGAGCATGTTTGGCGCGACGGGGATGCGAACCCTAACTGTCTCGAAGCAGGAGAATATTATTTTCTATTATGTCATACCTTCAGGACAATAGTTATTATCCAAGTATGACTCTGTCAGAAAAACAGTTATCTCAAACATGCAGCAAATATGGTGAAGCGACACCTGGAGAATAAAACACCGATTGTTTGATATTCCAGAAAAACTATAATCTCAAGCGTGCAGCAACTATAACGAAACGATACATGTAAGTAAAAGGAACGATGGAACTGTTTTAACCACGACTTGGCTTTCAGAAATTACAACATGAATATCCTTTGAGCTGTGCAGGTTAATTTGTCACATAGGCTGAATGACACACAGTAATACAGAACATTCATAGAGTTACGTTGAAACAAAAACAAATGAACTTTGTTTTTTAAGCGCGGCCCGGCATGGTCAAGCGCGTTAAAGCGTTCGGCTCGTAATCCGAGGGTCGGGGGTGCGACTCCCTGTCGTACCAAACATGCTCGCCCTTTCAGCTGTGGGGGCGTTATAATGTTACGGTCAATCCCACTATTCGTTGGCAAAAGAGTAGCCGCAGAATTGGCGGTGGGTGATGATGACTAGCTGCCTTCCCTCTAGTCTTACATTGCTAAATTAGGGACGGCTAGCGCAGATAGCCCTCTTGTAGCTTTGCGCGAAATTCAAAGCAAACAAACAATTTTAAGCGCAAAAAACCAACAAAACAAACAACAACATGCGTTTTCTGTCCACAAGAATGATTGAAACGCGAGTTCCTGCGTTATGAGCTCACAAAAATGCTGCTCAGTCACGTGCAGGAAGGTGGGAAGGGGGGGGAATGCAAGTTTTTAAATTTTTAATCAAATTAATTAAGATTTTATTTATTGCAATAATTTATTTGTAATAACGATAGATTGGTCAATTAGTTACGTTTGAATAAATATTTCCCATAATGCACACATAACTTTAACCAGTAAATTATTATATTTCATTATCACCTAAAAAAAGGTTTCATCTGTAGCTCATTACGCATTGTAATATGACAATAACATCAAAAGTGAACATTCGAGCATATGATGGCGAAATAACAATATTAACGTTAGTAGCCACGGATATAACGATTCTATTACGTCATGATGTAATAACAACATTTGTGGTAGTAGTGGTGGATATAACGATTCTAATACGTGATAGCATGATAACAATATTAACATTTGTAGTCATAAATGTAATGATTCTAATACGTGATGGCGTAATAACAGTATTAACATTCGCAGTTACGAGCATAACGATTCTAATACATGATGGTGTGATAACATTAGTTCTCAAATGAGTGACCAAGAAGTCATCGTTTCCTCTTGGCTTCAGGGTTCAGTACTATTGTATTTTCACTTTATTTTCCTTCGTCTTCAACTGTGTTAGAGTCATGTATCATCACTTGATTCCCCTTGTGAGTAAACATTCGATATAACTTCTCTATGCTATTCGTTTAGAACACTCCAAGCTGTTTCGTGAGGGTCTCGTGAATGTTCCCTGGGTAATTTCTGGATGACAAGAAAAAGACGAAAAGATCGACTTCACATTTCTAAAGGTTAGTTTTTTTGTTGTTTTCTTCATGAGACAGTCGCTATGAGTGCGAAGATTCGTTTCGATGCTGTTTCTGAGTATTTGAGAAAAAATCACAAGTTTGGGTAAGCGCTTGTTTGCACTAGTTGAATTTGAATTCCCCACTGTCCTATAAAGACCTTGGAAATATCTTTCTTCATCAGTTCCAAAAGCAAGAAAGATTAGATATGTGTTCCCTACACTTCAGGGGCTTCATAGGAAACGTTCACGTGGCAGGAAACTGTTTTCACTTCCATTTCAACGTCACAGTTGCTTGGAATATCACGTTATCAGTGTAGTTATTATGGAACAGTAAAAACTGTTCAGCGAAAAAAGAAAAGAAATTCGAAGTTCAATATAAAAGTACGGATGGTTTCCTACTGTCACGTGCAAAACAAAACCCTAAGGTGTACACATGCTATTATTGAACTCGAAATGCAGTTGAACTTCCTTCGAATGAAGTGTAACCTTTTATTCGAAATTTTGGCGGGTATGTAATAGTGATGTCAATTTTACTCTTGCAGGTCGGTAGAGAATAGTGATGTTAAATCTTAATTGTAACATGTTGTGAAGGTCGAAGACCTCGTCTTAGTTTTACTTATGTGTTTTTGGTTTGTTTGTTTTGAATTTCGCGCAGAGATACTCGAGGGCTATCTGCTCTAGCTGTCCCTAATTTAGCAGTGTAAGACTAGAGAGAAGGGAGCTAGTCATCACCACCCACCGCCAACTCTTGGGCTACTCTTTTACCAACGAATAGTGGGATTGACTGTAACATTATAACGCCCCCACGGCTGAAAGAGCGAGCATGTTTGGTACGACCGGGATTCGAACCCGCGACCCTTGAATTACGAGTCGCACGCCGTAACACGCTTGGCCACGCTTGGCCAATGTGTTTTATATATATATATATATTGTTTTCAATTCGCTTTGAAGACTTTTTTTTTTTTTTTTTAGATGTTTCGTCGTGTTGTTCCTTGGTTTCTGAAGCCATCCATTATAAAAGTTCGTTTCAAGATATTCGTGAAATGTGACACTTGTATATGTTATATTTTATTTGTAAAACAGTGTAGCTTTAAGAAAGTTAAACTCAGATAAAACCGGATTTCAGATGGATCGTTTACAAGACATTAGTGTGTCCCATGTCATCATCTTGAGCCTACTTCCATATAGCTTCTCTAATTACTCAGAGCACAGAGTGGCCCACTAAAACATTATCTCGCAAAGTGATTCCCACAATATTAAATTTCACATCAATTAGAGAATTGGAAAAGTCGTAGTTTAACACAACTTTTATATGGCTATGATAAAAACCAAACCGAATGGACACGTTGAGTTTGAACCGTCTTAATGACGTGCTTCTGTAATGTGACACTTACAATATATGTATGCAATGTTTGTGTTATATTTATAATATATATCTTTCTTTATGTTATATTAAGTTATATTTTTGTGGTACCTTTCACTTGCAGCTTTATATCGTTTGTAACTTCTGTGCACCAAGATCAACTGTTCGTTCACTTATTGACTTTTGATAGTTTACTAACAGTTTCCTTTTCAAACGTAAATAATTATTTCTAAAAACTTTTTTTTCCTGAGGGGGGACATCGACGACTGCAGTTTACTGTCACAGATGTAGGTATGTGTCATGTGTAGTTTTCCAAATTGTTGTCAGTCAAACAGTTGTAATACCTAGTAGGTTTTTTTCAATGTTTATCATTGGTTTAACTAATGAACTTCAAACCAGACATCTACACCACCATGTCAGTTTATGATCTTCGGTTCTTAAGTCAGGTTTTTCTAATACGCAAAACACCTTAAAAAATAAATGAATATAGAAGGTCCCGCTTCCTTGGCAATTACTATGGACGTTCAGAAAGTATCTCTTCTTAAACCAGTCAGTAAGAAACATATTCCGAACCCTAATTGCCAATTAACATCTTGCTTTTTAAAGCCGCATTCCACATTCATCGTCTGCCTAACAAGGCTTAAAGAGATAAGAAATAGTCGATTAGTTTTATAACAACATCGCAATACACCTTTCTTATTATAATTAATGGAATATTTCCCTTGTATATCACTCAGGGAAATTCTATTTAAATCCGTACTGCATGAAGAGTTTCACATTGTGATATTTATGAATATTTGTAATGCGGCTAAATAGCTCCTCATTTAATTCACTTTATTTGTAGAAATACTTACTTTTGAATTATACCAAGCAACTTATAGTAAAACAGTGTGTACCGCAGCTGAAAAAAAATGTTCTTCTAAATAATGACTCAGATCATCTTCTAGTTTTGTGACCGAATTATGTTGACTTAGGCCTAGTAGGATCGTTTTGAGAAGATCATTAAAGCAACATTCACATGAGATAAAAAGATAAAACTAATTGTGGACATACAGAACGAATTCTTCAACTGTTTGTCTTTCTCCACAAAAGCATTATTTTAATCTAATAACATACATTGCTACAGTCACCATCAAACGAATCGCATGGTTGTGGTAAATTTCAAATTAAATATGTAGGTGCTTCATCCATTAAAGTAAATATATGATTGGTTTAAGAATGAAATAAAATACGTGGTTTCGGCAACAATCAAATGAAATACCAAGTCACTACAACAATCAAATGAAATACACAATTTCTGCAACAACCAGAAAAAATACAGTCATTACAATAATCGAATGAAATACTTAGTTACTAGAACAATTAAATGAAATACACAGTTACTACAACAATGAAATGAAGGACAGTTACCACAACAATCAAATGCAATACATAATTACTACAACAATCAAATGAAATCCACAGTCACTACAATAGCGAATGAAATACATAGTTACTACAACAATCAAATGCAATACATATGTACTACAACGATCAAATGCAATACATAATTACTACAACAATCAAATGAAATCCACAGTCACTACAATAAGCGAATGAAATACATAGTTACTACAACAATCAAATGCAATACATATGTACTACAACGATCAAATGCAATACACAGCTACTACAACAATGAGAAAAATACATAGTCACTACAACAATCAAATGAAATACACAGTTACTAGATTACGACAACAATCAAATGTGATGCATAATCACTACAACAATCAAATGCAATACATGGTTACTACAACAACTAGGACACATAGAGTCACTACAATAATCAAATGAAATACACAATTACTAAATTACTATAACAATCAAATTTGATACATAATTATTACAATAGTCGAATGAAATACATAGTTACTGCAACAATCAAATGAAATACACAGCTACTACAACAATAAGAAAAAATACACAATTACTACAACAATAAATTCGATACACAGTTGCTACAACAATCGAATGCAATACATAGTTACTACAACAATCAAATGCAATACACGGCTACTACCACAATAAGAAAAAATAAATAGTCACTATAACAATCAAATGAAATACACAATTACTACAACAATCAAATGCAATACAGAGTTACTACATCAATCAAATGCAATACACAATTACTACAAGAACCAGAAAGAGTACAGTCATTACAACAATCGAATGAAATACATAGTTACTACAACAACCACAAAAATACAGTCACAAAAACAATCGAATGAAATACATAGTTACTACAATTAAATGAAATACACAGTTACTACAACAATGAAATGAAATACACAGTTACTACAACAATCAAGTGAAATACACAGTTACTACAACAATAAAATAAAATACATAATTACTACAACAATCAAATGAAATACATAATTACTACAATAATCAAGTGAAACACATAATTACTACAACAATCAAGTGAAATACATAGTTACTACAACAATCAAACGAAATACATAGTTACTACAACAATGAAATGCAATACACAGTTACTACAACAATAAAAATACAGTCACTACAATAAGCGAATGAAATACATAGTGACCTCAACTATCAAATAAAATACATAGTTACTACAACAATCAAATGAAATACATAATTACTACAACAATCAAATGAAATACATAGTTACTACAACAATCAAGTGAAATACATAGTTACTACAACAATCAAGTGAAATACATAGTTACTACAACAATCAAATGCAATACACGGTTACTATAACAATAAAAATTCCAGTCGCTACAATAATCGAATGAAATACACAGTTACTACAACAATCAAATAAAATACACAATTACTACAACAATCAAATGAGATACGCAGTTACTACAACAATCAAATGCAATACATAATTACTACAACAACCAGAAAAAATACAGAAAAAAATTACAACAATTAAAAGAAATTCACAGTTGCAACTGAATGAAATACATAGTTACTACAACAATCAAATGCAATACATAATTACTACAACAACCAGAAAAAATACAGAAAAAAATTACAACAATTAAAAGAAATTCACAGTTGCAACTGAATGAAATACATAGTTACTACAACAATCAAATGCAATACATAATTACTACAACAACCAGAAAAAATACAGAAAAAAATTACAACAATTAAAAGAAATTCACAGTTACAACTGAATGAAATACATAGTTACTACAACAATCTGATGACACATCTACTAAAACAATCAAATGAAGCACTATTAGTGCTGTAATCACGTGTTTCACGTGATTATAGCAACAGTCAAATGAACTACGTGTTTCTTGTTACAATCGATTAATACACTGTAACAATCAAATGAAATTAATGGCTGTTAAGAGAACCAAATGAAATTCTTTGGTTTTGCAACCCAAACAGCCCGATTTGTCAAAACTACGATATGAAATTAGTAAATGATCGCTTAATATTCCATCAACACTTAATATCACATTTCATCCGAGAAAAGAAAGAGTTCTATGTCAACAGAAATGGGTTTTGTAGGTTTAAAATACTGCTGAATTGAACCTGTATATTCAGAGAATGAGAAAGATATCAGAATAACTCATGTTCAACTAAGTTTTGTCCATATAATATAAAGCTTTTCAGGCTAATAAAGCACAAAAACTATGAAGAAGAAACAAATACAGTACAGTAATTTGAAAACGCAGTAAATGTAGAATGATGCAGATTCCTTCTACAAATGTTACCAATTATTAGTTCTATCAGAGTTTCTTGTCATTAGTTATATCCATAGAACATTCTTAACTACTTCACAAAGAATTGCAGAATATCCAGACCAAACTACTATTAGCTTTTGCACAAAGTATCGAAGAATATTTTATTAAATCAACTACTATCCATTAAACAAATAGTTTTAGAACATTTTGACAAATTTACTACTAGTTTAATCAAAGAATTCTAGAATATCCTGAAAATTCTACTACTATCCGTTAAACAAAGCATTGTAAAACACCTTGACAAATCTATTAATAGGTACGTGAAATATGGTAACACAGGTTATTGTTGGCTATTCTAATATATCCGCTTCTAGACTCTAAAATACAACTCAATGTTGAATTAACTTCATTTTTACTTTATAAAATGAAAAAGTTTACTCATAGCATGATTATATTCGTGTCTTCAATAGATTAGACCTTCGATTAAAAACATGCTTCCTTTTAATCATATGTGTTTTGTTTATGTGTGTGCGTGGATTATTAATCTGCTAAAACTGTTGTTTAAAGATATAATACCGGATTTTCTTTAAAAATCGATATTTTGTAGTTCATAGCAACCATATAAGCTACAATTTCGTTTGCCAAAATGTTTATTATATTATTGAAGATTAAGGGATAATCCTTTTCAATTTCGTAAAAAGAACTTTCAGTAGTCATGGAAATAAGTCATTGTGTCATGAGAGTCACAGCAGCAAACTACAAACACCATCTTTTGAAAGATATATATTTTTGTAGAATGCTAGAGGTCAAACTTCTATGTTTTGATATGAGGACAGGACTCGTAGTCATGACAACCAACTATAATAATGAGCTTCCATTTAACTAATTCCTTAATAGACCTATTTTTATGCGTGAGTTAATCTTCAGTACCAACTTATCACGATGAAACTCGTAAGTTAATCTTCAGTACCAACTTATCACGATGAAACTCGTAAGTTAATCTTCAGTACCAACTTATCACGATGAAACTCGTAAGTTAATCTTCAGTACCAACTTATCACGATGAAACTCGTATTAATTAATCTTCAGTACCTACTTATCACGATGAAACTCGTAAGTTAATCTTCAGTACCAACTTATCACGATGAAACTCGTAAGTTAATCTTCAGTACCTACTTATCACGATGAAACTCGTAAGTTAATCTTCAGTACCAACTTATCACGATGAAACTCGTAAGTTAATCTTCAGTACCTACTTATCACGATGAAACTCGTAAGTTAATCTTCAGTACCTACTTATCACGATGAAACTCGTAAGTTAATCTTCAGTACCAACTTATCACGATGAAACTCGTAAGTTAATCTTCAGTACCAACTTATCACGATGAAACTCGTAAGTTAATCTTCAGTACCTACTTATCACGATGAAACTCGTAAGTTAATCTTCAGTACCTACTTATCACGATGAAACTCGTAAGTTAATCTTCAGTACCAACTTATCACGATGAAACTCGTAAGTTAATCTTCAGTACCTACTTATCACGATGAAACTCGTAAGTTAATCTTCAGTATCTACTTATCACGATGAAACTCGTAAGTTAATCTTCAGTACCAACTTATCACGATGAAACTCGTAAGTTAATCTTCAGTACCAACTTATCACGATGAAACTCGCAGTTAATCTTCAGTACCAACTTATCACGATGAAACTCGTAAGTTAATCTTCAGTACCAACTTATCACGATGAAACTCGTAAGTTAATCTTCAGTACCTACTTATCACGATGAAACTCGTAAGTTAATCTTCAGTACCTACTTATCACGATGAAACTCGTAAGTTAAGCTTCAGTACCTACTTATCACGATGAAACTCGTAAGTTAATCTTCAGTACCTACTTATCACGATGAAACTCGTATTCAAGACAACAAGCTACAATAGTTTGTGTGGTGCATTCTAATGATTCACAGAAAGGAAGTCATCTTTTGCCACTTTTATAATCTGTCTAAATAAGCTATTTATTGATAACTTTGGCTGCAAACCTCTTTTGCATCAAAAAGCACGAAACTATTATATTTCTAAACAAGTTATTGTTGTTAAAATTAAGTTTTGATACACCTGTATTATTTAGTCTATAGATAAAATGAAACTATAAATAGATAAGTAGTTGCTTGGAAGAGTCAATGGATAGGAAAATAGATGAAAATGTAATTTCATTGAAACCACACTCTCAGGCTCTATCTGTAATTTTATATCATTTTCATTAACGTTTACTGATTATAATAAGACATCTAGACATATACTCTGCTGGATCAGCCTTTAGGTAAGGCACGAGCGTGGCATATACAGATTTAGCCTAAGTTCTAAAGGAATATAACAAGATTTGAAAAAGAGATATTTCTTCAAAATAATGGAAATAAAAGAAACAACATAAACAATTCCTTTATGTATTATTCATATTCAAGTGCAAAACAGTAACAACAAATAGTAATTAGCGATCTAGAATAATAAACTAACTATGTACACTAATGAAATGTTCCAGTGTAATACTATAACTATATACAGTGAGAATGTGATTACATACAATAATTTAGTCTTTCTGTGTAATATAGTTGCTATATGGCAATGAATGATTCTCATGTATTAAAGCAATTATATCCAGTGATTAACTGTTACAGTTAATACAGTAACTATATACAGCAATAATGTGTTATAGTGTAATAAAAACTACACACGGTAATTAAATGTTCTATTGCAGTACGGTAACTATATACAGTAATTAAGTGTTCCACTATACCACAGTAACTACACACAGGAATGACGTTCTAGCGTATTAGATGAACTATAACAGTAATTAACTGTTCTAGTATAATATGGTGACTGTACACAGCAACATTGTTTAAGTATAATATGTTTAATTTAGCACCTACGCTTGTTTCATTATAATTTTCCTTTTGCCTGTGACGTATATTGTTATTTATGTATTGCGCAAGTTCCTCCTGTTCTCGAAATCTGTAGAAGAGTCTTGAGAGTAAGAGTCAATAATGTAATAGCCAAGAGACATTATTATTATTGATCAACTTCGGTCAGTGTGATATAGGCCTCGGTAACTACAATTTTGATTAAAGCCTATTAATCGGAAAACTACAGAACTGAACCAGGAACGCTTATAGATTTCGAACACTACAAACTGTTCATCGTCGGTGAATTACTTCGAACGTTATTATTTCCACGAGGGCACTAAATATCTTCATCGGTAAGAAGTGAGCTTGTTAGCGATGTGAAGCCAGTCAAGAAACGACATCTAGCTAGCTTAAGCTAGTTGCGTGACAATATCACCTCAAAATTAATTTGCTCGTCTTGGACCTGATTCTTCGATAAAATATTCAGTTATAGACAGGATATAAGACTCAGTATCGTCTGTAAGTTTCTAAATTGTATATAAATCATCATTTGTAATAACTATTAGTAATAACCGTTATTATAAAAGATATTTATTAGTATATTAAAATATATTTTGTGTTAAAAAGAAAATTATCTGCATCAATGTTGTTGGCAAACATCGTACATTTGATACATGTCAAAATTTAACTAACTTATAACTTCAAATTCAAATTTCCTGTTATTTCAATTAGTAATACGTTAACACACGTAACATGATAAATCAGGGACTCGTCCGAAATAAATTAAAATACATAACATTAAGTAAGTGCTATAAAATGATTACATACAATAATTTAGTCTTTTAGTGTAATTTACTAACTATATATAGTAAATAGTAATCTATTTTTCTAGTGTAATAAATTTAGTATATACAGCAAGTTATGGTGTATTACAGTAACTATACACGGCAATAAAGTGTTGTAGTGTAATAAAAACTATACATAGTAACTAAGAGTTCTAGTGTAACACAATAACTATGTACAGTAATTACTTTTTCTTGTATAATAATGTAGCTGTATATCGTCATTAAGTGTTTCAGTGAAATACAGTAACTGTACGCAGCAATAAAGTGTTGAATTCCAACAAAGTAACTACATATACTAATTTAGTGATACCTTAACTAAATATAGTAGGTTAGTGTTCTATTGGAATACAGTAATCATACACAGCAGTAAAGTGTTTGCTATGATAAAATAGACTGTTTAGTGTATAAGTAATTATTTAGTTTATTTTTTGAATGAATATTATCTCATGATTTAGTTTTTATTATAATAGAGTTAAAAGTATACGATTATTGGAAGTTGTGTTAGTAACTCATTGAGCAGACAATAAACATATAATTAGTATGATATGAGCAGGAAATAGCAGACAAAGATAATAGAAGAAGAGAGTGAAGTCACTACCAATGAAATGTTCGGTGTAAAATTAGTTACGGTGGAAGTGATATGCCTAACGATTAACGTAGGCCTAACGTTTAATATATTAGAATAAGATTAACAGTAGAAAAGGAATTCAAAACTACTTTATTCTGTCAAAGTGTGATTCTAAAGTGACCAAATTAGCCTGAGTGCACTTTGACGAAAAAACAAAGGACAGTTTGAAGAAAAAATACCAAAATATTAATTGAAGAGCAGTATATGACTGTGGTAACTCGTACCACTAGGTAATTGAATTATACTCAGAAATATTTGAGTGATAGAAATAGGGAAAGATAGTTCGCCTTGTCAACTGATATTTTAAATTAACTGAAGGTGGCTTTTGACAAGAAGTAGAGAACCATGTAGTGTTTATGATATTCCTGTTATCTTTAAGTATAAAGAATTTGTTGTATATACGCAAGCAGGTGGAATGCATAATGCTCATTTATCTTTGAAGTTATCGCCAACAAGTTACAGACACCTACTGCAGAAGAATTCTAGGCCTAACAACAAAGCAGTATATAATTATACTATTAATAAGTATAAGTATAAGCCTTTAATTGACAATTGGCGAACACTGTAATTAAACACAGACTATCCGTGCTCTGCTCATCACGGGTATCGAAACCCAGGTTTTAGCGTTCAAGTCCGCAGATATACCGTTGTGCCATTGGAGGATCCAAACAGGTCATAACCAAATATCTGATGGCATACGAAAGTAACCGTATGTAGCAATTTAGCGGTTTAGCGTAATACAGTATCTACTTGTTCTAGTGTAATACATTAACTAAATACAGTAATTATGTGTTCAAATGTAATAAAGTACTTCTATATATCAATTAATTATTCTTGTGCAATACAGTAAGTGCACACAGTAATTAAATAAATAAATACATAATAGTTAGTGTCGAAATGTAATACCACAACTATAAACAGTAACTTAGTGTTCTAGTGTAACACAATATTTATGTATGATAATTCAGTGTTCTTGTGTAACACAATATTTATGTATGATAATTCAGTGTTCTTGTGCAACACAATATTTATGTATGATAATTCAGTGTTCTTGTGCAACACAATATTTATGTATGATAATTCAGTGTTCTTGTGTAACACAATATTTATGTATGATAATTCAGTGTTCTAGTGTAACGCAATATTTATGTATGATAATTCAGTGTTCTTGTGTAATGCAGTAACTACACCCAACAACTGTTACGGTTACACTATAATACTATAACTCTACTAGTCAAACGTCAATATAAAGCACTGTGATACAATAACAGCAATTAAATGCATCGTGTTTTTTTCCTTGTTTATTTTGGTGCAAAACTACATATTTGACTACCTGGGTTCTACTACTGAAAATCGATCTCTGGAATATAGTATTATAAGTCTCTCGCTCATAATCTATGTACAACAACAAGAGTTTTTGCCGCTTTTCATAAAACTGACATTCACGTGTGATTCAGCATGATCGATAAGTAGCTGTACTTTATGAGCATCAGGCTGTTTGAATTCCGAATTCTGATGAAGAGGTTTTTATTTATATGAAATCTCTTGAGTTTTGTTGAGCATCCGTATCCAGTCATATGTCGGTCCAGTCTCACGGTGATGACTTGTCGACAATACCTATATAAAAAAAATATTAGTTTCATTTGCTAGCTAAAAACATTGTAGAAGTAAAGGAAAACAATATTTTTTATGTGAAAAGTATGTAGTAAACAAAAAATAAAGATTCCAGGTAAGATTCTGCAACACATTTACAGAATAACATTAAATGTATAATGCCTTCCAATTTGGAAAATAATAGTGAAAACAGTGAATAAAACAGTACAAATCCGAATATGATGAGATTGCTTCCACTCTTTGGCATGGCCTAGCGCGTTAAGGCGTGCGCTTCGTAATCTGAGGGTCGCGGGTTCGCACCCGAGTCGCGCCAAACATGCTCGCCCTCCCAACCGTGGGGGCGTTATAATGTGACGATCAATCCCACTATTCGTTGGTAAAAGAGTAGCCCAAGAGTTGGCGGTGGGTGGTGATGTCTAGCTGCCTTCCCTCTAGTCTTACACTGCTAAATTAGGGACGGCTAACACAGATAGCCTTCGAGTAGCTTTGTGCGAATTTCAAAAACAAACAAACCAACAAAAAACAAGCTTCCACTCTTTGTCGTACGAAAATAAAGTGCACCGGAGTAAACTTACATCTTTATAATTTACACTATGATTGGTTGTCGTCCAGTGAATCAGACTAGGTAACTCCACCATAATATATATAAAAATACAGGCAGCCTAACTATTCCCAGCAATATTGTGGTGACTGCATTATTGGCTGCCAGGACAGAAATACCACATAAAACATTTTACTGTTCTATGTGACAGATTGGAACAAAATTTCATGTTTCAAGAGTGTTGGATATACAAGACTGTTCAGTGTGTTTTATTAGTTAGTGCATTTCGTGACTTAATATCGAATGATTGTTTAGTTTTCAAGACAACAATGTTGAAGATGAATTGTTTGAAAAGTGTTAATTGTGTTAAATTTCGTTAGGTAACTCTATACGAGTGATGCCTTGTGTTTGCAATTACATTGTTGTCTGAGCTTTACTAACATTGTTGACGTCACGTTACTCTGATCATTGGTATTTTTCTCATTACCTTTATTCAGTATTATTGCATTATAACGCCGCTCGCGTAGTTTGTCGACAGTGAAGGGAGTATAGATATAAGCAATCAAGCGAGTGTAAGTCAAGTTGAAAAAAAGCAAAGTTCAGTAAACTGCAATTCACTCAGAAAATTAGTTAGCGAAAGAAAACGTGCACATAGCTTCCGTGTGAGTGATTAGCCATAACGGAAGATATTTTAAAGTGAGTTTCACAATTAACAGAGATAAAAAGAACAGTTTGTTTTGCCAAAGGATATTCTAAAGTAACTGAGCCCCATCTGTGGACTTGACGAAAAGGATACAATTACTTATAGTTTGAGATACAACTGTGGTAACCTACGGAGTAATGTAAGTGAATCTACCGCAGATTGTACAGTTACAAAAAGTTGAGAAAAATAGTTTGTTTTTCAATTGGATTCTAAAGTAATTGAATCAGCCTGTGTGGAGATTTGACAAAAAAAAGAAGAGGAAAAAGAGAGAAATAATTATTTAGAGTTTTAGATAAAACTCTTACTTTCTATAGTGTTAAGAATTTTTGTACATACGTTCGACTTGTTTCGAATTTATTATTTTGAAACAAGTGGATTGTGTGCTTCCAGTTTATCCTTCAAATTTATCGCTAACAAGTCACTGACACTGACTGTGGAAGTATCCTCAACCCACGTGTGCATAACACTCAGACAAACAGGAAGTGTGTAAAATAGTACTTTTGATAATAGGAATGGCTGATTTGAATACTGAAACGTTCTTTAGAGTAAAAGCTTATGTGATCGGTACGATATAGCTATTTTAAACTATATACTATTATAATTTATTACTGTACTACTTATTAAGTTAAATTAGTGTTTTACTCTTGTGAAAGGGGCTGTAATACCAACCTCAGAAGATATGTTTATCTTACTTGCCCCAAATGGTGATAACTTTTTATTTTATTTTATTTTAGTATTTAACATAGAAGCACACTATTTAGATTTTGAAATGAAAATAATTGATAAGAATATCAATATAAATATTTTTGATAAAGAAAAATATTCTGTCTTTCCAATATATATATATATTTGCCCTCATTTAATAGTAATGTACCATACCTTTCTGTTATAACTTTACAATTATTCCGATTTTGTAAAATTTGTAATAAGTTAGAATATTTTATTATTAATGCTTAATTATTGATAAAAAATTAATATTATATGGATTTAATAAAGAAACTTTAAATAAAATTATTAAAATGTTATGTAATAAATACAAAAATATATTAAATAAATATAAATAAATAAAAATTAAAGAAATTTTACTAAAACATTCTGATAACTATTTTTAGTTGTAAATAAGGTTATTGAATAACATAGCACTACTTCATGAAGATGAACACTTTACTGACTATAAAGATTTGTTTAGAGTATGAAAACTGATAGTTGTAGAAGACTTTACGGGTGGTAGTTGTGATTTTACCATTTGGTTTAGATACCTGGTTGATACCCTTCATACTAGTATAATTCATTTACTGGGCTACCAGTCACTGCCTCACTACCATAATGAGGGTTGAAATACTAATTTCAAGAGGTAAGTTTATTTAACTTACTTATCCCAAATGATAGTACCTTATTTTGCTTATTCTTATTTTTCAATTAATTATTTCTTCTTCTTTACGTTGGAGAGCAGTCACCTTCCCACAGCTGTCTGCAGGAAGTGAAAGGCGATATAAATGTGGGACGTTGTAGGCTTGAGCACCCACATCTCGCTCTTCTAACTTCTATTATATTAATTTTAATTTACATTGTTATTCCTTTATTTTCCTCTTTATCTTGTTTCTTTATGTGAGACTGGCGAACGGAGATTAAGACTGATAGACGGTGTATCCCCACCGCATTGTGGGTTCTATTTTCGTATTCACCTACAAAACCAAGGTACATTTTATATTCCATATTATAGCCTGTACCGTGGAATCCTTTAAGCATTTTTACTTTTTATTTTGTTTTGTTTGTTTTTGGTTATAACAAATTAACATTAGTCAGAGGTTTGGATTTGCTGTTTTTAACACACATAGTTATCCAGTACATATCTGTTTATGTATGCATGCGTGGTAAAAAAATAAACGTAGGATGAAGGAAAAGACAAAAATAAATGAATAGATGGATGGATTTTGAAATTTTTGTAATATTCTACCTTCTGCTATGAGCAAACATGTAAACTTGATACAAATTTGTATTAAAACAATTTTTGAACTAAAAAAATACATAACTTAGGTGTTTGTCAAGATATATGTGAAATTCTGAATTCAAATATGTACATATCAAAGATTTAATTATATTTAGGTTAATTAAAATGGAATCAAATACTTATAAATAATCGTTTAACAAAAGAAAAAGGAAAATCATATATAGCCATAGCTTTTAAACACAAGACACAATGACCCAGCTCCACGTTTCTTAATGCATTACACTGTGGAAGAGAACATATTTTACATTAAATCATTTCGGTCAATAGTTTATTTTAAACATGATAATTCATAGGACTTCTTCAACTATAAAAAAATTCACTGAAGAATTTAATTAAATAGAAGTTGATAAATGACCTTGTAATTGTAACAAGAATAAATCGAAGGATCCGTTTCATTATAATGTAGTTACAGGAAACTTGGAAATTATCAAAGACAAAGAATTAGAATCAATACTGACAAAAGATCAAAATTTAAAATTTAAAAATAAAACCAAAAAACAGAAATACTTCGAAAAATATTGATAATTATATTATCATAATAACTAAAACATATTATTTTCTATATTTCTTTCTGAATGGAAACTTCTTCATTAGTTCCATAAAAATCGTCCAAGAAACTTAAACTTATCTCAATACAAAATACATATTTCTTTTTATATTTTTAAAAAATTAAAATAAGTTCAAGAACGATTTATTATAGCCCCTATGAAAGTCCCTCAGGTTTTTACCAGAGGTGGGCAGAACACAAATAGCCCATTGTGTAGCTTTGTGTTTAATTACAAACAATCCAATCCCCTGTTGATAAAGCAGGTTGCAACCTTGACTTTATATGTAAAAAATTAAATGAATAAATTTCAACTAAAGAAATTAACAATACAAGTACATTTAACAGACGAACTCTAAATAAAAATATCAATATAATTACTGATATAAATAAAGCAACAAAAAAGTGGAATATACTTACAGATTCGTCTTCTCATTTACCATTTGTATATATATTTCTAAAATTACATAAAACTCCTATCAAGTTCAGATTTATAAATCTTTAAATGCGGTCTCTAAATCTGCATATGTTGTTTTTAATAATATTGAGGATGTGGAGTTCAAAAATGAAGACACTAATTTTAGATAATCCAGTTTAATAACTGTTTTTGGAACATTAAGAACACAAATTACAATGGACTTTATATAATAATCTCAATAATTATCCTTTATATATATACTACTGCAACCCTTGGAAAAACAAATATCTGCATATGAAAGCCGCAGACCTCCTATTTTGACAGATCTGGACTTCTCTGTTTTGCCGAGAATCTTCACGACACCACAGTACAAAAAAAATGTTTTCAAAAACTGTGGTCAGCCATATTCTCGTAGCTACATATTCCTTACACGTGACAAAATGTTTACGATACACACAATGACAGTATTGTGAAATAAGAGAAATGTTTCAACAATGAAACAGATCAAGTTATGATATTAATCTATAACATACTTTCAATGCATAGAAAATGACATTTTTATGTGATTCTGGACACACAGTTTTTGTATTGTTAATAAATTCTGGATGTTCTGATCTGAAATATATTCTTTACTTCTTTCGTTGATTTTAATAAGTAATGTATTTTAGGTAAACCTAGTTTGATTCAAGTGAAGCTGAATAGCTCTTAGAACTGATTAATTTAATACTATTACTTAGCTTTCTGCACACACACGTGGAGCACTTGCCTTGTTTACATCTTTACACATGCGTGGAACACGTTCCTTGTTTCTGTCTTTGTAGATGCACGTGGAGCACGTGTCCACGGTTACGAATGGTTTTAGATTACATTTTCCTCCCTTCGGAAATATTATCTATGAAACAAAGTTTTTTTTTAAATTATCACTAGTTTTTATTTAAAATCAGAGATTGTCTATTTCAGCCTTTTATTATATTAGAATTCCAAAAGTAATATTACTGAGTTAAATACTTATTGGCCATGTTTATCGAGTTTGGTGAGAAGTTTTCAAACAATCATAAATGATGGCTTTACGACCAAGAAGATGGTCTCTTTAGAAGTGTCTAACTTGAAATGTCGTACTGTACTAGAAGATAGAAGTGATTTGGTAAATGATGGATATTTAAATCCTTACAGAGATATTACTTTTAATTCCAAAACATTCTACTTTCTCTAATAGCACGTGACTAACAAGAAATGAAATGATTACTTTTCTGAATTCACTTTTACCATCCATTCTGTACTATAAACATAAGTAACAACAAGTAGAAACGATTTTTAATTAATACAATCAAACGGCATATCTCAACTTATTAAATCAATATTGTCAACAGTGGATCTCAACTTATTTGTTTAATATTGTCAATACTATATCTCAACTTATTAAATCAATATTGTCAACAGTGGATCTCAACTTATTTGTTTAATATTGTCAATACTATATCTCAACTTATTAAATCAGTATTGTCAACAGTGGATCTCAACTTATTTGTTTAATATTGTCAATACTATATCTCAACTTATTAAATCAATATTGTCAACAGTGGATCTCAACTTATTTGTTTAATATTGTCAATACTATATCTCAACTTATTAAATCAATATTGTCAACAGTGGATCTCAACTTATTTGTTTAATATTCTCAATACTATATCTCAACTTATTAAATCAATATTGTCAACAGTGTATCTCAACTTATTTGTTTAATATTGTCAATACTATATCTCAACTTATTAAATCAATATTGTCAATACTATATCTCAACTTATTTATTTAATATTGTCAATACTATATCTCAGCTTATTTGTTTAATATTGTCAATACTATATCTCAGCTTATTTGTTTAATATTGTCAATACTATATCTCAACTTATTTGTTTAATATTGTTTATACTATATCTCAACTTATTATAATTTATGCAGTTGACTAAAATAATTTTAAACTATTATTTCCTTATAACACGTCTTTATTTCACAAAGTATATTAAAATACTAACCTCCTCTTGTAACGTTTCTTTTAATAACTCTTTATTGTTGTAATAAACAAAATGACTATTACCCACATCGTTTGACGAAGTAATTGTTGTATGTTAAATCTGCGTTATCAAAATAAAAAAGATAGTATATTCCTATCTTATATTTTCTCTCAGCTATGATTTTTGGAAAGTGTGTGTGTTTTCTTATAGCAAAGCCACATCGGGCTATCTGCTGAGTCCACCGAGGGGAATCAAACCCTTGATTTTAACGTTGTAAATCCGTAGACTTACCCTGTACCAGCGGGGGACCACTTAGAAAAAGTTAAAAAAATTACAACGCCATGGTGTTCTAAACACATTTTAAAACAATTGTTTGTTTCTTTAATTTCGCGCAAAGGTACACGAGGGCTATCTCAAATAGTCGTCCCTAATTTAGAAATTTAAGATTACAGAGAAGGCAGCTAGTCATCACCACCCACCGCCAACTCTTGGGCTATTCTTTTACCAACGAAGAGCGGGATTGACCGCAACATTGTAACGCTCCTAGGGTTAAAAGGGTGACCATATTTGGTGTGACGGGGATTCGAACCCGCGAACCTCACATTACGCGTCGAGCGTCATAACCACCTGGCCATGCGGGGTCCGTCTCAAAATGCGTAGAGAGATTTATTAAAAAGGATGGTGCATCGATATAAAACAAGATGAAGCTGAACACGAGGAAAGCATATTGAATATCGAGTTCAAGAAATGTTAGAATGTTAGAGAGTGGGACAGTTTTAAACTAGATATGTGTACATCATAAAGATCCAGAATAATTCTATTGTCATTACAAAGCTTGTTCTCACCAACAGCATGTTTGATATGATATAGGTCCAGCTTATCTTACCAACAGCATGTTTGATATGATATAGGTCCAGCTTATCTTACCAACAGCATGTTTGATATGATATAGGTCCAGCTTATCTTTCTTAGCTTGTGTTCAGTGTTATTGATGAAATTCTCTGAAACTAGCTCTCAAAAGAGAACAAATTTTGGTAACACCACACTACCTCCAAATTTTGTAAACATTGTTCAATCGATCCTTTTTACTAGGATTTTAGCACAACTAGCTGACAAGCAGGAGCTCGAAAGTAACAATGCACGATCTTACACATAGACATACAAAGAATTAAAATTACTTACACATCTGATTTTTTTGGAAAATCAATAAAAACATAATACTTGCATCTTTACATATCAATCAGGCTTTATGTACTCTCGGTTCTGGGAAATTTGTGAAAAACCTGACTGTTCTTTCAGAAATTAAAAATAAACACTATTTTCAACAGCTGAAAGTAATAAGACTAATTATTTTGTTTGTTGAAGTTCGCATTAAGAACTTCCTGTCTTATTTGAAGTAATATGCTAATCTACACTACCCACCGCCAACTATTAGGCCACTTCTTTACTAATGAATAACAGCGGGATTTACCGTTTCTTATACCATCTCATGGCTGAAAGGACGAATACGTTTCATGACATGATTTAAGCCCTCGAACTGCATGTTGCAAGTCGTGGATACTAGCCATCTGGTCATGTTTATTATAAAAGGTAGCAAGCGAGTCGAGTGACCTAGCCACTAGGCTAGGCCTATAAAAAAACAAAATCAGGAGGTGTCAAGCGCACTTTATAAACCAAATATTTAAAAAATTATTTTCAATTCATAAGATCAGATGTGATATCGAAACATTAATTACACTTCTTTAACACTAGCAAAAAGTTTGCGTTAAAATACATATTTCCCCTAAAATGTTTTAAAATGTTCAGGCAATTATTAAAATAATTTTATTGGTTTCAGTGTAAATTGCCACAAACACAAAAATAGCCTCTTTGGTATAGATTATGTTCAACATGTTACCAAACAGTAAGAAGCGAAAACTTGAAATGAACATAATGGCCTGGCATGGCCTAGCGCGTAAGGCGTGCGACTCGTAATCCGAGGGTCGCGGGTTCGCGCCCGCGTCGTGCCAAAACATGCTCGCCCTCCCAGCCGTGGGGGCGTTATAATGTGACGGTCAATCCAACTATTCGTTGGTACAAGAGTAGCCTAAGAGTTGGCGGTGGGTGGTGATGACTAGCTGCCTTCCCTCAAGTCTTACACTGCTAAATTAGGGACGGCTAGCACAGATAGCCCTCGAGTAGCTTTGTGCAAAATTCAAAAAACAAACAAACAGTCTTCTGTAGTATATGCAGCTGATCAGTGGACGGCGCCACCTGTCCCTCAGTACTTCTTGGTTGTGAGAAAGAAAAACAGCTTCAAACAGAAATGGTGAGAAACGGGTTGAGGGAGACGTGGCTAGAACTTTAGCGTAGTGTTGTTTTTGGTTGATATTAAGCTACGCAAAGAGCTATTTGTGCTTGCTCTGCCCATCAGGGGTATCGAAACTAATGTGCCACTAGGGGCAGAATCTAAAAGGATAACAAATAGGATAAAAGCAATCCCGAGAATAAAATGTTTAAATTATAATAAAGACTCCGAAGACATGCATTTATTTCCTGAAAGATCTGAAGTGACTCTTTAGATATACCAATATATATACTAATACCCTTAATCTGTATTTCTCAATACAGTTATTTTCGTCATCTTCTGTAAAAATTAAAAATAAGTCTTGCATAAGTATCTGATTTACAGCAAGGGTTTGTTTGTTTGGAATTATGCGTAAATGGCCAAGCATGGCCAGGTGCAAGGCATTCGACTTGTAATCCGAGGGTCGCGAGTTCAAATCCTTATCACACCAAACATGCTCGCCCTTTCAGTCGCCAAGGTGTTGCAATATGACGATCAATTCCACAATTCGTTGGTAAAACAGTTGCCCAAGAATTGGCGGTGAGTGGTGATGGCTAGCTGCCTTCCCTCTAGTTTTACAGTCTAAAGTAGAGACGGCTAGCACAAATAGCCCTAGTATAGCTTTGCGCAAAATTCAAAAACAAACGCGTTATGCACAATGCTACACAACAAGTTATTTATACTCAGCTCACCACGCGTATCTAACCCAGATTTTTGGCGGTGTGAGTACACAAACATACTGCTATGCCACTGGGGGGCTTACAGTTTGGGATTTGTCCTTCCAATAATAAACTTCAATCATTTAGAAACGCAATAAAATTATATTAAACTTCAATTATTTTCTTGAAGTGAAACAAAATACGTTTAAAATTAGGATGAGGTTCTTCATACTTTTTAGCATTCTAATTTATGATTGTTATATCTTGGAATTCGGTGAATACGTGAAATCTTGTTTTCCATTTTCACATATATAATGCAATACTTAAGTTAGAAAATTTATTCATAAATTCTCGAGAGTGTGTTAAATCACCACAATAAATCATGCTTCACTGACAGAAGTTCTGATAGCCTTCACAGTTTACATTAAGTGAGTGATAAGTGTAAATAACTACTCTTGAGAAACTTTTAAGAAATTCCTTTTTTTATAGATGGCGTGATTTTAACTAAAACAAAAAGGCTTACATAAAATGAATGTTAACAGAAATGCACTTTGCGTATCACATCGAGGTACTTTCGAGATATGTGTTAGTTTGAGCCTAAGACTACACTATGTAACACAAATTTTGTTCCTGAGTAGTGTGTATTATTTCTTAATTGCTTATGTTGTAAAAGTACAGAAATGGCTATTATTCCCTGAAAGAAAAGGCAGGCAGTCAAAAGCACCCACCACCAGCTCATGAGCTGCTTTTCTGTGACTGGGACTTGAACGTCAATAGTGAAGAGAATCGATGCCACACACTGTATAACACGTATTTGCTGCAACGGGATGCGAACTACGAATCTTCAGCTATAGACTCCGCGCACGCTAACTTATAACCAGTTTCTGATCTAACTGAAAGGTAGAGAATTATGAAGAGTAAGTGATTTGTAAGACAGCAAACTGTGGCATTATATTAATTATAATTCTACTATGGCAACAACAATTTGCATCGAAAGTAACTTAAAAAAAAAGCACCCAGTTCAGAACATGAAGTATCAGCAATTGACGGTGTAAATAGCAAACCAGGTCACATACCTCGAAACACCCATAAGTCTCATGACTTGAAACACGAGTGTACCAAATTACGACCACTCTTACTAAACGTATTTGTATTCTATTATAATGACGAGAAACACAAGTACGTCAAGCTATGACCACCCATTTCCAAATAAGATTTATCCGCATCTCAAGCCAGCCCAAACATAGGCTATTGTTACCTCATAACGTTAAACACAGACTATTATTACGTCATAATGTTAAAAATAGAAATTCGTTCTCAGAAAAAATAAAGAAATATAATTAATAAAATAAATTACTTTGTCAAGTTGTGTTTGAAGAATTTCTAGTTTGTTTTCGTTCATTTTCTTCGTTATCAGTTTAACCTATATTCATATCGATAAATGGTTACTAGGATACCAAAAGACTGATTGTTATGACGTGTTTTTGTTCTTGCTGCTCTAATATCCAATTGACGTACAATGGTAAAGTGCTGGCTATTATCCTCACTCTGGATTCTTTCATCCATCTGTAACGGGAACAATTTGACACTAATGGGTTGTTTTGAATTTCTCGCAAAGCTACACGATAGCTATCAGCGCTAGCTTTTCCTACTTTAGCAATGTAAGGCAAGAGGAAAGGCAGCTATTCATCACCACCCACCGCCAACTCTTTTACCAAAGTATAGTAGGGTCGGCCATCACATTATAACACTCCCACGGGTGAAAGGACGAGCATGTTTGGTGTGGCGGGGATTCAAACCCGCGACCCTAAGAATACGAGCCGAGTTCCTGACCAATTGGCCATGCCGGGCCCGACACTTATGGCTAGCCTTCCTTGTTGCTGGAATAACGAGTGGAATAGATGTATACACCAACTGCCTCCTCCTTCATGTGTTTGCTGAAGCAACACTTTCATCACTATGATTTAAATTGCCATGCTTTAGAAAGAATCAACGAACTATTAGTATTAGTGGTCGTATTAAGAATATTAAACTCTTTGATTAAAAGAAAGTTGTTAGTTGCAACAAACTCTGCCTTTGTTAAGCTGAAGATGACCTAAGAAGGTTGAAACTTTATTTTGGTAAAAGTGTTGATACCTATGCCAGCCGTTCTGAGATACATTTTTACTTCCAGTGGATTTCACGCCATCAAGAAAGATTTTATGTTTATATATTACATACAGGTACATGTCCTGTGTAAAAAATAAAATAAAACAAATACATTTTTGTCTCTAATGCTGTTGTATTTACTTCGAATCTTCATTGTCTAGAAAATTTTTAAAAGGGAATCTCTTCCAAAGCGTGAAAATATGATTTATAAAACCGCCAACAGATGGCGGTGGTATCTAGATAAAGGATTGAATATTTTTCCTTTAAGATTAGGTAATGATTTCAACAGCACAATTTCTTCCTCTGATGAACTTCTTTTCTATTATATAAGCATTGATGATTATTATCTGATGTATAACTTATTTTCAAAAGAAAAAAATTTGCTGGAGCAGCTCTATCTAGTAGCCATGTCAAAATTTAACAAGAAATATATCAGTAATTAAATTCAGGCCACAAAACAAAAATAAGAAAACAGAGATTTTCTTTCGCTCATGAATTCAGTCGATCTTAACAGCCCACGAATTTAATACCTTCGTGTTACACGGATCAAGATGACGTGTGGAAAGTAACTGACTTGAGGAACGTGTTATCTTAAGGAAGAAATCATAGTATTTGTCTCGAGTTGTAGACCCGGCATGGCCAGGTGGGTTAAAGCGTTCGACTTGTAATCCGAGAATCACGGGCCCGAGTCCCCGTCACACCAAACATGCTTTTTTTTCAGCCGTGGAGGCGTTACAATGTTACGGTCAATCCCACTATTCGTTGGCAAAAGAGTAGCCCAAGAGTTGGCGGTAAGTGGTGATGACTAGCTGCCTTCCCTCTAGTCTTACACTGCTAAATTAAGGACGGCTAGCGCAGATAGCCCTGGAGCAGCTTTGTGCGAAATTAAAAACACAAATAAACTCGAGTAGTGTTATTTTTTTATGTTCCTGTACTATCTGCATTATACGTTTTATGTTCCTGCAGTGTTTATATTAAATTCATTACTTTCCTATAGTATTCGTAGCATATTTTTATGTTATGTTGTTGTAGTATTACCATTCTTTGACGGATTCTTATACACTAGTTTGTGAATATAACTTGACATTATGTCCACGTTAGGAAAATAAATCTTTAATTTTGTTCTTTAACATTTCTACTAGCATTTTCATCTTTTCATGGTCGTTAACTGTTTGAACGTTTCAAAGGAGGTTCAAATCTCTCTAACGTAAAATTAACTTCCTTGTGTAAAGTGATTTAATAAATACGGTAACAAGTCCAAATACTTCCGGAAAACACTGATTGACTTAACTTCCCATCTTTGTTCTAAAATTTTAACAACTATCTCTTATTTATAACTTAGCCCCACATCTGAGAAAAACTTGACGTCAAGTTAGAGCTTCCTAAGCATTGTAGGCCTATCTTTCCATGATGGACTTTCTATTTGTTTTGCAAATTATCTTACAAGTACAATTTGCAACAATACCATTTTACTTATTTTCCGTTAATGCATATGGTCAGCTGCTAAACTACTCACTAGACACAACTAGACTAAACTAGACACAAGTTTAGTAGCGTGTATTTACATGTGGTTCTTGCAAATAAGACTTATTTCCGGCTCAATACCAGCACTTCATACAAGAAATGTTAGGCATGTATCATCATATCAACTCACAAGACAGAATTCTCTCGATTAACATATATCATGTTACATAACTCTGACTAAAACTAGTGAGACTCCCCACAGAGACAATAGTTCTATTACCCTTGAATCTTTAATTGGACTTCTTATGATAATATAAAATCACCTCATTGCGAGTTTGATGTACGAGCAGGCTTGGTTCTCGCCAGACACCGGTGGCTGACTCTATATCAGATTGGGTCTCATCACACAGGTGGTGGTTTCTACATCAAATTGAGTTGTCATCAAACAAACGGTTGTCTCTATATCAGGCTGGATTCTCGTCAGACAGGTGGTTATTTCTATATCAGCCTGGATTTTCGTCAAACAGGTGGTTGTTTTTAAATCATTTTGGGTTCTTATCAGACAGGTATGTTGGTTGTCTGTTTATCAGGTTGGGTTCTCTACAGACCAGTGATGGTCTGCACCTCAGGATGGGTCTTTGTGATGATCTTAACACCCATTGAAGGTTGTTTAATCTAACCTGTATAACACAACTCACATGAGATGGTTGACATGGTGTCAACCCAACGTTCATCCTCATACCAGATAACCACGTAGGTATATTATCTTAACGCAAGGCTAAACGATACGCTAAATGCACCCTGTTCCTCATGTGGAATCGAATCCCGGATTTTAATGTTGTAAGTTTGTAAACTTACTGCTGAATCACTTGGTTAGAATACCGAGAACAGAGTTAATTAATACACTGTTTACACGAATTAACCAACAATTTAAGTTTATACTTTTACCGACCAGAGAAAACTGGTTTGAACAAATTGTAGATATCTAGAATACCTCTAACATTCCTCAGTCAAAATAATAATGTCACCGTAATTATTCAGCCATATTCATGTGCATGAGAAACATTGCTAATAATTTTATTTCTAGTTAGTTGCAAATTTGCGATTGATGGTTGGTTAATTTGCAAGTTGGAAGGCCCAACGTTTGAACCCTAATGTGCTTAGGAACACACCACATACATTCATTTAGCTTTAGGCATGCTATAAAATCATCAGTCATTCCCACGTTTCAGATAAAAGATGCAGTTGGTGCTCAGTGGATGCTGTATCTATAATCACCAACGTAAAATTAATAACAAGTATCTTTAAGTCTTGAGGACTGACGTGACATTTTATCCCACGTGTTAAATGATTAGTCGTTCAAATTACATACACCAAATCTATGTCGAACGCAATCTGTTAACACGTACTGCCATCTGTCAGTCAAATGTCTAGTCGTTTGCGCTAGTTTTCAATGAATAAACTGATTTAACATTTAGTACTAACTGAAGAGTAAACAGTAGAAATTTATTTTAAACAATACCCTGAATAAATAAACAATAAAACTAGTTTAATTAGAAAGTACAATAGCTGTAATGTTCTTTTTCTATAAAACTATGTCAATACAAAGTTACCCTCTAATACAAATAAAAACCTGTACAACCTTAAACTCCTATATTTTTTACTATTATTTACTATCGCCACTCTCCAAGATGTAATTTTACATATAATATATAAAAAAACATTCATATACAACTTTTCAACTTAACATTCATACCCTAATTCAAAGACACATTTTTCAAAGTGTACAAACATAAAATATGAATCTTATATATATGTATTAAATTCGTTCAAATACACTCAGAAGTAAATTACTGTTTTTCAAATACAACTCCCCTCATTTCAATTTCTTTACCAGTTCACCTTTAGTTAAACTTTTATTTTGCACACCCCCTCCCAGTGGCACAGTAATATGTCTGAAAGCGTATAAAGCTAGAAACCGAATTTCGATACCCGTGGTTGACAGAGGTTTTGGTAAAAAAACAACAACAACAACAAAGAAAACTCGTTCCGAAACAGATTCATTTTCGTTATTAAATACTGTATAATGTCTAGGGACAACAAGTGATCTGTTCGTTCATCAGGGCTGTCCAATCCTCCAAGCCAACCTCAATCTATTTAACATACAATGTATGTATATATTTAAAGTTTGATTTTGTTAATCATATACACACACGCACATACGTAATAATGTATTTGTCTTATAATCTCACTGCAAGCTAAATTATAACTAAGCCTAAAAAACTGTTACGGGTAGTAACAAACGTAAAAACATCCATAAACAAAATCACAAAACTGAAAACTTGTATCCATCTCGCCATGGACTAAATTAACTTCCACATCAAATTTGGTAAAACTCCATCTATAGGAGGTAAAATAGTAGTTAAAACGTCCATAAAAAACACAAAACTGAAAATTTATATGTACTCCTGCATGTAACTAATGAACCACCATGACAATTTTTGTGAAGATCCATCCACACCCTGTGAATTAGTTACATACAACAAACAGACAGTTCTGTTATATTTACCTGGGTTTCATAAATTCTCGTCACATAACTAACTTATTCTGTCGAAATTAAAACATCTATCAAAAAACGCGTTCCGGATCTAGTAAAACAGACAGATAAATTTAATAACAAATCTACGAGACCGCCCTCTTTGGAGATGAATTTTAATTAAAAATGGTTAATTATCAGAAACTGACAATCGTATGTTTTATCTTTTAAAATTTAATGTAGCCATACGAAATAGCAGACCTCCAGAACTGAGATATTCTGACTCCCATATGTTTATTTATTGTAATTAGACAGTACCTGTGTTAAATATGGTGCAGCATGAAGTAAAACTGTGTCAGGGAAGAGACAAAAAAAGCGAAACTATTCCCTAGGAGAAGATAGAATATGTTTTGTAACACATAAAAAAGAAAATAAATTACCAAAAAAGTTTAATAAAATAGGCTTCAGGAAGAATGATTATTATAAGCATATGATGATTGAAATATCTTCAAATTAAAACTGAAATCAATATAATAGTGTTACAACCTAAATATAGTGAGACGATGTCAGATTTTTTACGAAAAGGAACAACCGAGAAAACTAACTATTTAAGAAAAGACACTGGTAGGTTCGATCAGTGATAAGTCGAAATGTGTGAGGTATTGAAGCAAAATTATTATGGATATATGCAATGCTTCCAGAGTCTTAAGAATGCGTAGTTGTAACTAGCAATGTGAATAAGTTAGGGTTAAAACGGTTGCTTTGTTTTTGAATTTCACACAAAGCTACTCGAGGGCTATCTGTGCTAGCCGTCCCTAATTTAGCAGTGTAAGACTAGAGGGAAGGCATCTAGTCATCACCACCCACCGCCAACTCTTGGGCTACTCTTTTACCGACGAATAGTGGGATTGACCGTCACATTATAACGCCCCCACGGCTGAAAGGGCGAGCATGTTTGGCGCGACGGGGATGCGAACCCGCGACCCTCAGATTACGAGTCAAAACGGTTGCTAACAAAACAGAAATATTAAAAGTAATGACAAACAACGTTTTAAATAGTTTACAGATGAGAAAGAAATATAACTTTATTAATTATTTATAAATGGCTGACATAACAAGTGAGTCCGAGATCCAAACAACTTAAACCTAGTTCAAAAATTATTTATATTTAATCTACAATAATTGTTTGATTCTGTTTTAAGAACAAATATGCACAATTTATGAGTTGCTCCTCGTGGGGATTTAACTCCTAATTTTAACGTTATGAGCCTTCAAGCCTCTGCTGAATCATCAGGGTGCAAACGAATTTTAAATGTATGATAAAAAAGTATTCATGCATATTGTATTATTTCGAATGAAATGTGGTCACATATATTCAAAAATTATAATTATTATGAACAAGGCGTTGCTACAACTAGAAATTACTATAATTGAAATACAATCTGATTTCTAACGTGTTACGTTTTATTCGTTTATTCATCTTATTTAAAATAGCATAACAATGGTAATGAAAAACACGAGAAAGATAGTGGTATTTAAAACAATGTTTGTTTATATTTATTATATACTTACCTTCAGTGTTTTTATTCTATTATTTCAGCTATCAATTTACGTTTTAACATTTTCAGCGCTCGGGAATCTCCGTGAATCCACTTTTGAGCGCTTTGGCACTATGGGTAAATTAATAAGAACCATGGATAGTATATTTAGCACTATGAGTTACAGTAACAAGTACCTTGGTTGACATACTTACCATCGTAAGTTTCATTAATAAACATCATGGGTGACATATTTAGCACACGTGTTTGGTTTACGGCTAGTTTCCTGCCATTCGACAACACCCCGAATGGTTATATAAATGAAAAATAACATTACATTTCTTTGTAAGGAATAAAATTCGAATAGATTCTTAAACAGTTTATAAGTAAAGGAAACGTTTCAAAGGAGTCCTTTGATTTTATTCATGGAAATGATAAAATCGTAAAGCAGAACGCTTTGTACAGCAATGGCTTCGAAAACCCTCAGCTAATCCAAAGCAATGACATCATATTCAAAATTAAAAATTGTATTAGGCAAAACGAGCCCTCTGCCCCAAAACACTTGAGATAAAGTGGGGCATTTTTCCGCTACTATTGACAACATAACAAAAAGATATTTGAAATGATTCATGAGCTTCTGGCGTCACCTTGAAACTAAAGGCTGCTTCTATAGGAAAGATGGTCAAACTCCAATGGACTACAGAACCGGCACGCTCCTATATTCAAATACAATGGGCTTTCGTTGCCTTTGGACTGCTTGAACGTCAATTGGAAGCTAACGTCCAGATGGATTACCTGTAAAAAGTTGGTCAAGATTTGTGGACTGTTGTTCGAAGTAGCTTGTTACAATAAAGACTGTGTAACAGAAATACGGCTATCCAAAAGAAGGAACGCAATCAATGGCACAGCGTGTAGTTGCACTGCAAATTTTAACATAGAAACAACAATAAAGGAAACTCATTTTGAAACAAATTCTGTTCCGTTATTAAATATAATGTTTAGGAATTACAAGGGACCTGTTGATCTATCTCGGCTATGCCATCATCCAAGCCGACCTAAAGCTATTAAATATACAATATATACATACACATAAAGCCACCTCTTATAAATCATATATAGATTACTGTATTTGTCTTCCAATCTCACTGCAAGTTGAATTATTACTAAGCCTAAACTTCCTTTATACTACTAAAATACAAGTTAAAATCTTATACCTGTTTTTGCCAACTATTACTAAAGTTAGTTATATTTTGTTATTCAATTCCATTTTCTGAAGATAAAAATAATAAAACCAAATAGCATTCAAATATCAACAACATAAAAACAACTTTTTATCTAACGTCTTCTCTTTTCACATAATGCTCCCCTCTCTCTCTCTATATATATATATATATATGTGTGTAGGTGTGTTTGTGTTTGTATTTATATTGGTATCACTAGTTTTTCATTGCTTCAACACTAAAGCACTCAAAGTTTTCTGGAAAATAAATTTTTAATCATAAATATTCATCAGATTGCATTATTCTTGGAAGTTTCTATTTTAACCAAAATTACCATTATTCTTACAATCTGATTGTAATTTTAATTGGCATATTACGTACACCAACTGATGTGTTAACATTATGTACATTTCTCTGATAAAACACAAAAAAATTGAAAAGTAAAATTGTTTGTTTGTTATTAAGTACAAAGCTAAACAATAGGTTGTGTTCATTGCAGGAGTTGAAACTTGATTTTTAACAGCACAAGTCCTCAGACATACCACTAAGCCAACAAAGAATAAGCTTCTATTAAAGTTTTAATCATGAGAAATGAACAAACATAAAAACATTTCTGTTGTTTATATTAAAAACCTCTGCAGTAACTTTAAACTGTATATCTGTGTGTGTACACACATACACTTGATTTTTCGCAGATTCAAATCCACATCATACCAAACATGCTTGTGTTTCAGCTGTAGGGGCATTATAATGTGATGGTCAATCACACTATTCATTGACAAAACAGTAGCCCAAGAGTTGATGGTGGGTGGTGATGACTAGCTGCCTTTCCTCTTGTCTTACACTGCTAAATTAGGGACAGCTAATACAGATAGAAATTTTGTAGTTTTGCACAAAATTAAAATCAAACACTTGATTTTAATTTTAAATCTTCCAATGTTACTCCACAAAACATTTTGGGTGTGTTTTCTTATAGCAAAGCCACATCGAGCTATTTATTGAGTCCACCGAGGGGAATCGAACCCTGATTTTGCATTGTAAATCTGAAGACATACCGCTGTACTAGCGAGGGACGGTACACAATGGGCTCTCTGTACTCTACCCACCACGGGTATCGAAACCCGGTTTTTAGCATTGTAAGTCCGCAGACATACCGCTGAGCCACTGGGGGGCAACATTTTGGGATTTGGGGTGTAGTCTCTCAATCCTCACAGAATCAAAATAAAGAAATAAAACAGCTACTAATGAATAAAAAACATGGTACGGTAAAAGCCAATGCACTCTTGTGAGAAAGAAAATGTTGACAGATTAATCTCTTAAATGTAGGATGATATATGGCTTTACAAAATTGTACCACCATACATATTTCACGTAGTTTAAATTTTGAAAGCCCACAAATAAATATTTACAGTATTTATGAAATTCGTTATAAAAAATACAGAGTTCCAGAACTAGTTTAAGAGTCCTAACAGATACAGATATATATTCTGTGACATGGTTCTTTCTTTTCAGATTCTTGGATCAACGTAATTCAATGTCCAGTTAACAAGAAGGAAAACTGTTAAAAGATGAAATAAATTAAACTCCAGTACTGATCTAACCTGTAGGCCAAAGTTTTCAGTCAGTTCAACTGCACTACACATTCAATAAATCAACTGACTCGCACAAAATATTGCAATAGTTGAAAGAGATCCACTCTTGAAAATTTTCCCTTGAAACAAATTTTTTTTATCTAATTTCATTTAAACTGACTTCTTCATAGAATGTCATTATACATTTGAATATACTATAACTTATGTCCCATTCGCAGAACATTCTTTACTTCCTTTAAAACCCCGTAGAAAAATTATCTGGCCCAAGGACCTTGTCATTCTTCAAACTTCCCAGTTTTTTATTAACCAGTTCAGTGGAATCACACTGTCTAACCTCAGTGCCATCTATTATAAGCTGTTATCAACTGTTAGACACAAGCCTTCCTTTATCACCCCTCAAGTGTCTTACTCCAATCCTAAGATTTTGTTAACCCTTAATGTTTGTAATTCTTACATTTTCAGCCAACTTTTATCATACATCATTTTTAGTGTTCTAATTTTCTGTTTCACCATTTTCTTGTGATCTTCTAAGTCCCCTTTGGTACAAGTCAATTTAAATTTCTTAAATTTGTAATGTTTTACATTAATTTCTCATACCCTTGTGAGTGAAACTGGTTTTCCTGTTGCTGGTAACCTCATATGTTGAGCTTGAACATTTGAAAATATATCTTCAAACAATTCCCATGTTTGATGAGCACCTCCAACTGATTCAGTTGCCTAATTCACAACAGATAATTCTTGCTGCATCTCTTAAAAATGTGCTCTTTTGACATTTGTAACAAAACATCAAATTTAATAGAGCTGTGTCCACTTGCACCCACATATTTACCAATTTCAATTCTCTTAACAATTTTGTATCAGAAATTAACAATAAATCTAGAATACCATTATTTCTAATAGGTTCTTTAACTAATTGGTGATGAAATCCATCTTGAATAGTTTTCAGAAACCTCTTTCTCTTATGGTTTGGCCTTAGCATTTCACTATCAATATGTCTGAAATTAAAATAATCCATGATTATAACTTCATTAACAGCTAAATACTTAATGTAATTGTAAAGTTTCTCCTGTCATCACTACCCAATGGTTAATTCCCCCACTGGTACATCAGTAAGTCTATGGATTTACAACACTAAAATCGTGGATTTGATTCCTCTCAGTTGGCTCAGCAGATAACCCAATGTGGCTTTGCTACAAGAAAAACACACACACTTCTAGCATTACAACAGTAAGAAATAAACCTATACTAAAAAATACTTCTAAATTCATTTCCTATGTTAAACTTTACTTATTCTTTTTGAATTTAGTTTTTCCTGGCTCTCACCACTGTTGGTCCGAGTTCAAATCTTCCCTTAAAGCAAGTTACTACCCTTTACAAACATGCCAGCCCATTCTCTATTTAATTGTAAACCATTCATTACAAAAAGTTCTCTTCAAATACTGGACTGATCCCATAAATCCAACAAACCAATTTGCTTATCCCTACATATTAATATACATTAACCTCAATCTAGCACTTAGCCCTAGTGACATACTCATAATTTCATACCTGCAGTAAATTATTAGCATTATTCCAGACATTAAGTTATAGCCTTTTTCTTTAAATCCCTTTATCAACCTTTGTACTTATTAATTAGCTCATCTAACATATCTTTACATTACAAAAACTGCATCAGTGCTAACCACATTTCTTATGTCTTGTTCTCATCAATTGTACCTTCTATATGTGCTCCTCTGTAGCATAATCTAATTATTTTCTCCCTATTTACCCCACAGACTATTCTATCGACGTCTTGTCAATGAATCACCAATAACCCTCATCATCACACCCTTCTCTGACTATTTTGTTATTCTTTCTTTTCAATAGTTCCTCATCTGTAGAAGCCATGTACTAAAATCCGTTACTCAACAAGTTGTCCTTATTATAACTAATCCACTAATCTTCATCAATTTCCTTTAGCTCTAACAATACTTTAACTTACTAAAAGTCATTATTAGTTGATGTATGCCTTCCACGTAAAACTCTTCCTGAAATAGTGCTACCATTTCCCACAGTCTATAATTCCGTGTATCTATTACCTGCACTTTAATTTGGATAGCTTCCAACCTGCAAATTCTACATACAAAATACACTGCTACTAGCTTCTTTACAAGTACATACTCTTCCAGAGTTCCTAAATGCAACCCACTCATTGCACATATTACACCTAATAAACTGCGAAAGTTAAGTCCTACACTAGTCTTAACCATTGTATTTGGGTCTTAAATAAATACTCAATACTAAATTAAAACTACTGTTAAGCCTAAGATTTTAGAATCAAGTACGCAGGTTTGTCACCACTTTACGTTCACACTAAATTAATTTACTTTTACGTTTTAGTAGTGACAAGTAAGTAGTCTTTATGTTACTTGATGTTTACGTAATACAAATAGTAATATTATATTGGGTTGAGGAATAATTCGTGAGCGTTTTTTCAAGTTAAAAAAATATATTCATAAATGAAACGCTTTCGCAAAATATTTCATGTCATTTGGTAGATAATTGTTTGCTCTAATAGATGGTGTGTTTGATTTTCATATGTCTGTAATGTTTGCTTTCAATTACAGCTCATTAAATGGAATGTCAAGTGGACAAAATCGAGCACTTTCGACACCATCTGCTTTTCGCATTTAATTTCTTGCAATTTCGTTTAAAACAATGCATACTATATACCTAGGTATTACATGAAATAAAGTATCATAATAAATGTTTTGGGTGTAATGTGTTCATGCATTGAAATATTGTATGGTCTTGCATGTAATGCTTGAATGAAATTATTTAAAAACGCTCACGAATTATTCCTCAACCTAATACAATGTATTTAGCCTGATTTATAACCTCCCTATAATTTATAAACTGGATTTAAACTAACGGATCTAAACTCAAGTAAAATATATAATACTGAAAAAAGAGAAAATAGAGTCTTTAGACTGCATTTGTTTAATAATACAATGTATTTAATCTGTTTAACAATTTACCAGTGAGATGAACTACAGCTAAGCCTAATAGTCATAGTACAATTTCACACCCAAGCCCAACGTTCTAGCAGAAGTGTTGGTTACACCACTAAACGTTTACTTAAACCCTACAACTTTGTTTACCAAATTTACTAAATCTAGTTAATCCTTGACTATTCGACACAGATTACTACAAATGCTGATAGCCGTAGGTGTATAATGTGACAGTCAATCCAGTTGGTAAAACAGAATATCTTTCCAACATCTCTGCTAAATTAGGGACAGCATAGCCCCCAGTACCCTAACAAACAAACAAACTCTTCAGCATAACCCCTATGAATAAACAAATTCGTCCTTCTTCCATTCGAAAACTATGATAAAACGTGTATAATAACATTAAAAGTTTTGTTGAAGTGTATGAAACATAGATGGATTCTGTTTTTATCATTAGCGTACTGAAATTCTTGGTTTTCTAATAGTATGCTATTCATTTATATTTGTTAAATATTTTGATTTTGTCTATTTTTAAAAACAAAAACAAGATTTTCTATCATTTATCGATTTTATGAAATATTTTACTAAAACTTTGTCTAACTTTTCTTCTTAATTCCTAAAAAACAAACTCTCATAACCAAAACCAAACACAAAAACTGCTCATCAAATGCAGTGTAATGAACGAAAATCGTTTTGAAATCAAATATACCTTTATGTGTTCACAATGGAGATTACATATATCAACCTTATTATTTATACATTATTTTATAATGAATGTGAACAGATGGCAGCACATGCTGTTAAAATCGTTAAAGTAGCACAAGAGCATAAGGTAAACTTGAATGTTAAATTTTTGAATGGTATAATTATTATATTAAAGTAAGTGTTTAGATATAGTTTAATAGAAATGCATGTTTTATTTGTTGGTGCTTCAAATTGTTATCTGTCTATAAAAAAGTATTTTGCAATCGCTCGACTGTTTTGGGTTTCTGTGTATTTTTGTAAATCTCAGAACTAAATCAGCAAGTGACTAAATGAGAATTGTGTTGTTCATGATGTCAGATAGAAATACATGGTTAAAGTTGTATTAATATCAAACGATGAAAACACAATAACCCAAAAAATAAAGTTCACCTTTCGAAAGCGTTCAGTTTATTGGGTTTTCGTCGTTTAGTACTTGTTTTATTAACTAGGGTTAATACTGTGACTGTAATAGAAGAGTATTTAGTAATAATCAATATTTGCCCTTTACACTTATCACTACTAGTAGTAATGTCACTGCCAGTATTGGTTCTTATAGATATGAGTTTGAATCCTCGCTGCATCAGACTTAGGAGTGTACAACGTCATGATCAATTCTAGTATTTATTGCTGATAAAATTTTCTAACTTAAATGTTCTTATTCCAAGACAGAAAAGCCCAATGAACATGAAAGCTACTTAGATTCAGATAACATTCAATGTGTGGTTCAAAATAAAATTGTAATGTTCTGCTGGTATGTCTGGAAAATCTCATGTCTGGAAAGTCTCATGTCTGGGTAGTAACACTTCACATAAATGGAACTGAGAGTTGATAATGAAGACAGGTTGATGAAAATAAATCACATAAATATGGAACTGAAATGTTGATAATACAAGTACATGTTATAAGAGTGTTATGTTTTTATTTTTGGTGGCATACATGTCTCATACTAAAAGAGGAATTTTGAACGTGTAGTGATCTTGATAAACTACATGTCTCAGTGCTGGTTCTTAACGTGTATTATGTGACTACACTGAACAATAAACATCTGTGACCTGAATAGTCCTAATGTTGATTTTTAACCATATAAAACAGTATTTGATGTAACCTGTGTGTTAAATCTATGCTGTTATTATGCCTAAACTTCACATGAACCAGTTTTTAATGCCAGGCTAAATCATGTAGAGCTACTAATATCAAGACAAAAATCACTGTTTTCTCTTATAACTTAAATCATTTTCAAAAACCCTTAGACTGTTATAGCTAAATTGTCATATAACTCTGTCTACAATGTCATACAATATAACATTTGACAATTAATATATCCCACATGAATGTTTCTTTCTTTCTGACAAGTGTTAGTTAATGTGTTTAGATGCTAACTGGTACAGTGACATTCATGTTAAAAATACATAATCTGATAACAGTATTATAAGATAAAGTTCTATAGAAAATCATCTGAAACTGACTTAGGTCTGTTTATGGACATTGAGTAATTACCAAAATTTCACACAAATCAGCTAACCTTTAAAATCTAGATTACAAACTGGCAAAATGCTTTTATTGTATCAACTGTATATTGAATTATTACTCAATGGAAATATGTGTGTTGGCTAATGGAAAATGCTACTTTTGAAGACTGATATTAATATGTTTTTGAAATACTTGAGATATCATGTTTTTTGGACATTAAACCTTTATCTGTTGTTAAGTCATTATTGATTTACAGTTTATGTAACTTACTCAATTAAAATCAGTAAAAAGTTTAAAAGAGAAATGGATAACTTAGAAAACAAAGAGAGGTTTAAATTGTTTACTTTAGAATGGGTTATGAAGTTTTTATTTTCTTAAGAGAGTGAGTATGGTAGTTTTACTTTTCCCCAAAATGAGTGTCTGTTAAGTTAGACATGCTGATGATATAAAAGTTGGTGTAACCTATGATTTCTTTTAAATGCTGATAAGTGAAATTGAAAAACAACATTTTCAATCTTTAATAACATTAGCTTGTATTTATTTCACCCACAAGGGTGAACATACTGATAAAAGTTGGTCAATGTAACAATTTAAACAAGACATTTAAAGTCTGTAGCTAATTAAGGCCACATCACTTTGATGATCACTTAATGCAGTAATAGGTATGTGTATATGTATTAGTTTGTTATAACTCAAAAACAAGTGATAACACTTAATATATCTTTTACATTTCTGTATTTATAATAATTATATATTTTTCAATAAACTTGTTTTTAAACAAGTAATAGGAGTTCCAATGAGAGCTAACTATTCTACTTGGATAGCAAATTTATATTTTTACCTTCATTTACAAATATATTGATGATTTAATTAGTATAAATAATCCTGAAATAAATGATGTTATTAACACTATTTATCCAGCAGAACTAGAAATTGAAAATACTTCAATATTTGATGTAAAAGCACATTATTTAGATTTAGAAATTAAAATAATTGATAAGGATATCAAAACAAATATTTTTAATAAAAGAAAATATTTTGTCTTTCCAACCGACTTTTAATAGTAGTGAACCATACCCTTCTGTTATAGCATTATAAGTTTAGTTATTCAGGTATTGTAAAGTTTGTAATAAATTACAATATTTTATTAGTAATGTTGATATACTGATACAAAAATTAATAGTTAGTGGATTTAATAAAGAAACTTTAAATTATTCTGTAACAAATATAAGAATGTATTAAATAAATATAAAGAAATAAAAATTAGGGACATTTTACATAAAATTCTTAATAATTATTTTTAATTAAGAATATGGTAATTTAACAACTTGGTGCTACTTTATGTGGATGTACACCTTACCACATATAAAGGTTTATTTAGAGCATGATAGTCATAGTAGACTTGATGAATGAGTGATGGTTGAGAGCTATACAAGTTTGTTTGGACAGCTGGATGGGATGCTTCATGCTGGTATAGTTCATTTGCTGTGATGTCAGTTTCTGCCTTTCTATGATATTGGGGGTTAGAATGCTAACATCAAGAGGTTTTCTTCTTACTTACCCCCAAATGACAGTACCTTATTTTTTACTTCAATTAATTCTTTACCTGAAATAGCAGTCATCTTCCCACAACTGTCTGCAGGCAGTGAAGAGCGATATAGATGTGGGGCATTGAGCACCCATATCAAGCTCTCCTAATTTCTAATTCTATATCTCTTGATACTCTTTATTTTTTATGTGAGACTGGCAAATGGAAGTTAAGACTTAGATGGTGTATGCCCACTGCAATGTAGGTCCTACTTTGTTAGTCACCTCCAAAACCTAGGGTATATTTTATAATCCCTCATTGTAAGCTTGTACCTTGGGATCATTTTGATTGATGCAGCATTTTTTATTTAATTTGTTTTTGGGTTATAACAAAATAATATAATTAGAGGTTTGGATTTACTGTTTTTAATGCAGTTTTTCCTTGTGATTTCACTTATTTTACTACTTCATTAAAATGTATGTATTTTCACTAATATATAGAAATTAGCTTTTATTAAAAACATGTATACAAATGAGTTTTATGTATTTATGTTTAGTAGCCATATTCGGTTTTCTTAATGTTTTCATGTGGTGGTTGGCCAAACTAAGGAATTGTTATTTTCTTAATATTTTCCTGTGGTGGTTGCATTAACCTCAATAATGTGCATGCTGAATTATGTAGTTTTTAGTGTATTCATATTATTTGTAAGTTTTATTTCTTTGAGAGGAAGGACGTGACAGTTATACACACCTGATGTCTACGGCCACTACACGCATTTTTCTTTTTATGCTGTTCCAGACCATTGGATGAGTAATTCCTGTTTATGTGTTAATTTTTATGTGCATTGTTTGTCTGTTTTAGTATGACTAAGTGGAAATCTCTGGTGAACAAGAACCTGGTGATAATCGTCATGGTTCCTATGCTTGTTGCCGTGCACTGGTCATGGTCCAGACTTCAAGACAATGATGCTTTTGTTCCGAAGGAAAGTAAAAAAGACTGGCCAGTAAAAGAAATGTTTCAGAAAGTAATACAGAATAGTAAAAGTAAAGATTAACCTGAGGAATGTTATTGTGATTTTGAAAAGACTAAGATAGCATCAAAGAAATACTTGAATTGAAAGAGGTGATGGGTTAATAGTAAATGCATCTGAAAAAATATTTTAAAACATAGTCAGTTTATAATAAAGTTTTAAAAATGGGATGTTAAATGATATTTAATTTGATATAGTCAGTGTTTAAGTTCAAAGAATTTTCTGTACAGTTAGTGATAGTAAAAGAAAGTATGATCAAAATACACTTGCCCTGGTTAACATTGAAGTCTTACTTATAAAAGTTTTTGGAAAATAAATTTTCTTCTCTCTACATTTGTGGCTGTTTTGTGTGTGTGAAGTTTTATAGACTAGGCCTTCATAATCATGAACAGCTCTGGACTTTATCCTACCAAACTGGCTGAAGCTAAAGTAGAAATTGAACCCTTGAAACTACCTGAAAATCTTGCAGCCTTTGAAGAACTGATGAAGCTTGCAGGTTCATGTTTTGGCCCTAAAAGCCAATTAAAATGTATTCAAATTTCTGAAGAAAGCTCTGCTATTGTAACTTCCACAAGTATGAGGCTTTTTCAGTATCTGCCAGTTTCTAATCCTTATCTTAAACTGATAATTCAAGCTGTGAAAGAACACCTCAAAATTTACAAAGATTCTGGGACATTTCTTACATATGTAACATTAAATATATTAACCAAGTTCCCTAACTTACCTTTCAAACCACAGTTAATTTCCAGCTTGTTTGATGCATTTTCCATCATATGTCTCGAATACCTAAAAAGTGAAACTTGTCATCCAAAAGTCCAGCTGGACTTTGATAGCGTGAAACAGTTAATGTCAGTTACCCAGTATATTATTTCTTCTAAACCTGGTTGCTCACTACAAGGTGACGAAAGTACTCACTTAACTTTGCAGCTTGTCAAATGTTTCCTTCACACTATACCTTCTCCTGTAGTGGAGAGATCGTCACAACCACTGCGTATCGGCAGACTACATTTCACAACCTATGAAGGTGGTAGTGTTTCAGATTCCATTATGTATCCTGGCTTGTTACTTTCATCAAAGCTTTGTTCACCAAGGTCTCTAAAGTGTAGAGAAAGATTACAAGTCATCCTTTTCACTGTTTCCTTGGCATGGAATGAAGAAAATCCTTTATCACCAAACCACTTGGAATTTTGCAGCACTTTAGAACTGCAGTCCTACTTATCCACATGGTTTGAAATGTTTGGAAGGAAATTGCTAGACAAAGGAATCGGCATGGTGGCTTGCCAGAAAATAGTGAATGTACACTTGAAGAAATACCTTGAAGATCATGGAGTAATAGTGTTGGAAAAGTTGGGGCTAGAAACAGTTACAGCTTTAAAGGAACTTTGTGGTACGTTCTTTTGGCCGTAGCTTGTGATTGTGATTAAAAACATTGTTAAAAGTTAACTCCTGCTCTCCGAAAACTTTAAATATCTCAAACTGTAATTACTTTGCTTTTATAGTTCATTGTTTATTACACTTTATTTACACCGAGGAAATGAATATGTGTTATTGTAAGGTTTATGGTTGTAGTAAAACACCCAGTGTGTGAAAACAAACTTGAAGGTGGCTAAATCTTGCTCTCACATTAACACAAGAATTCTGTAAACTAATATTACACAAGACACTGGGCTTTAAAACACATATAGCATTTGTGTATTTTGTGATGCAAAATTTCAACATGAAAATTGTACAAGGTTTTAAAGTCAACTGTATTAAACATTTACTGCAGTTACAAGAAAGGTCTGAAGTGTAGTTTACACTTATATGTGACTTATTAAATATGTTAAATGTTCATAATTTAAACTAATTTTTCTTTAGCTATATAAACAAAAGTCTTTTTCTGTCAGAAGTTAGTTTAATAGTAACAAAAGTTCACAATATTGCGTGTAACGGTTAATGAAACAAACTTGGACAAATCTTCATATTATAGAAACTAGTTTGATATATTTCTGCATCCTATTCAGTGTTCACTTTGTTTTTTCTTGGGAAAATCTCACCATAATACATTTAAAACAGTGTAGCTTTTAGTGAGTGAAATTGGAAACACTGACCTAAAGAAATATGTCAGATTTTGATATGAATGCTTTATTCACTGACATTCCAGTAACCCAAACTGAATCAATCTTTCTTTTATGTTTTTGTTGACACTTTTGTCTCTAACTAAAGTCTGTGTAAACAACACCGTGTAGCTGTCTTGGTTGGTACTTTAGACAAAAATTCAAAATGGAAAATCAACTTTCTTCAGGGAATGTTTTAAAACAGAATTACTTCATACATGCACAGATATATATATATATATATGTATGTGTACACAAATATTTCAAAATATTCTATGTACCAGTACATTCAAAATATCCTGATTGGGAAAAAGATAAACTTCCTTTCTAGAATATTTTGATAACCAGTGAAAACACAGAACCTTTCCTCTGTCACTTTTTCCATGCCACCATAAGCTAGTTTAAACATATTATTTTTTTATTTTCTCATAGAACTTAGAGAATATTCCATCCAGCATGAAGTTAGCTATAGCCTCTGTTTTCAAAGAACTCCACTTTCCACAACGCTTTATTACAAATTGCCATGTTAGAGCAAGGAAAATCTTGCTTCACGAGGACAAGACTAACCAGTGATAACACGAAATAATTTTATATTGATTACAACATAAACATTGAAAGCCTAGAGAAAATATTAAAGATTAATAACCCTATAATCACATAACAGTTCCATAAGACCATTTGAAATAGCTACAAATAGAACAAAACCTTAGAGTAGAAAACAAGCAGTACTTTTGCTTGTGAAAAAATTCTCAGTGTTGGATTTTAATATTTATGTTCTTAAACTGCAGGATTTTTTCTAAATTGTCAGTTTTTCACCAGTAACTTGTTCAATGTTTAATATTGTGATACAATAGTCAGATTGATTAAAAATTAATAAAAATTTTATGAAAACATATAATAACATTAAAATAAAAATTGTCAAAAGCCTGCTTAATTTTAACACCTCTCAAGTTCTCTTTAAACTAAACAACTCCCTGTGTCCCTAAGAGAATTTGAACTCATGTAGGCATTAATGATCAGTTTTTATCAGAAGATAGTGTGAGACTGAAGGGGACATATGAATGGGTCAGAATTAGGTTCTGTAATACTAAGACTTCTGACAGTTTTTCACAAACTTGTTAATGCTATTTTAAGACAGATGTAAGCTAATTTATCAGAAGTTTTTCTCAGGTTAAATAACATGATTTTGTTATTCAAACAATGTAGGAGCCATTCCTCTTGGAAACCTAGTAGTGCCACCTGACAATCGTCCACTTGGCTTTCTGGAAAAGCTGGATGTTGTGACACTAAACAACAGAAGCTATTTGAACATTCAGAACAGAAGGAGCTCAGTTACAACGTTGTTGCTCTGTAATTGGAGTGAGGAAAGTTTGGAAGAAATGAAGGTGTCTAGGACTACTGTGTTAAGGCATCAGAGTAGTTTTATTAGGAAGATACTTATCTTAGTAGTTTAACTAGAAAGATACTTAAGTTATCTTGGTAGTTTTACCAGGAAGATACTCAAGTCATCTTGATAGTTTTACTAGGAAGATACTTATGTCATCACTGTAGTTTTACTACGAAGATAGTTAAGTCATTGTAATATTGTTGTTAAGAAGATTCTTAAGTCTAATGATAAGTTGTAGAGGTGGAGTTTCTTATAAAATAATTTTAATAGTTTTCATTTAATGTTGTTGGATAACTGCATTTTCTAGTTTCCTCAATTTTCTGTGTTAACTTAAAATTCAAAATCTGTTTCATTATGAAATATTGCATATAGCATGGCCAATATTAGATAATGTCCATTTAAATACAATAAGACATTACTACAGTGCATGTTTTCCTTTTCAGGTTGTTTGTCAACAGGCCGTAAGTGTTCTCTACCAATTACTTCTTAAACCAGTTGGCTTGTACGGAGCAGGGTGTACTGAATGCCACATGGCGTCAGTGCTTCGTAAGCAAGTACGTAATCATATTTTACTGATAATTAATAATATTTTATGCATAAACTTTGATTGAGCTGAAAAGTAAGCATATTTTCTAGTTCAAAACAGATGGCCTGTCTTGGAAGGATTAATCTTTAGTAATTTGTTTTGAGATTTGATTTTCACAGATAGCACTTATGCTTGTGAGATATATCAAGTTTTGTTTTTGAAGATTTACATTTTAAAACTGCAAATTTTTTTCTTACTTATCAGCTTTTCTTTGGTAACTTCTTAAAGTGAAATGTTTAATATTTGATATCTCACAGTTACATCCTGGCTTCATGGATAAAAGTTCTCCAACTGTAAATAAAAATCCTTTAAAATGACCTTTCCCAGACTTGGCACAAAAGATTAATTAATTAATGTGAAATAAACACATTTTATTTCTAACACTTCTAACTTTTATTGGTCTGAACTTTCAACCATTTTTGTGTGTAAGAGGTAAGAGTAATAATTGGTTAATTCAATGATACATGTTTTTTTGTCCGAGGTTTTAGAATATTAATTGGGCCTCCATGTACAAGGTGTGACTATTAACATTTATAAAATTTAATTAACAAGTCATGTGATTATCAGGTTTAGTCCATCTTGTAACAGGAGAAATTCTAATTAATGTAAGTCTTTGTTAACCTAAGAAGGTTGAAACATTATTTTCTACTTTATTTTAATAAAAGCTTTAATACCCATATTTGAGATACAAGTTCTAGTTTATTCCTGGATGTATTTTTTTCTACAAAGTTCAAATTTGATACTGATGGCTGGAATACACCTAAGGACATAACTCCAAAGTTTGTAGAGGCCTAGACCATCACCAAATTCCTGACCAGTAGCTTTATTTCAGTTAAAATAATTATGAGGTACTCGTCCATGCTGGCTTGTTTTCCTAAAAATATATGATGCACCTGTATACTGTGTATATATTCCTTATTAGCATTAGATATTTTGTTATATTGTGAACTAAATATATGACAAGTAAAGTTTTGACAGTTTTGTGGGTGGAATAAGAGAGGTGGAGAATAGCTGAATTCATGAATTATAATTATTTGGAAATAAGATAGTCTTCACAAAACTTGTACTGTGTTAGGTATTACTTCCAACTAAGGAGTTTGTTTATATTCTCAAGAAAATATTTCATTATCTTTGAAGAATATTCTTTGTTTAATTACCAAGTTCCAGTGTTTTGTTTCAAACTTTAATTTGAAACATATCAAAAATGTGATTAAACTAGATATTGAGGAATGTTGAAACATTGTAAGGAATATTTTTCTCTCTGTGGTAATTTTGTAAAGAGGAAAGTTAAAACATTGTTATAATTATTTAATTTTTTGCAAATCTGTAAGGCTTCAGTTAAAATCAAAACATTCCTTTCTATTCCATTCTTTACGTTTATATCTGTTTGCACAGATGCGATTTTCCCTCCCACATTTGCTTTTTCCAATAAGTTCAGAAGAACCTGACAGTCCTCATGTTATTGTATTTTTACTTTAAAAGAATGTTCCAGATGTTAGACCACTGTACCTATATAAAAGTTTGTTCACGCTTCCCAAGTTAGAATGCAAGTTTTGTTACTGTTGTAAACTCTGTGATAAGTAACAAAACTTTGTTAGATAATGGTGGGTCAGATGTAACAGGAAGTATCGAATTTTTAAAATCTTCAACTGTATATTCAACTTGGATAATAAAATATGTTAAATGAAGCTTGCTTGTACTTAACAGTTTTCTCTGAGTTAATCTATACTTTTGTATTTCTTGTACACAATTAAACATTTTATGTAATTTACTATCTGAATACCTTGTATTATCTGCTCATACTGTACATTTAGCTTGGTTTTGTTTACATTTTTCAAGTGTATTAATTATTTTGGTAGGTTCAGAAAGATTTACACATCTACACTAAGAGGTTTGGATGTAGTGAAGCAGTAGTTCTCTCAACTTGTGAATGTTTTTCATCCTGTCTTGAAAACTCAGCAGTGAGCCTTTCTAAAACATCCAGACTGAACTTAAAGACCGATTCACGTTTCCATCACTTGTGGTATGAAACTCCTGGTGGTGATTTAGCCAGCAGCTGTGCTTGTGGACAGTTCACTGAGTCAGACCTTGAACCTTGCATCTGGCATTCGCTACGGAGGGGAGAGATGGACTTTGTGTATGAGGAAGTCGAACCTGATACAGTTTTGAAAAACTCCCAGTTCAATGTCAAACTGTCAGCTATCATAGATGGATGTGCATCTCGCTTAAATGCTTACCATGTTGCCATGGAAACATGTTCTGCTCTTCTTCGAACAGCGTTATATATCGAGGACAGAAATTAATGTATAACTGCTGTATGTAACACACTGAGCTGGTATTTGACTGAATAAAGTAATTAGAAATTTCCAAATAAATCTTAATTGTTTGTTTTAAATTTCACGCAAAGCTACTCAAGGGCTATCTGTGCTAGCCCCCACATTTGAAAAGGCGAGCATGTTTGGTGCAATTAATGGGTATTCGAACCTGCATAAAGCTTAATACGTTATTGGTTATTCTTGAGCTGAATGTTAACTTTTCCAGTCAACAACCTGTGATGACTGTCATAGTTACTGTAAAAATATTTTCATTAAACAATAACTGTTAAAGCTCTGCATTTGTCAGTGTACATTTATTAATCAACACTTCTTCTCTAGTTTTGCCATACTAACCAGTCAAGTTATTTATTACTATTATTATGCCATATTTGTCATTATTAAACTGACATCTTTAATTTTGTTATTGCACTGAACACACGGACATGAAAATTCAACTTATTTATTGATATCCACTAACGTGTGCTTCTGTCTGTTGATAACTTGGAAAACAGATCTGTTCATCCATAGCCATCAAGTGATGCTATCTCCCGAGGTCAAAAGAAATTAATGTTCTTAATTATATTTTAACAAATGCGTTTACATTCTAGATTTGGTTTGAACAGAAGTGACTTCACATAAAGTACAACTGATTTTTAAATAGAGAAGATGGAATAGCATGTACATCTAAACCATTTTGCTAAGTAACATTAGCTAAGGCTCGAAGAACATATTTTATAGTAATTATATACTGGCAGTAAAGTAGGAATTTTATGTGTCTTATGGGGTTATTCTTTTTCTTGTTTCCATTTTAGTAATGAAGCACTCCCTTCAAGGGGCACAGCAGAATGTCTGTGGATTTACAACATTAGAAATTGGCTGCTAATACACGTGGTACGCAGATAGCTCGTTGTTCAGTTTTGTTCTTTATTACAAACAATTTAATGAGGTATTACTTTGTGGTGAAGGAAAGAATCTATCAGTTTTTTTTTTTGTTGTTGTTTTTGCTCTGCGTGTCTGGACTAGACTGGAAACATAAGATTCTGCAATGTCTTTGCAAATTTGTTCATGTAAACTACTATAATTCAGTGTTATTTAATTTAAAATTTTATTATTATCTGAAATGCAAGTCTTCTGAGCTCTATAGTTCAGTGAAGTGTTACAAATAGAGAAGAAAATTGGAGGGAAGATGCTGGTAATGCTATTTTCATGTATTTCACTCTATTGTAGTTAACATAAAACTAATAAAGGTAGTAGGAAATAAGTTTAAAGATAAAACGAACTAGAAAGATTAAAGATAAACCATCAAGTTTCTTTCAATAGGGTACATTACCTCCTTTCAAATAAATGTTCTCATTCAGTGCTGCCCTCTACATGCTAAATTATTTTGCGCATGCCACAAGCCTTGAAGTCTCCACCAAGCTGGAATTGACTGATTCCAATGTTTTCATATGCAAGTCATTATGCTAACCCTTTACCAATAAGAGTGTGACATACTTTCTTGACGCATGCAACTCTTTCTATTCAATTCTACCAAACGGTTAATTCTAGTTTGGTATTACTCTTATTGTAATGTTTAGTATGTGCTCTTTTAAAGTGTTTCATTTGATTTTTTTTCCTTCTCATTGTATTAATTTCTCTCAGCAAGTATACTTCTTACACAACATTAATATTTACAATTTGTTGAGTTATTCTGAAGTGGAATTATTTGGTATTTATATCCAGTTAAGGTATTACTTTATTACAAAACGTTTAATGTCTTTCTGTCAAACAATTATGTTAAGTTATTCATTTTGCGTTAAGAATACGTTATCAGTTTGGAGGTTATATGTTTTATTAGTACATTTACATGGGCTTCTGGTTGCAGTACACAGAAGGGAGATTTTCGGTTGTACTCACTGTGGAAAGTGTCATTAGCAATGAGCTGAGCTACGTGGAGCTTCATCTCGAGTTTGGGGAAACGCACATTTTAACATATAGCTTGCCGACTCTGTAAAGTTGAGCCGTTACACTGTAGTTTATCTTTTTTTTTTTTTTTTGAAAAAATACATTTTTAATATTATTTGTAATTATTTGAGTTCTGTAATACAAATTTTGTTAGATTGGTCAATACTTATAGTCCAGTTCAGGTTAGAATTTTGGCTTAGTTGTATCTACTCTCACACACCAACGCAATTCGTCTTACTGGTATATGAATCATTGCTACAACTAGTGTTTTGTTTGGAATTTCGCACAAAGCTACTCCAGGGCTATCTGTGCTAGCCGTCCCTAATTTAGCAGTGTAAGACTAGAGGGAAGGCAGCTAGTCATCACCACCCACCGCCAACTCTTGGGCTACTCTTTTACCAACGAAAAGTGGGATTGACCGTCACATTATACGCCCCCACGGCTGGGAGGGCGAGCATGTTTAGCGCGACGCGGGCGCGAACCCGCGACCCTCGGATTACGAGTCGCACGCCTTACGCGCTTGGCCATGCCGGGCCACAACTAGTGTTATTCTTCCATACATCACATTTCATACATAGGTTGTTGATAATATGAACTTATTTCCTTTTGTAAGTTAACGTTTATTTCGATTTTGTTATGATTTATCTTTTATACTTCAAACAAGTTTGAAACCTTGAACTGGAGACTATGCTAATGATTCTCACTACTGCACGTAATTATTGTTAGGCTGAGCTTATTTTACCCCTTAGTAATATCCTTTGTTCTGCACTTCTTAAGTAGGCTGAACAACTATCCCTTATTTTTTGGGTTACCCCTAATTCTACTTGTGGGTTACTTGTTAATTAAGTTTAATATCTTTAATCATAACACGTATTACATATTTTTATTTATCTACACAATTTCTTACCCTTGATATCGTTTAATTTACCCTTATTAACCTTAATTTCGTTTGTGTAGACTTGGTAATTTGGATGCGAGTCACATTGTAATGAGTGAAATTCAGATGGGTGGGGGTTCCAAGGCTTTTGGCATGCGCAAAATAATTTTGCATGTTGAAGGCAGCACTTAATGAGAATAGTTATTTATATGAGAGGCGGTAAGTGCCAACAGGAAAAACATTTTCGAGCTACAATATTGTTCAGTAAAATATATTTGTTGAATAAATAAAAGAGAAATGTTGAGTGCAGAGAAAAAGTTTGCAACCATTCATAAACCAAAGTGTTTGCCATCTAAGTTAGTGCTACCAATTTGAATTAAGCATGCAAACCTTATGATTTGGTATTACCAATTTCAAATGAAAGACTCTACTCTTCTCCATTAATTCTAACACTTAAAATGACAGAGTATGTTCCAATATGGTACTTACCTTTTTCACAAGATCACTTATTCTCATTCAGTGCTGCCATCTATATGCGAACTTTTTCCTTATGCATGCCACAAGCTTCTTACCCCCTTGTTGGAATTCATATTTTCCAACGCGTGTCTCAAGCAAGTCAGTATACCTTCTCTAGTGACCAATAATAGCAAAGCATGCTTACCTGAATCTTCACTTTTCGTTTTGCACGTTTTGAATTCGTTCGTTCTCATTTATTTGAGTTTTTCACGAAGTGGTCCATTTTAAGCTCCATTTAATTTTTTCAACCACATTATTCTCCTAAGTATCCAAACACCGACGGCAAGACAACTAAACCTACTGATCAACCCAACAATCCGATGCCAGACCGAGCTATGTCTCCTACCAAGTCTGCAGAGGTACCAATACCTTCCAAATATCAGCAGTTTCACCCCAAAATACCACCAGCAGCCATTAGCGTAGGAATTCCAGTTATAACTAGAATTATTGAAATAGCTAAAGAACTAAGAAGACTATTTCCTCGAGTTACTTTCGATCCAACGGCTCCCCATAGGAGGTGCTGTGATCAAATCTGCTAATCCTCATGGATACGTCCCTACTCAACCCTTGGCTAGTTAACGCATTCAACGGTGCCGATATCACAGTTTGTGACGCCGGTAACCTGCTCCCCGGAAAAGAATTAGTGATCCGGACTGTCCCCTTTGACATCACTCTGAATGAAGTCAAAGAAGAACTCGAAGCCCAGGACGTTCAAGTAACTAAAATAGACCGAATTAAGTCACCCAGAATCGGATTACCTACACTGCTGGTATGGATCAATATCTCTGCTGTTCAAAAAGCCGAGAAGATAATATCAACAGGTGTGATACTTTTTACACACACTACCAGGTGGAAGAATTCAAAGCTACAGGCCCAAAGATAATACAATGCTACAAATGTCAACGTTTTGGACACACCACAGTTGCCTGTAGAATTTCCAAGTTATTTCACGCCCCTATAAAAAACAGGAAACCCATTGTGTTAATTGCAGTGGGCCCCAGGCTGCCTTTTACCGTGGCTGCCCCAAATTTAAGGCAGTTCTTCAAGCACAGCGAACTACACTTATGACCACACAATCAGTCACCACAGCGAAGGTATCTATCCGGTTTTCCACGCCAATGGTTACAGAACCCACCAAGAGTCAAACCCCAGAAAAGTCACACATCCCTTCATCCAATCCCACTACCAAGAAATCATATGCAAATGCAGCAAACCCCCAAAAAGATATAAAGGATCAGGCATTACTTAGTATTGGTGAGATCCTCTCCACAGTTGTGATCATCCTCACCGATGTCCTAACTCAACTCACCGATGAAAACCTCCACCGAGATAACATCGCTAATACAGTCTGGAAAAGCGCCAAGGAGCACTTCCACACCGATTCAGTCATGAATCCTGTACTCTTAGGCAGACTCCTGGAAAGGATTTCTATTGCCTGGCAGCAAGCAGACAAATCAATCCTGAACGACCTGAAAGTTCTTTTTAGTTTTATTAATGGTAATTATCACACATATAAACATCAGAGGCGGTCGACATTATAAAAAATACGAATTATTCCAATCACTTAAAACAACCAATACAGATATCCTATGCATAAATGATACTTCACTGAAAGAAAAAAAAACTAATTTTATATCCCAGGATATAATGTGAATCATATACCACTCAGTCTAGACCGTCGTGGTATTGCCATACTATACCATTACTGTTTGGTAATTTTCTTCCCAAAACTATCGTACACTATTGATAACGAACTAATTATTTACCAAATACACACCACACAATCTACCCCTATTATTTTAGTCGCTATTTATGTTTTACACGAACCCAACCCAATATAAACATCTTATAACATATTTACAGCACGTTTCCTAACACTATTATCATAGGTGACCTCAACAGCCAACACACCGATTTCAACTGCCGAATTACGAACGATAATGGCAACTTATTACATAAATTCATAGAAAACAATAATATTGTTACTATAAACAATAATAAAGTCACTCACACGCACTGGGATGACAGCAAAGAGATCCTTGACCTAGTAATGTCCCCTATGGGACAGTCACAGCAACTTTCAGATTCTTAGTGACGTTGGGAGCAATCATTATCCTATTTACATTGAAATTTTCACCAATATCATGCCAAAACCAAACACACTACCGCCAATATTTGATTATTCTCGCGCATATTGGACTTGCATTAATAAGCTTATTGAAAACTATTTACCCTTATTGACTGTAGCCGCCTGCGAAAATGATATAGAAAATTATGCATACCAAATAACCAATACCATCCAGAAAGCTATACCCACTACAAAACGATTTACCAAACCCAATACTTGGAAAATTATCCCTGAACAATCCAAACAATTATTGACAGATGACGACTACTACGTTAGTTCATTATCCATCTTAACCCTAAAATTAAAACTCTGGTCAGTAATACTTATAACAGGACTAAAAACCCTAATCAAAATTCTCCATGCTCATAATTGGAACAAATTTTGCAATACCAGAGCAAAATCCTGCACTTCTCTGGAAAAAAGGTTAAATTCATAACCAATACTCAACCAAACAATAACTTCCCATAAATCAAATACAGTATCATAGTAACCACTGACTCAGATAAAGCCAACTTATTTGCTCAATATTTCATGAACACTTTCGTTACCTTAAACGTCTCAACCTTCGATCAATCACAATACAACCAAATTGATCAGGTCATCAGTTCAAATCCCACTATTTTCTCTACTCGGTTTCCTACTAATATCAATCAAGACAATCAGCCTTCCTCACATTACATTCGCCTAATAAACAGAACCGAGATAAAGCTAATTCTAAAGAAAATTAGAAATAAAGCCCCAGGACCAGATAATATGAGTAATATTATTCTTAAGAACTTGTCTGATACCAATATCAATCACCTAATCTCAATTCTTAACCTATCCCTGTTTTCAGGATACTACCCGAACATTTAGAAAGCTGCTGTAATTAAAGTCATACCTAAAATAGAGCCTAAGTAATTCGAATAGCTATAGACCAATCAGCCTCCTGAATACCCAAGTCCAACAATTTGATCAGAGAGAACCAAAACGCAGATAGAAGAAAAAGACAAACCACTGACCATCTGGTCCGTCTCACCGAATCAGTGTTTAGAGGGTTCAACCGCAAACAAACAACTATCGCCACCTTTTCAGATGTCCAAAAAGCGTTCGACTCAGTCTGGCTCGATGGCCTCCCGGTATAAAACTCTAGCCCTTGGCATCCCGCAAATTTTAGTCCGATGGATATCCAGCTCATACCTTTTCCCTCTCTTAATTACACCCTCATTTCCGGTATGCTGACGATATAGCAATATGGAGCACCTCCAGCAACCCCCCATACAGCAGCCTACACGGTCCAAACAACACTAAACTCTGTCACTCAGTGGTGCAATAAATGGCGTGTCGCCTTAAACCCCACCAAAACACAGGCCATAGCCTTTCATCGAAACGTAAATAAGTATAGGAAAAAACTTAACAATATAAAATTGAGCCTCAGTAACGTTTATATCAACTTCACTAATTCCATCACCTTCCTAGGCCTCACCATGTCTTGGAATTTAACCTGGACACGACACTTTCAAAAATCATTACTCAAGTTGCTAACAGAATTTTCTTTCTAAACTGTATTAGTGGCCCTAACAAAGGTTGCTCCCCAAAATCATTCTCGCCATATACAAAGCATTCATTAGACCTCTGTTTCAGTACGGCAGTGCAGTCACATGCAACATGTCTGAAAAATAATACTCAGTATCACAGAACCACCAGAATTGCTTTTCGCCTTCCCAATTACACTCCCGCAACATACCTCAAGTCATTAACATAGCTCTTATCAATACAAGACAGGCTCATTAAACAAGCTTATCGCTATTACACTAAAACAAAAGACAGAAACTTACAAACACGTCAATTATCTCAACTAGCGGACACACCGCAACCCTGGGCCAAGTACACATCACCACTAAATTGGATCATTAATCACACTGATTAATACTATCTTATCTATATGTTTATAATGCTTTACATTTTAGATTTGGCACTGGATGGGTAGATTTTTCGGCGCCCACCCAGAGAAAGGTGTTTTGTTAAACTTTTCCGGACAATGAATTCTGAAGTTCACCTTACTACTTGAGTATTTTAGAACAGCAACTCGCGTTTTTCACGTGCATCAGCTGAGGGCGACACTACTATGGATTTGTTTGTTGTTGTGCTTCGGTAGGTTGAGTGTTGCTGGGTCCAGTCTTTAATCTTGAACTTCGCTCTGGCTCCTACTGATACTGATAAACCTGTTCCGTCTGACTCGAACTTTATTCGCCTTTTTCCACTTTTATAGTTTGCTGATCCCAACCTGGGATTCTCCTCAGCCAAATTCGGCCTTCTTCGATTTCCTCTCCAAGGTTTGCCTTTTTTCTTCATCTCGTCCTCTCTTATTACATCTACTATTTTCTTTAATATTCGGGTTGTTACTATTCCATTAACCTCGCATTTCTGTGAAGAGATTAGCTTGATGCCCCATCTGAGGACTTCTGGTCATTTCACCCTCTCTTGTTATTGGGTGAACTAGGAATTTTAATAAGCAGCTGTTTGGTTTCTTTTTACCTCTTTGGGTGATAAATCCCGAATCTGAAGTTAGTATCTTTCTTCCCTACATCTGGTCTTAGAGAATCTCCATAGATATCCTGAGATACTTTTGCCAATACTCTTCCTTTTCTCTCCATTTGAGCTCGTAATTAGTCCTCCACTAGTGGCCTTATACATGAGGCTTTTGTTAGAGGTAGGGTTTCAGTTTTAAGTTGAGTAATTTAAACCTCTACATATCTCAAGATCTTGCATCCTCCTTTTCCAAGGCTACGCATATTTAATCCAGTTTCTAACAATATTGAACCATGGATGGAGTCTGCCTGCTGGAAGTCTACCCTTACACTTTTTTTGGCCCGTCTTTCTCAGCCATAACTTCATATGTCATTTCTTTCTCCTACCCATTCCATATTCTTTTAAATGTGGATACTTTTCATTGATTTCCTTGATGGACTACTGCCAATCACTACTGGCACTGATAACTACCTCGAGTGTTTGGATACTGTAGAAGCTAAATTGTTGGTGTTTCTTTCTCACTGCTTTCCTTGGCTGACAGTCGCTGGGTGTTAAAGGTCCTTTCAGAATATTTTATAATCCAATTTCCTTTTCCCCTGCTCAGGAACCAGTCTGGAACCAGTTTGGGATTCACTTTGCATCAAGCAATCAAAATCGTCCCGTACTTTCTTTGCACCAAGACGATTGGTTTCTCATATAAGTTCACTGTGGAGTCTTTAATTCTGAGATGGACATTTTCATCTGGGTGATAAGTGACAATAATGTCTCAATTGCCTACCTCTACATCCTGTTTGCACTTTAGTTTCAACTTTTCTTTGGTTTGTTCATTTTGAAGTGGTTTCCAAACTTCAGAAGTCCTTTTGGACTTGCCTCAGCTCTGTAGGTGTTTTGTCACATTATACGAGTTTTTCTTGTCGTTTTAAGACTATAGGTTTGCATTTACATTATTACTAGATATATGACTTTTTTTAGCTCATTCTGAGCAGATGTCAACTACTTTCTCACGACCTCCTTTTAGTAGCAGCTCTTATTCGCTGGGTTACTAAATTAGAAAGGTCCTTACATCGCCCCTTTAACTCCATGTGCATGCAAAGGTCTTCGACACAAACATTTAATTGTACTCTATCTTCTCCTTTGTCTGTATTCCATACACGTTTTAGTTCATTATGCCCTCTCAGCTGAGTCGCTTACTGCTTACGAGGTTCTGTCACTCTTGTGGATGTGATCGTCCGATATCACTTTGGTCCCTCGCAGTGAATTCCCCTGTGAAAACCTTGTAGTAGAAACGTTGCATAAGATCGAACCTTGCATGAGATCATCTTTTACAACTATTTCGTTTCCTTCTTCCCTGAGAGATAATCTGTGCACTAGTTCCTACTCTGCTCTTGATTATACATTTCATGGACCACTTTCCTTCAGGGTTGGAGGGCTTAGGTCAATCACTGTGAAACTTCAGAAGGTTGGTCTGTGAACAAGATTTGTCTTGCTTATCAATTTGTTCATCCTTCTTGCACTTTGTCAGACATTATGCTTCTTTATTTCTCTTGTTCATTGCTACTTGGTGGAGGTTCATTCAGAAAGAACTGTTTTGGGCTTTGGATCTCCAACCAAACACATTATCTGGCTTCCCCCTCCCTTAATGATCTTCTCCTCTACCCTTACAACTTGGTTCTACCTTTTGGTTTGTTTCGTCTTCTCTAAGTCTTTCATGTACTCTTTATGCACTCTTTCATGTGCATATCATACTCATCTTGTTGCACGTCATGTGCTGGGTGCTTTTAATCCAGTTATAGATAGTTTTTCACGACTAGGCCGAACCTCCCTCCAGAGTGGTTATTCAATCTGTTTGTTTTCAGGAACCTCTGCCTTCGATAGAGTTCCATCCACTTATATACATTTCCCATGAGCTTCAACACATGGTTGTTCTCTTTTGATTACTTGTACCACATTCACAGGCTTTGGCTGTTGATGCCTTCTTCCAGGATTGGTATCAAACTCATTTTGGTGTACCCTCCCATCCAACTGCCTCATCAGGTGATTTCTCTGGTACACTTAACTCCTTGTCAGGTTCTCCTTATTGCATTCCAATAACAGAACCTTGATTCTTGAAGATTCAATGTCTAATCCTCTCACCACTGCCCCTCTTTCAATGTTCATTTTCGTCTGGAACCTAAAACTTAAGTTTCTTCCCACACTCCATCTTGCATCTTCAGGCCCCGTTCTTGTCTGGTCATTGGAAAGAAGATCTAACTTCACCCATAGAGATGCTATCCTGTTAACTACTTCAGTTTATCTATCTTATATGGACATCTACTACTGCAGGTGGAAGGTTTCTCACTGTTGGTCGGCTGGTAGGAAGTTTCCTGTTTGCAAAGCCATGTGTAACTGAGGTGGTAGAATTTCTCACGTGGCTCCTTGACCATAGGTCGCCAGTTCTCCTAGCCATTGATATTTTCATTTTTCCACTTACTATAGAGTTTTTACTTCCTCTGCTCTCATTACCCTCTGGATTCAGATACCTTCAAAGAGAGCCTTTTGGATTAGGTCATTCATGTAGTCCTCCACACACTGATTTTACCTCTGTTTTAACCACTTTCCTCGTGTTCCTTGTTTCGTTTGTCCCTCAAGGCATATTTCTTTCTTCCCTCGACCTACAGAAATCACTTATGATTTGTTTTCATCTTACTTATCTTTTTCTTCTTCCCAAACACACCTTTCTCCATAAGAAAATAGCAACTCAGGAAGATTGTTTCCCCTTTCTTCCCATTTTATTATCTTCTACTGTCCATCTTTAGACTGCCGTGTCTAGTCAGTACCCTGAAGTGCACGTACACCTACCCTTCACGCTACATGCAACCTTCTTTTTAATTTACTGGCAATCCTCCTCCCTTATTGATCTTCCCCTCTACCCTTACGACTTGGATCCACCTTTTGGTTTCTTACACCTACTCTTTTTTTTTTTTTCTCATACTGGCCCTGGAATCGCTTCACATTAACTCTCACCGATATTCATAACCGATTGGCCCATTTCTCTTTAACATCTACTTCTCTCCAATTTTTTTGGTAATCAGGCCACGTTGGTATTCCCGGGAACGAGTTCGCCGACACCGCAGCTAAATCTGTTTGCTCTGGCACTATCACTGCTATGCCTGTTTCATACATGGACTATGGTCCTGTATTCGAGACTCGGCTCCATGCCAGTTGGCAGTCGACTTGGAGTAAGCAACAGGAAAACAAACTTTTCCAAATAAAACCCTCTATTGGACTTTCGCCGTCTTGCTTCCGTAAGGATTGGAAGGAGGAAGTTGTTCTTACAAGACTACGCATTGGTCACAGTTTTTTAACTCATCATTTTCTTTTATCCGCAACTGGTGCACCAGTGTGTAGTCTGTGTAACACTCAGATCATAATGAGCCACATTTTACTTTCTTTCCATCGCTATGACTCTCAACGACGGCACCGTTTTAAACATGTTCTGTCCTAAGGTTTATCCATAACGTTAGACAGTGTTGTTGGTTATGTTGACACAGTTCACCTTGGTAAAGTTTTTAGTTTTTAAAGGCCATTAATCTTTTTAATTCCATTTAAGTTTCTTTAATTTATACATTAAAACTTTTTAATGTGGTTCCCTTTTAAAGAATCAGTCCATCTAGTTCAATTTGAAATTATAAAATGGCTGTAACATTAAATAACTCAAAACCAGGAGTGGAAAGGCCAACTTCAGATGACTGACGGTGGTTTTGTACTTAGTCTCCCTGGCGAGTTATGATAATTACAATTATGCTACAGAAAGTCCTTTACGACTTCTATTACTGTAGTTTTTCTCTTAACATTGTAGACTAGATGTAAACATTGATTTTAATGCTATTTATGTTTTTTTTTTTAAATTTTGTTTTGTTTCACCTTAATTTACTTTAATGAATTTTAATAATTTAACTTTTTACCGGATGTTTGGCGCAAATAGCCTAGTTGCTTTGTACCATAAACACTAAATCAACCAACCAACCTTTTTTAATGTGATTCCCTTTTAAGAATCAAAGTACATCTAGTTCGATTTGAAATTAGAAAATGGCCGTAACGTCAAATAACTGGAAACCAGGACTGGAAAGACCAACTTCAGGTGACTGACGGTGCATTTTGTACTTACCTGTTAGTCTTTCTGGCGAGTTATGATAATTACAACTATGCCACAGAAAGTTCTTTTCCACTTGTATTACTGTAGTTTTTCTCTTAACGTTGTAGACTAGATGTAAACATTGGTTTTAATGCTATTTATGTTTTTTAAACTTTGTTTTGTTTCACCCTAATTTACTTTAATGAATTTTAATAATTTAACTTTTTACCAGATGTTTGGTGCAGATAACCTAGTTGCTTTGCACCATGAAACACCAAACAACTAACCAACCAAACCTTTCCAATCTGTCTTCTTACATTTTCCTTCACTCGTCGTCATCATTGTCTGTTGGAAGAGATTATTTAAGCAGGTATTTTTTTACCACGCCCAGTGCATTTTCTTCCGCACTATTTTCATCGCATTGCACGTGGGGATTTTGTCTTCCATTTGTGGCCGTACTTCAGACTCTGCGACTTTAAATCGTAAGTTTGCTTCATTTTCCTTTTTTTCAGTTGTTTTTTTTTTTTCTTTTATCCCATAGATCCTGCTGTGTGACAAATGGTGTCTGACGTGGTATTTAATTTAAAATGTGCACTATAAGCTATGTATACTCGCACTTTATTGTCTATGTCTTCTCACACTCGCTGTAGAGATGGCGTGTGTTCCATAAGACTACTGGAAGATTATCTACCTTATGATAATTCATAATTCATAAATATGCCCATTCTGGACTGCACCACCCGTATACTGCATGGGTAAAGCAGAAGGAAATAGATGCCATGTCTTCGGTGAATAACTCAGTATGGTCTGCTATTCAAAATAGGATTTCATGGTCACCCAATGCCTCTAGTCATGGCATTTTTTTGGACTCTCCAATGCATTCACACCCTCCTTCTTTGAATGGAGTAAGAAGTCCTCACCACTTTCCAGTTCTGACTGTGGTGGATAACCATGGAAGCCCTCTCCTAAATGGGTTCCACGATAGAGTTGTCTGTAACCATTTTAAAGTAGATTGTTGGTGGTATGCTGGTGTAGATGCAACGCAGTCTCCATGCAATATGATCTATCCCTTTGCTGGTGGATGTGGTCTCCTGTTGCTATTACACAATCACAAAAGGTTATCCACCAGTTTACTGGATGATGTGGCCTCCAAAAACTATTTACATGTTTAACAATAGTTGCAAGCACTGGAGTTGATCCATTACCTTATAAGATGGCCTGGCCTCCTTATACCATTTACATTACCATCCAGTTGATCTGTCACCGAACTGGTTGACGTGACCTTCTGTTACATATTTCTATACCAACTGAATCCATCACAAATACCTCTTTTCATTGGGAGCCCTCGTTGGTTTCCAGCATTTGTGTTATATTTGAGTAAAACAATTAACAAAAATCCACGCACAAGTTGAATCCATCCTCTTGATGCTGAGCGGCTAGTCTTGGATTGCTTGCTGTAGGATGTTGATCCTTGTGTAATACTCAGTAATCAGAGTGGGTTTAAAATCCAATTCTTAGTGGGAAGTGAAGACAATACGATTCTCACCCTACTCTCGTGTGGATGTAAGTATCCTAAAGAGAAGTTTTTAGATGTAGTTGACTTGATGAGTATGGTTTGATTTGCACTAACTATTCTACACCTGATTTCTGGCTTTCAGTTTTATAAATTAAACACACAGGTGAAGATTATACTTAGTGTCATTCCACATTTCTGATCTCTCTGTCTTTTGTAATATTAAGATTAGGAGTATCTTTTCATATGCTTTTGCGGGTGCTTCTATTACTCCTTTACGTTAACCTTTTTCTATAATGTGAGATTCTAGCCCTATTGTCATGGGACAAAGACCATGTCGTAACGTTTGTTGACTTCCATTCAAAATTTTATTGAACTACTATTTTATGAATTTTTGATTAAGTTTGATAGCAAACTGTAGATTATAATTCAAATTTTCATGTTATACACTATTTATTTTTAAATATGAAAGTAAATATTTAAAAACATTTCTAAACAGTGGTTTTAGTTCATGTTTTTATGTCAAAATAAAAAGGCTATAGTTGTGTATGAATAGAAACTCAAATAGTCAATATTTAAAAGACATACTATAAAGTAAAAACCTACTATTTTTTCTATATCATGAGATATCACTAATGTAGTAAATCAAATAGTGCCCCCTGCTTACTTCTTTCGATTTTGAAAATGGTCCCTTTATATACACTTATTTCTATATATAATATGTAATAAACTAATAGAAAGCTCAGAATGTTCCACAACTGGGTTTTTCAGCTATTTTTCAACAATTTATATTTACTTCCTAATTTTTATGGTGGTTACGAGATGACCAAATCTATCGAAAATGTATATTAATTTGATTGTGAAAATAACAGATAAAATAAAGTTCTTTTTTCTTAAAAACATTTGATAATTATCTGAAGGGTTATAAATATTTCATATGTGAAATTTAAAAATTTTCTCATGCATAAGTCTTTTAAAATCAAAATTACTCTGCATGTTCTCCTTGTCAACATTTTGAAAGAAAATACAAGAAAATGTTTAAAATGTTTTAATGCCTAAATTATAAATGTGATATTTAGTGTAAAAAACCTTGTAATGTTTACTAATAATTTTCAAAAGTTTGTTAACATGTGCCTATATTATCAAATATCGTACTATAATTACTCTAATAAATGAGTTTGTGATTACGTGCTGGGTGAATTTCACCCAGCCTCTAACGACTGGGCTAGTTAGTCTTGTAAGATGTGGTAGATACTGTCTCAGAAGTTATTTTCCTATACTGAAGCTCCCCGCTAGTATAGCGGTAAGTCTACGGGTTTACAACGCTAAAAATCAGGGGTTCGATTCCCCTTGATAGGCTCAGCAGATAGCCCAATGTGGTTTTGCTATAAGAAAAACACACGTACACTAAAAATGTATTTCCAATGGACGCTCACCTCTCTTACACCTGCGTAACTTCAAAGTGAGGATTTAGTAGAGGATTGTAGAGAAAGTCACTTGAGAATGCTATGATATTACTGGTTAATGATTATTCGCGTGAGAGACATGTTAGATTATACTAATTTCAACGATGGGGAGCGCAAGGCTTGTGGCATGCGTAAAGAACAAGTTCTCGTATAGAGGGCAGCACCGATTGAGAATACCTAATCTTGTGATGAATTGTTGTTTTGAATTAAGCACAAAGCAACACAATGGGCTATCTGTGTTCTGCCCACCACGGGTATCGAAACCCGGATTTTAGCGTTGTAAGTCCGCAGTCATACCGCTGAGCCACTGGGGGCACTTGTGATGAGAGGTTAGTACCTTCCGCAATACATTTTTAGTATTGGAAAATTACAACGTCTTCTCCGTTCATACCGACACTTAAAACAATAGACTGTAATGCTATTCGTTGGTATTACCACGTGAAATGACATAACTAGAGTATTTTTCTTTGGTATTAACAGTTAAAAATAGCACGGAGTATGGATAGTTTTCTTATTTCATATTATCACTTAAAGTGACACAGATAAGCTGATACTTAAAGTGCTGATGTCCAAGATATTTTTCATATATAAATTGATGTTTCAAATTATTTGTTCATATTCAAATTTCTTACTGCTTTTAGCCCCAGTCAAGAAATGCGCGTACAAAACATTGGCTTTAAAAGAATTGATATTATTGTAAAATAAATATGTGTCGTTATTTTAACATGTATGACTCTTGGCTAAACTGAGAAGGAATGCTGTGTACCTTTATTTTCTTTACCAAACAATCAAAGGCTGTATTTCGAAACATTACCTGTTCAGCAGGAAGCGCTGTTCCTATTGCTGTAACAAACCAGTTATCACTTAACTTCCATCAACTTGGAAGAATATATAAACCTTTGAATGTTTGCAGTTAAACCCTCGGAGGTACTGAATAATTGGGAATAGGATGACTTAGAAAGAAAGACATATTCGTGATGGTTCGAGGTTAGTTAATCTAAGTCTAAACTTTCAAATATTTTACAGAACAACAGATTAAAAAGGAGACAAATGCAGCTCATTCCAGCTTCTCAGGGCCATGTTTCACCTTAAAAAATTTGTATGAATAATAAAATAATTGTTTTATTTATAGCCGCCAATAAAGAGGAAAAGAAAATTCAAAGTTATAGCTGTAATAACTTTTTAACTATTGTTCGTTCCTTACAAAATGGCGGAAGTCTACTGAAAAACTTAATAATGGTGGTTTAATCAATAACAACGATCCAAACTTTCTTTGTATAGCAGAAATACACTAAAAGTAAGCATCTGTAGTGAGGTACATACTAAAAACAACACGATGTTGCTTCGAAAGACTAGATACATTGATGAGAAAATGACATTTGAAATAATTAAGCATTTCAGTTGAAACTTATAGAGAAGCCGTAATGCACTTATTGCAAAGAGACCGGTTGAGGTGGATGTATTATAACTACAAATAATAATAAATAAATAAATTGAACCTATAACAGATTAAACTGAAACTCTTAACATCAGAAAAGTTGAACCTTTTATATGCAAAGCCTTTAACCGTGACTTAAGAAAACCTCAAATATAACATCAACAGAAAGGATGAAGAAAACATGTGTTATAATGTCTACAGAGGACGCTGTGTGCTTTAATCCGTCTCATACGGACAACGTAAACGTTCTTTCGCTTTATTCAAGTAAATTTGAAACTAATAACTGAACAGCCCACATTTTGTGATATGAGTTATCAGGCCCATCTTGTTGCTGTATTTTTCACTCTCTTAGATCAACAAATTATCTCTTTAGTAATAGCTACATTTTTAACTACACCCGTTTCGATTATCTTTGTTATACTTGCTTATTATCTCGACAGTGGAAATAATTTGTTATTCTAAGCACTTGAGTAACACATTGGATTTCTTTGTTTAGGAAATGCGTCAATCAACACGTGGGCTTTTCTTTGATTAGAAAATAGTGGATAACATAGCTATCCTTTCTTTGTTTGGAAAATAGTGGATAATATAGTTATCCTTTCTTTGTTTGGAAAATAGTGGATAACATAGTTATCCTTTCTTTGATTAGAAAATAGTGGATAACATAGCTATCCTTTCTTTGTTTGGAAAATAGTGGATAATATAGTTATCCTTTCTTTGTTTGGAAAATAGTGGATAACATAGTTATCCTTTCTTTGATTGGAAAATAGTGGATAACATAGTTATCCTTTCTTTGATTAGAAAATAATGGATAATATAGTTATCCTTTCTTTGATTGAAAATAGGGGATAACATAGTTATCCTTTCTTTGTTTGGAAAATAGTGGATAACATAGTTATCCTTTCTTTGATTGGAAAATAGTGGATAACAGTTATCCTTTCTCTGTTTGGAAAATAGTGGATAACATAGTTATCCTTTCTTTGATTGGAAAATAGTGGATAACATAGTTATCCTTTCTTTGATTAGAAAATAGTGGATAGCATAGTTATCCTTTCTTTGATTAGAAAACTACAAATAATGACTGAAAGTTTTTTCATTAGGAAAGGGTGAGTCATTATAATTAATGACACAAGGGTGTCTTTGATTAAAAAAATAATATACACTAGATCTATTTAAACGTGACGTTTTCTATTAGAATATAACAGAATTTAGTTAAAGGTGATATTTTTATTAGAAAATAAAGGACGCTAGATGTATTTCAATATGACGTTTTTGATTAGAAAATAACGGATACTACACTTAGTTTAAGGTGACATTTTATGTTATAAAACTAGTTAGTAATATGTAGGGTATCTTGATTACAAAATTTTAGATAAGAAAGATATAAGACCAAGTTGATATTTTTATGGTTGATAATTATGGATAGTACCACACAGAACTCACATATTTAGGTGGTGATGGATAACTACAGTTAATGACACGTGGCCACCATAGGTAACGGATGTTGTTTTCACCCTCTTGTGTATTTGTCAGCAAGATTTATCGAAAACGAGAAAATGAATTTGGACGACTGGTGGTATACACTTGAACTACTTCACAACTTAATAAATCCCTATTTGATAATATAGGGACCAATTTTTCAAACCATTTTTACTCTATATAACTCAGTCAAAAGTGGTCGGATTTTTGATAAAACTTGGTGGACACATGCAGAATATTATTCCTTATTGTCCTGCAAAAATGATTCGTGTCCACTCATAACGACGAACATATTTTCTTATTTCGTTAGAGCTGCATATAACCATTAGTGAGTGGTGGAGGTATGCCCTTTAGTGAGTGTCCTTTAGTTCGTTAAGGAATGATGCCTCATATAGATCGTGATACGTGAGAAAACTGTTTTAAAGTACAATTAGCAACACCTGGAATTTGTTTAAGAAACTGTCAGCGGTAAATAGTAAATAACTAAATTAGAGGCACCTGGTATTTATTTAGTGAGCGAACAATGGATAACTACAGTTAGTGAGTAGAGTGCGGGTTAGATTCAGGAAGAAACAATTTTACACTTAGTTTAAAATATTACAGGTGTTTAAATATCCAACCTAAACTTCAAACTTGTTACCCAGATGGCTGCACTATCGATGGTTGGTTCGTCAACTCCAAGTTCGAAGACTACCACAACATCACGCCGTGTGCGAACTTCCGTTACTGATTTTTCCAGAAATAATTTGTTATTAAAAGCTACAGCAGTATAATACATGATTACGTGTTCTCTGTACAATTATAAGAAAGGTATGGCAAGTTTGTTCGCTGTTTACCATATCAGTATTGTGTGTTCGGTAGTGAAACCCACAACCTTTCCAAGTGCCAAACTAACTTGAAAACAACAACAAACAAACAAAATATAGCCGCAACGACACCGTGAAAATCCTTAAGAGTTATAACATTAAAATACAATGTTTCGATATCCTTAAAGGACACAGCACATAAAACCCACTGTTTAGCCTGACGCTTAACTACAAAGAAACAAAAACTATAATATATGAAAGTTTTTAACCAGCAACTAAAACACGGAAAGGTAATTTTTTTTTATATAATAATACGAAAGTAACCAATAACAATCGGTGGATGTAAGATGTGTAAAATCATGTAAATTAACGAATCAATGACTGTAGATGGTGTTATGCACCGCCATCTAAAGCTTTGTGTAGGCCGAGTTAAATCTCTTCCAAAAGTGTTTTTATTTTCCAGTATCCCTATCTGCAATTAAGCATGTTTTTATTACTCTTATTAAAATTATCCTCACTTTCCAATATCCCTAATTACAGTTTAATATGATTTTATTATTAGGTTGTCCAGAAATAAATGTCGTTTTCGAACTGCGAAGTTTGGAAAAGTATAAACCAGTGTTGTAAAACATGCTTTAATCAAAGTAAGCACCATTTGTATCAAACCATTTCTGTCAACGTGTAACAATGATCATGCTGTATAAATAAGAGTTTCTATGGTCAATGAGCTCCCTGAAAGCTTCTTCTGTAGCTGTCTGGTTTTGAAAGTGCTTATTATTCAAAACGTTGTCAAAGTGCTTGAAAAAAATGAAAATCTGTAGGGGAACGATCTGCAAAATAAGGTGGATGAGACAGAACCTCGATTACTAATTCGTTCAATTTTTTGAGCGTCATCCTTGACAGGTCTCATAACTCTGATTTTGTTGATCTTCAGTCAGTTCATGTGGAACCTACTTGTCCAACTTTTTCGTCTTTCCAATCGCACTCAGGTGGTTGGCAATGCTTGGTTTACTTGTGGCTAGCTTTTCTGCAAGCTCACGTACTGTTGTGCGAGGGTCTATATTAACTGCTTCTCTTAATGTGTTTTCATCTAAGGACAGCTTCCTTCCACGACTTTCGTGGTCGTCAATACTTTCATCTCCAAATCGAAACATTTGGAACCAATGCTGAACTGTGAGTTCAATCCAGATCCACAGCCAAATACCTGGTTGATGTTCCGTATAGTTTCGGTAGCTTTCCGTCAAATTTGAAATTGTAGAGTAAAATCAGAAAAAAAGTCATTCTTGTCCATGCTGCTTTGGGAGTTGCGAAACTTATTCTTAGTAGAGCTGAAACACCAGACAATTGAGACATCTTGTAAACGACAAAAGTTGGATTAAACTAACCAAGCAACGATAAGTTCTCAGTATTGATCTTCTTAATGACATCGTGAGAATTCTGACATTTATTTCTGATACTTTCGATACAACTGTTTATCTTACCAATACAACTTTGTCCACAAACTCCATATAAAATTCGTTAAAACACACGGGGTAGTCAGATTTTTTTCAGCAGAACAGCATTGTTCTATCTCGTATGTCCGCCATAAAGCTGTGTCATGAAGGTACAGATTAAAATTTAGAAACGTATGTCATTAATTGAAACACACCAACCTTTCACTTGATTGTGACAAACAAGACGAGGTGTCTGGCAGTGTTGTAAGCTTGCTCACTTGTTGTTTCAACTTCAATTTTAACAGTCTCTGTTATCACTCTGAGGTTTGGGTTTGGAATTTCACAGAGCTAAGCGAGGGCTATCTGCGCTAGCCGTCCCTAATTTAGCAGTGTAAGACTAGAGGGAAGGCAGCTAGTCATCACCACCCACCGCCAACTCTTGGGCTACTCTTTTACCAACGAATAGTGGGATTGACCGTCACATTATAACGCCGCCACAGCTAAAAAAGTGAGCATATTTGGCATGACGAGGATTCGAAACCGCGACCCTCAGATTACGAGTCGCACGCCTTAACTACCTGACCATGCTAGGCCTACCTCTGAGGACATTGGTATATAACCCAGCAAGAACAGGAGTGCACATTCTAAGAATATGTTCTAACATTCCTATTTCATGTTCATGCCAACTATCGAGATCGGAAGCAGATTAAAAGTTGACCTCCACAGAAATAAGATTCGAACAGGTCTCGCCGCATTACCAGTATAGTTACTGTTACCTTAACTTTGTAGAATGTTTTGTAATTTCAAGGAATAAATCGTGCTAAACACCCACTCACACTGTGAGCCTACTGAGTGAAAACCCTTTTCGTACAGGAAACTTCCCATGTGGATGTAATGATCCTGTTTTAACGAATCTTTTCCCGGACTCAGGTGTAGTGAAGTATTTATCGTGCCAGGATTATCGATTCAGTGAGTTCATAGCTCTGGTTCCATTAAACCAAAAACGCTCACTGGCAGTTTAGGGCTACTGATGTGTTATAAGTGTGACAGCCAACTATCACTCTCCGGTCAGCTAAAAGTTTATGATAGGCACTTTTGACAAACTACCAACCCCGTAGTCTGGCAGTAACAAATTACAAATGGCAATGTGTACACTGCCTTTACACAGCTTTTCGTGAAAATATTAAAAATTAAAGCCATTTAATTAACAGTTTGAAACTTCTCCAAACAGGTGGGTGAAGTTAGCTAGACCACTCTACGACCTACCATTGTCCACTATCTTTTGTCTAATGATCGTTATTGAAGTCATATGTCTCAGTGATTAAAACTAAACAGTGAAAAGTAGTGAGGATATGGTCCAATGCGGTTCGTTTTCCCTCGGTAGACACAGCAGACAGCCCAATGTGGGTGTGGTATAAGGAAAACACACACATACCAGGGTATGTTCTTGCTCTACAAATCTATATGGACCAGCGTTAAGATAGACGTGGTCTTCTTTTACGGTAATTCAAAATACATGATAAAGAAAGTCACTGGGTCTTATCTTTCAGTGTCAATTCCACCATTTTTAAATTTTAATTTTAGTTAGTAAAAATAACTTCAGCTGATATGATGGGTGACTAATAATACTAATAGAGACCTAACTGTTGGGCAGTTATTTCACTGATCACTTATCTCGTTAATTCAAAGTGTGATGCTAATACAATAATACCACTTATGTTTTAGTTCACTATTTTTATCAAAATGCAGCATTTTCAGTTAACATTACAACATTTTCCATGGGAGTTTTTTTATCTAGGGCCCTCCCAGTACAGCTTCGCCACTTATATTATTTTTACCAACGAAAATTAGACCTTCTGTTATGTATTTGTATCCACGCCTCTATTTTAAACCATTAGGGGAACACTAGTTATATGAACTTGTAGAAATTGTAGTCGGAGAAATAAAATGTTTTCGTTACAATTAAATGTTGTCAAAGGAACTCGTCCAGTAATGGAAACCACTACAACAGTATCTTGGGACATTGCTTTATTGTTTATAAAGTAAGAATATTCTACTGGGTGGCCCGTAAGTCCCTACCCATCCATATATCTTATGTATCCAGTGTATCTGTGTGCTGTTCCTCATTCTCACTGCATAATATTATGCGACACCATGTTCTGTGAGACATTTTCCTCAACATAGCAGGGGTTATTGTTCCAAATGCCGCGGTAACAGCTGCCTTTAACTCATCATTAGTATTATAACGTTGTTTAGACATAATGTGGATGGATAAGGACTTACGGGCCACCCTGTATATGTCCATATTCGTATTCCTACAAAAAGTCTTAAGAAAAGCACTTTAACAGTAGGTCTACTAAAACACTATTTTTTTCATAATATTTCAGTAAAATATTTTACCCTTTGTTTGTGTCACACAAGTTGTCAAATACCCACCATATCTATAATATAGATATACTACAAATCGGTCATTTCTCTCGACAGTTTTACACTGAAACGCATTTTGTATATTTAATATAGTTCTACTACAGTTTAATAGTTGTTAAAAATTTACTACCCTAACGTAAGTTACACACATAACGTACTTAGGCTACAATTTAATCATTTTTATTAACAGTATTTAGCCTAATTCTAACACGTACAAGTAAGATACAATGCCGTCGTTTCTCTTAGCGTTGTTACACTCAAATATCCATTATTTATAAATGTTTGGCCAAAATTTAGCTTGAAACATTACGTTTCGGATTATAATCTGTAAATATGGATGATTCATTTTAGCGATCTTGCTATTTGACAAAATTTGATCGCCCTCATGAATTCATTGTTTCTATACAGTAGGCTTAACACATTTGCATTAAACGTCCTTATTTTTATATTGCACTATTAAAGCAATAATATTTTTTTAAATAACGTTATTTCTTGTTAAAATGTTTGTATTTTGTGCGTTGCTGTAGCGTGATTCAGTGTGAATTTTGCTCATCGTATGAACTATGATTTCAAATCATAGTATTACCATGACAAAAAGCAGGTCTGTAAAAAGGATTGTACAGGTACTCTATCTTTATTTAACAATAATGGTAATTTTTTGTCCAGAAATTTCCAGAGTTTTATATGTTAATTAGTAGTTGAACAATAAATTATTATAAGACGTTTATGAGAGGTCTGAAGTCTAACCAATTATTTAAAATAATTGTAGATACCAAGTTATTACGGATTAATTACGTCGGGAAGTGAGATTTGTAGGCGAAATGCGCTTATACGAGAAGACTAGTCTCATAGTCGTTGGGGAGTAACATATACAATCAGAACTTAGCAGTAAGTAATATTTAATAAATATTGACTTTAAAGTTTTACAACCGTGTGTTGATGTTAGGTTTGAGACTAATTATCCTTATTATACTAATAATACTAACAAAGAGAGATAGAGAAATAGTTTAACTGTTGAGTAAAACATAGAATCAACTTTTGTGTTTAACAGTTCGAGTTAGGATGAAATCGGAGAACATTAAAGCAAATAATCATTGTATTATAGTGACCTACCTGTGTTAAAGTAAGTCGATTGTTTAAAAGTAAACAACAGCAACTAAAGCACTGTAAATATTACTGCAGAAGGTGTAAAACGTATTTGAAAAGTTACTGAAAACAATTAAATAAAATTTAAAAAATGACTGACCAGTAAAGTATCACTAAAAGTATTTGCCTATACATTTGTGACTAGTTAGGCCTAAACGCTAAGTTTTTCTAGGTAATTTCAGTAACGAGGGTTGAACAAGAATAACACTCGTCTAAATGCTATAATATTTAGTCGATTATATAGGGACTTCTAGCGTGAGAAAATAATGTCAACACTATTTCTCAAACGTTAAGCTTATTTATTTACTTTTTATTATTACATTTTTACTTTAAGTTAGCTATTGTTGTTTCTGTATTTTTCTGAAGGTGCATGTCCCCTCTTTTTAAATTAACACTTTTTAATAACTTCTATCTTCAGTTTTTTTTTTTATGTCCATTATGGACACAAGTCTGTATAATAGCAGTATTATCCTATTTAAAGCAGTTTACATTATAAAAATAGTAGTTGATGTATAATGTTTTTTAGGAAACATGTCATGGTTTTGCTATATCTGGTCAGCTTTCCTCTTACACTGACATTCGCACAGGGTACAAGGTCAAAAATATGTAAATTAACGATTATGAATTCATTATATTAGCATATCTTTTCCCCATAAATTTCTGATGGAATTTGGGTTGTGACACGTCTACGACCCAGTTCCACTGTCACGACCCTAAACTCTGGTGGGCTGTCGCTGCTTTTTACTTTTTTCTGAAACTAAATATCTACCATATACATACAGCTAGAAAACTTCTACCCAACTTTCACCTAGAACCACCATTATTTTCACCATCTCCTGGTTGAACGAGTCTTGTCACTTCTCATAGTTAGCTCTAAAGATGGCTATTCTATTTGCATTGCAGTAGGTCCGGCATGGCCAAGTGTGTTAAGGCGTTCGACTTGTAATCCGAGGGTCGCGGGTTCGAATCCCGGTCGCACCAAACATGCTCGCACTTTCAGCCAAGGGGATGTCATAATGTGACGGTCAATCTCACTATTCGTTGGTAAAAGAGTAGCCCAAGAGTTGGCGGTGGGTGGTGATGACAAGCAGACTTCCCTCTAGTCTTACACTGCTAAATTAGGGACGGCTAGCGCAGATAGCCCTTGAGTAGCTTTGCGCGAAATTAAAAAAAAAAACTTACTGGTTTGTGTTTTTTTTACACGGTTTTCTTTTTGACACAAAAACTATGCGATTTAATTGGCAATGAATAAACTGGGACAGTAATATGTTTCTTGACTATAATTATTAATTTTCAATAGGACCATATCACGTTGTTAAACTTTAGGAAGTATCTAACAGGTACACGGAATTTGAATTGTCGTTTTCTCTGTTCTTCCGCACCAGCTGATTTGTTTATAGTTTTTATATAAATTAACAGACTTGCAAAAAAAAGTCGAGGTATGAAATGTTCTAACGTGCTCTGTCGTTTAGTGTGTTTCTTTTCTATCTTATTTTGTGTAAGTAATGTGAACTTCAGTCCATATAATGATAACGAATTAATTTATTTATTCAATTCAAGAACATTTATTACGGGCTACATTTATTTTACAGAAAGTTGTAGGCCTAACTTCGTAAACAAAATTTTGAACACAAACTCTGAAAGTATTGCAGGCCTTGTACGTAAATAACATTCAATAGATATTTACTAAATTGATAACTGCAGTAGCATACAGTTTAACTTTAGAGGATCAGTCTTTTCTCGACTAATAACTAATTGATCCTTCGAACACTCAATACTTCAAAGACTTCTGAATCACTACTCAGTAACTTATCAACAAATGGCACAGACAGTCCTCATGTAGTTTTGCGCGAAGTTCAAAACAAACTATATCAATAAATAATCCGCTTTATTATTTGCATTCTTTTTCATTACTTTGTTCTTAAAAGTAAAGAGATAACCTAGATATATACTCTTCAAAACAAGAAACGTAAAAGGGATATTTTTGTTATTTCAAAGAGAAATATATGTAATAACGTTACAAGCTCAGAGTATGTGATGTTACACGTGTTAAGGCACTGATTGTCAGACCAAAATGACAATAAAAGTTGTGCACTTTGAAAACGGAGGAAAACATCGGATTTTTCGCCAAAACGCATGCGTGTCCAATAAATTTGTTTGAGAGATCTGCATGTTCTGCAAGTGCAACATGTGCAAAATCCCTATAAAAGTGACGGGTTCTCGGTTTCCATAGCTCAGTGTTAAGCCACCGACACGCAATACAGTTACACCAAGACTGACTGAAGCATAACGCAACAACGCCATTGGTCGCTTGGAAGCAGGCGAATCTCGATCAGATGTTGCCAGAGCTGTGAATGTCCACCCAAGCACCATCACAAGGCTATGGAATCGTCATCAACAACATGGATCAACTCGTGACCGTCCACGATCTGGCAGACCTCGTGTGACCACGCCCGCACAAGATCGCAACATCCGGTTACGTCACCTTCGGGATAGGACCACCACTGCGATGTCTACTGCCTCAACCATACCAGGGCTGCGTAGGATTTCCGATCAGACCGTCGATACGTCGACGAGATTCTTAGGCCCTATGTGCAACCCATCATGGTGAACGTCAACGACGTTTTTCAACATGACAACGCCCGTCCTCACACAGCCCGACTCACCACTGTCTTCTTGAGACACCACAACATCAACGTTCTTCCCTGGCCCTCCAGATCACCAGATTTAAACCCCATCGAACATCTTTGGGACGAGTTGGACCGACGTCTGCGACGGCGACAACCTCAACCGCAGACTCTACCTCAGCTTGCAGCAGCTTTGCAGGCTGAGTGGACAGCCATTCCACAGGATGTGATTCGTCATTTCATCGCTTCCATGGGCAGGAGATGCCAAGCAGTTATTGATGCTCACAGGGGGCATACTCGTTATTGACGTTGAGTGACGTTAAACTTCACCTTGCGAGCGTGGACTTCGCCTTTGCAGACTTTGGATGTTCAGCAGTGAATGTGCAAAGTTTCACACATGTCATACAGAACTACCCGGAATAAACTTGTTAACAAGTTGTCTCATATTTTGCCTTTTGCGTTTCTTTTTTTGAAGAGTATATTGTCATTACTGGTAGCAACTACATTGAAAATATAGCTTACAACAATAACTTATATTCTGGGCGCAGTTTTATCAGGTTAAAACATACAGGTATATATTTTATCCTGAGAGATAAAATGTAAAATATCTCAATTCTCAGACTTGTGAAGTTACAAGTTGAATTGCAACTAAATATGTTTTCTAAGCCTAACAGTCTATGTTGAGCACCCAGTAGTCCAGCCTATATCGACATATGACTTGTATATCTGGGTTCAAATCCTTGTCTCACTAAACATGTTCGCCCTTTCAGCCATGGAGGCGTTTTGAACCTACAGTCAATTCTACTATTCCTTGGTTGTTGGCGGTGGGTGGTGATGACTAGCTGCTTTTATTCTAGTCTTCAAGTGCTAAATTGGTGACGGCTAGCACGAAATTTCAATGAAACCAAACTATCTCTGTGTGATAATATATGTTGATAAACATTTCAAAATAACATTCCTCCTTTATTGTTTTCGCTATTACTTAGTAATGAGACTGTTATATCGCATTTTATGGTTTTGGTTTCGTTATCTGTGTCTTCCCACGAGTATGTACAACAAAGTAGAAATGCTCGTCTTAGCTGTTCCAAGATTTATTGTTTGATTTGTTTTCTCTTGTCGTTATCTCTTTATCGATAAATCGTTTACAATCCGTTCCTATTTGTGACTTTATTTATACCACTTCTGTGTATCAGAAAGCTAATATTCTTCGATATCGTAAACGACGTTGTGTAAATTTGTAGTAATAACTGTGATCTCATCCTATTATCGTATTTTTCATCCACTTTTGAAAAAGCTATTCTCGAATGCCACACCTTTGTCGTGCTTGTCTCGAGTTTTACCAAATTATTTGTTCAACAGTACATCGGGTATGACTTCCCCCAACTATCGCTTTCGTTGCAGGAAACTTTGTAGGCTTAACATCGATTTTAATACAGCCTGTTCTATATTAGTGTCATAGACATCTTGTAACAATAATAATAATAAAAAAAATCAACCGTAAAGGGCAGGATTGCTACGATACCGTATGCGTTAATTTGTATTTATATTTAATGTGCAAGATGATTCTAAGCCTGATGTATCGATCATCTCAACGAGAAATTCCTTTTCTTTCATCGGTAGTTAGCTCAACGTTTCGTTTTAATGACTCTCATTTGTACTGTCGCTTATATCTTCAGAAATTGGAAAGTCGTTAGGATATTACGTTAATCAAAGTCTCGATAGACCAGCTCGTTACAAGTCTTTTAATGGGGAACCGATATGTCCTCTCCTTGACCTTTAAACGTACTTGCTCAGAACGGAACGTTCGACGAAATCAACATGTGTAACGTACGAACAAGTGAACAGTTTTTTTGTTGTTTTTTTTATATATAATAACCACGAGGAAACTGTATACCGAATTGGTGTGTTCAGTCCGTAGTGGAAAGTGATTGTGGTATTTCTTACAATTTATTGATCACTTATTTAGGGACGTGGCTTTAACAGACTGTTATTTTGATATGAGTTATTTCGAAAATTCTGAGTCAGAGACCTCTTATTTTCAGATATTTTATGAATGACTTAAACATTTTGTACTGTTAAGCCGTGTTACTAAGGATTTGTTAATATCAAGATGTGTCACTAAGGGTATTTTAATATTAAAATACGTTACTAAGGATTTGTTAATATCAAGATGTGTTACTAAGGGTATATTAATATTAAAATACGTTACTAAGGATTTGTTAATATCAAGATGTGTTACTAAGGGTATTTTAATATTAAAATACGTTACTGAGGATTTGTTAATATCAAGATGTGTTACTGAGGATTTGTTAATATCAAAGTGTGTTACTAAGGATTTGTTGATGTTAAGGTACATTTCTAATGATTTGTTGAAATTAAGATGCGTTACTAAAGATTTGTTAATATGAATGTATGTAATTAAGGATTTGTTATTATTAAGGTGGGTTACTAAGGATTTGTTAATATGAATGTATGTAATTAAGGATTTGTTATTATTAAGATGCGTTACTAAGGATTTGTTAATATGAATGTATGTAATTAAGGATTTGTTATTATTAAGGTGGGTTACTAAGGGTTTGTTAATATGAATGTATATAATTAAGGATTTGTTATTATTAAGGTGGGTTACTAAGGATTTGTTAATATGAATGTATGTAATTAAGGATTTGTTATTATTAAGGTGGGTTACTAAGGATTTGTTAATATGAATGTATGTAATTAAGGATTTGTTATTATTAAGGTGGGTTACTAAGGATTTGTTAATATGAATGTATGTAATTAAGGATTTGTTATTATTAAGGTGGGTTACTAAGGATTTGTTAATATGAATGTATGTAATTAAGGATTTGTTATTATTAAGGTGGGCTACTAAGGGTTTGTTAATATGAATGTATGTAATTAAGGATTTGTTAGTATTAAGGTGGGTTACTAAGGATTTGTTAATATAAATGTATGTAATTAAGGATTTGTTATTATTAAGGTGGGTTACTAAGGGTTTGTTAATATGAATGTATGTAATTAAGGATTTGTTATTATTAAGGTGGGTTACTAAGGGTTTGCTGATGTTAAGGTGTGCTACTGAGGTTTTTTAAAAAAATTAAAGCGTTTTACAAAGGATTCTTAATCTTAAGGTGTTACTAATGTTTTTGAGGTTAAGGTGTGATTGTTCTTTTGAAGTATGTTATTCTTTGGTTGTCTGTTTATAGGACTTATGTTTTGGAGTATGCTATACCTGGGTTGTCTGTTTATATTATTTTTGTTTTGAAGTATCTTATTCCTGGGTCATCTCTTTATAAGATTCTTGTTTTGAGTATGTTATTCCTGGGTTGTCTGTTTATAAGATTGTTGTTTTGAAGTATGTTATTCCTGGGTTGTCTCTTTACAAAATTGTTCTTTTGAAGTATGTTATTCCTAGGTTGTCTGTTTATAAGTTTGTGTTTTGAAGTATGTTATTCCTGAGTTGTCTGTTTACAAGACTGTTGTTTTGTAGTTTTTTATTTCTGATTTGTCTGTTTGTATGATTGATGTTTTGAGGTATGATATTCCTGGGTTGTTTGTTTATAGGATTGTTTTTTGAAGTATGTTATTCCTGGGTTGTCTGTTTATAAGATTGGTGTTTTGAAGTATATTCTTCCTGGTTGTCTCTTTATAACATTATCATTTTGAAGTATGTTATTCATGGGACGCCTGCTTATAGGTTGTTTTTTGAAGTATGTTATTCATGGGCTGTCTGCTTATAGGATTGTACTTTGCAGTTTGCTCTTCCTGGGTTGTCTGTTTATAGGATTGTTTTTGAAGTATGTTATTCCTGGGTTTCTGTTTATAGGATTGTTTTTTGAAGTATGTTATTCCTGGGTTGTATGTTCATGAGACCATTGTTTTGAGTATGTTATTCCTGGATTGTCCGTTTTTAAGATTGTTGTTTTCACGTATGATTTACCTTGGTTGTCTGTTTATAGGATTCTTGTTTTGAGTATGTTAATCCTTGGTTGTCTGTTTATAGGATGTTTGAAGTATGTTATCACTGAGTTGTCTGTTTATACGATTGTTGTTTTGAAGTATGTTATTCCTGGATTGTCTGTTTTTAAGGTTGTTGTTTTCAAGTATGTTTTACTTTGGTTGTCTGTTTTTAAGATTGTCGTTGTTATTTTGAAGTATGTTATTCCTGAGTTGTCTGTTTATAGGATTGTGTTTTTGAAGTGTGTTATTCCTGGATTGTCTGTTTATAAGTTTGGTGTTTTGAAGTATGTTATTTCTGGGTTGTCTCTTTATAGGATGTTTGAAGTATGTTATTCCTGGGTTGTCGTTGTTTGCTTGTAGGACATTTGGTTTGAAGTATGTTATTTTCTAGAGTTTCTATTTTTGAAGTTTATATTCTCAAATGATATTCCCTTTAGTTTTGTAGGACAAGTATGGCTGCGAAAGTGTTTTTTCTATTTGGCATATGTTCATCTGCTTGCCAATAACCTTGTTCTATCTACTTGATGGTCCATTATATGTTCATCTCTTTATCAAGAATCTTGTTTAGTGTATTTGGTGATTCATTATGTCTCTTCCTGTTTACCAATAATGTTTTCCTGTTTGATGGTTCATTATATCCTTATCTCTTTAGCAAGAACCTTGTTTGGTCTACTTGATTGTTCATTAGATGTTTATCTGTTTACCAAGAATACTTACCTGTTTGATGGTTCGTTATATCTTAATCTGTTTAACAAGAATCTTGTTTAGTCTACTTGATGATTCATTATATATTTATTTGTTTATCAAGAACCTTGTGTGGTATATTTGATGATCCATTATATGTTTATCTGTTTACCAAGAACCTTATTTAGTTTATGTGATGGTATAGTTCTGTGGATTTTTATAGTTATAAAGTGTTATGGAGATTAAAAAAAATACATCTGTTTTGGTTTAATCTGAGTGGAGACGTTTACAACGTGTTTACTAGCAACATTCCGTTTCTTCCCTTCTTTAGAAACACTGTGAGCAAGTCACAACTTGTCACGAAAGTTTTGTAGGCCAACTAGTTGTAGCTAATGATTTACATGGCAATAAGTGACAGATGAACAAAACTAGATGATGCATAATTTGACACCACTCTGAAAGAAAAATAAACCAGCTTCCTGTAAACGTTTCTAATGATTAAAGTTTAAAAGTCATTAAGAGCCAATCTCCGTCGTATATTCGGGTAAGAGGTTTGTCGCCACTTATTGATTCTGCACGCATGTTTTAATGTCTCAGGAAATGACAGTTGAGTTTATGTCATTGATTGCAGAGAAAACTAACACTTCTCTTCTTTAAATATTCGCGAAACCATACCATTCTATATAGTGTACATTATTTACTGGTGAAGGGGCGTCGTCGTATTTTAATTGTTCGTTGTTTAAAAAGAAAATAAAAGATTGTTACATATGAAAACTTCTTTATTGTTATTAAGAAGGCGAGGAGAAAGTAGACACTTATGTTTCAGTGGTCTCGGGGATAATAACACTTTTAAAACCCATGTTGACGTAACGGACACTTAATGAAATGTTTTATCGTTTTTATTGTTGTTACGAAGGTTTGCTATCAAGAACCAAATACGTACATTCGTTGTAGTTACTGGTATTGCTTTAGGTAAAGCCATATATTTATGTGTACGAGAAACAAAATCGGATGTTTTAACTCAATGTTTAAGACGTTTTTTATACGTCGATTTTCATATTATAAAAATACGTTATTGATATTATGTGTATAATTTCAAACAAATGAACTATGAAAGTTTCAGTGCTTGGAAATTAATATTAATTACAAGACGAAAACAACAATTTCTTTACAGGTTTTCATTTTAGCCGCTAGGCGGTTAAGCAGAGAATATTTTTATAAATTTCAATGAAAATGCTCGCGATGCTGTGTCAGATTAAATAAACATCAGTCAGAAAAATAAGGCAAATTAAATAAACATCTGTTCATCGGTCAGAAAAATAAGAAGGGCCTCAACTCCATGTAATACGTTTTCGAGTTCGACCTTTATAACTGATTAAATACATATCATTTGATTTAACTTAAAGTCAGTATGTTGAAACTGATAGAGAAAACAATGAAACAAAATTAATTAGCCAAAAATAATAATAAATAATTGTACCGCATTAGGCTTGAGTATTTTCAAAATATCTAATGGGGGCTTCAGTAACTTTTTAAGATAAAGGTACACGAAGGTTTGTTACATAATGAAATAAGTTAAACTTTATCCAGATAATGAAACAAAATAAAAAAATGGAAAGTATAATAAAATAGTTTAAAATTGAACCAGATAATTAAGCGATAGCCAATTACGTTGTTTTGTGCTTGACTGCAAATAAAGTAATTTCTGCCGGCCGGTATATATATATGTATATATGTCACTAATTATCATTCTACGAATGATCGTAAGAGGTTAAAATCCGTCCGATGTTACGACATTTGTAGAGCTTTGACAAAAAGGTTTATAGACTGTTCCATATTGATGACATTGTCTAAATACGTAGCTAATGTAATGTGTAGGAACAACAAGGGACCTGTTGGTCCATCTCGGTTGTACTATCCTCTAAGACAAACTAAAACTGTTAAACAAAGTTAAAGCCAGCTATTATCATTATTTATCTGTCAAGCTTTCTTTTAAACTCACCCAAATTTACTGTCTCCATAACATCTGAACAGTATCCATTCCATATATAGACTAACTATCCTATTTAAAAAATAAAACTGTCTTAGAGGAAGACATCTAACTTCCCTAAATTTTGTGTTCCTTAGTTCTATAATTCTCGCTTTTAAGTATTAAAAATGTTGATGTATCAACATCAATAGTTCCATTAATAATCTTAAACACATCAATCACATATCGTCTAATTCTTATTTTTTCAAGAGAAAAGTATTTTAAGGTCCTCAGTCTGGCATCTTATGACAATCCCTCCATCTTAGGTACCATCTTAGTAACCCTCCTCTGAACCAATGCCTTTCCTAAGGTAATGAGCCCAATATTGAACACAATATTTTAAATGTGGTCTAACAAGTAACCTGTACAATGAAATTATAACCTCTTCAGATTTGTATTCATTATTTCTGTAGATACAATATAAAATCCTATTTGCCCTACTAGTAGCAACAGTAAATTGGTTGGATGGCTTTAGAGACTGATCAGCCATTACACCAAGATAATGTTCTTTCATGACACTGTTAAGGTTGTTCCGATCCAAATTACAATAACCCACATGCATTATCTTGCATTTATTTTAATTAAAACTCATCTGTCATTTATTTGTCCATCTCATTAAATGATTTTGTAAATCAGCAGCATCCTCTTCACAGCTAGCAACACCCAAAACCTTAATGTTATCTGTAAATTTAAATAATTTATTGACCACTCCTTCATGTATGTCATTGATGTAAATCAAAAAGAGAAAAGGTCCTAAGAATGAATCCACTTGTGACATTATTCTAGTTTGACTGAACTCCATTTGCACCAATCCTCTGCATTCTTCCACCAAGCCATTCTTCTCTCTAATTAGTTAACTTCGTTTTCATATATCAGTTGTTTAGGATGAGGAAGTTGCTTGAGTTTTAATTAGTAAAAAGTGAAGAAAAAGAACTTAATAAACTAGCTATTTCATAATCATCGGATACAAACTTTATTTTATCATTCCTCAATGGTTCTATCACCATCCTAACATTTGGTTTACCCATAATATGCTTCAATGATGTTTACTGTTAATTTTTATCTTTTCTGACAGTTTTTTCATTCACCTTTTTGAATGTCCTAATTTCCTGTTTGACAAACTTCCTTGATCTTCCATAATTTTATAATTCTCGTATAGTACCAGACAATTTAAATTTCTTAAATTTGTTATACTTTTCTGTAATTTTCTCTTATACCCTTTGTGAGCCAATTTGGCTTTTACTTGCAGATATTCTTTTTCTTTCAATATAGAATTTATTTCTTTTGAGTGTTAAAAAACATTTTCTCTAAACGTTTTCCACATCATCCAGTGTCTCCAACTAACTTAGCTGTCAACATCACAACAGGTAATTCTTGTTGCATCCCTTTAAAATTTGCTTTTTAAAATTTGGAATCAAAATATCATTATTCCTGATTTCCATATTCAGTAAAATATCAAAGCGAATACAGTTATGATCACTTGCATCTAAGTGTTCCCAATTTCAACCATTTCTACATTAAGAGTTAACAATAAATTTAGAATACCATTATTTCTAGTAGGTTCTCTGACTAATTGGTGAAGAAATCCATCTTGAATAGTTTCCAGAAACCTCTCTCTCTCATGGTTTGACTCTAGCATTCCCCAATCACCCATAGTTATGACTTCATTAATAGTTGAAATCTTAATCTCAAGGTAAAGATTCTCACTAATTTCATCAGCATCATCTGGTGGTTTGTAACAAATTCCTACTAAGAACTTTTTCTCTTGATATCCACCAACAGAAACACAAATAAACTACTTCATTTGGGTAGCTTTCAGTGTGATGGCAACACATCTAGTGGTTAATCTTTTACAGGAGATTATCACAGACTTATATTATTAGGATTCATCAACTTTTTAACAGAAATTCGTGGTCGTAAATGGCAATTGTTGCTTGAAATATGGGCATATACTTGAAAAATAATAACACAGAACTGTTTTAGATGCTATTCATCGCTTTATAACTCCGTAAACGTCGAATCTTTGTGTGACCTCTTTACCTTCGTTTTACTCCACTACTTACAGCAAATTCAGCTGCCAAATTTTTTTCTGTTAATTCAAATGGAAAAACGTTCCCCATGACGGAAAACATAGGTTAAACAGGAAAGCTGTGACCCCTATTGTAAATCTACATATACACAGAATAAAACTTTCGTGAAGTTGGGGTTGCATATTGCGTAATAAAAACGTTTTTCCAATATCATATAAGCAAGACTCCCGTTGTTGTATGATTTAATAGCCTCAACTTTAACAGGACCTAACTCACACTTTACATACAGTCACTACTCTCCATCTTTTTACTACACTGTTTTTATTAAATAACTTATAACTGTCTATTTCAAGCAAATGTCAAATTATGTCTACATTTAGCTATGCTTCAGGTATTCCCATTATATGAAAATCATCTATTCCTTCTAGTGCTCCAAAGTTATTTGTTTTATTTTTTACACTTGTAATATCACAACAGCATCAGTTAAGCCTATTTTATAACTACTTTTATATTTATTTCCTAATCTAAATTTTCCTTTACTTCCTAGTTAGGTTTCGTTTAGTTTATCTTTGCCTTAGCAAATAGCTGGTGCTTGTTTAAAATTTATTTTAAAATTAAGAGTTAATAGCTCTTCAAGACATTTTCCTACTTAAGTGTAAACTATCCATTTCTAAAAGTTCCCTTCTCTCACTGATCTGATTGCACAAGTCCAACCAGCTGATCTGCACATATTAATTTCAGTCAAGCACTTAGCTCTAGTGATCTACTCAAAAATAATCTCCATAATTAATTATTGGCAGTATCCCCACACAATTATTTTATGGCCTTCATCTTTAAATGCTTTTATCAAGGCCGTTTACTTATTAATTGGCTCCCCTGATTTACTCTTCCCTATATCATTAGCCCTAAGTGAACAACTAAAACAGCATCTTTGCCAGTCTCCTTCGTTATATCTCTGGCTTTATCAGTTATATTTTCCAGCTGTGGCTCAGGGTTGCATATTCTAAATATTTTCTCTCTATTTACCACACAGACTATTTTGTCCAAATGCTGCATCAAGGAATCACCTATAATGTTTTTAAGTTTATAATGCACTTTTTTTTTTCCTCACGACAATAGTTCGTTATCTACAAGGCCAAGGGCGTAAATCTGTTTCTTATCGTAATATGATCTTTACAATTACGCTCACAACTTTTAACCCGTATACTTCCCTTTTTAGTTCCCCGAATATCATTGTTAGTGTTAGCTGATGCCTCCCTTCCAGATAAAACCTTGAGGTTCTTTTCAAGTCCTTTTGTCATGTTCTACAGCTTATACTTCTTTTTAACCATTTTCTTAACTGTAGCTGGGATCACCTCTAGCTTTTCCTCTAACCCGCAAACTCTACATATACATTGAACGTCCTCACAACTAGCTTCCTTAAAAGTGCATAGTAGTCCATAGTTCCCAACTAAAACCCGTGCATTATACGTGTCGCACCTAACAAACTGAGAAAGCTTAACACCCGAACTCGTCTTAACCATTATGTTATTTGCATAATTAGAATAAACGCTCGATACTATGATGAAATACCAATAACCTGTTGTTAACACCATTAAGCCTGAGTTTGAAAAGTACCTAGTTTTTACTTAATTTATTAAATAAAACAATGTATTTAATTTATCTTACAATCTTATTGCAAATTGAATCATAACTAAGCCTAAAGAATCGTTACGTGTACTAAGCCTAATCTTACGATATACTACATGTTGTACTGCTAAAATCTCAAGTAAAAGCTTATACCTAATGTTTTAGTTTCTAACATTAGTAAATCTGATTCTTTTACTTACTTAACTAATATCTAAAGATAAAAATAATAAAATCAAATAACATTAAAAATCCCCAATATCATAACAATTGAGCTTTTAAACGTTTTATCATTTCAAATGGAGTAGTTATTAAGTAAATCCCTGCGTTGTAACACAGAAGGTAGACTTTGATAAGACAAACATATACGAGTTGTTATTCTGGTATGTATAAGTTGTTTGAGCATTTGCTTGTTAAAACAAACATACACACCTCTTTTGTATGAAAGGGTGTGCTTTTGATATATATTTTTTCGAAACAGATCAATGTTCAGACAATTTCTCTGTAGTTGGTACAGAGTCATGCTTCGTCACGTGCCAAAAGTTATAAGGTGTCAAATTGTTCGACTGTCCAGAAATGGCATGAAGAAAACGGACATTGGCAGAACAGTAAGGTATTTCAAGGGTACTGTATCCAGAATCCTGAAACGTCGTCGTATTATTGGAAACTTTGTTCTAGGAAAGTCAGTAGTACTTGATATACGCCGCAAAACTACTGCTCGAAATGACCATGGCTTTATCGGGGTAATATGTCAAGGTCAAAATAAGCCTTGCAGCATCTTACGTCAGAAATGGCAAGAACGCATTCTTTCCAAGGTATCCAGAAGAACAGAGAATAGGTAACTGACAAAACAAGGTTATTTTGCAAGAAGAACTATTTGCAAACTGATATTAACCATAATTCACTGTTGTAACTGTATTGCTTACAGTTAAGACACTGGCGATATGCATCTCGTTAGATGAGTTCTATTTCTGCCTTGTTAAAGCTGGAGGTAAGATTCGTATTCGTCGTTTGCCTGAAGAACAGATGAGGGAACACATAAAAGTACATGTTTGGGCAGCCTTTTATCATGGTAGAAAAACTGTTGTTATATCCTCCACGGAAACATTGATGGCTCCTCCTACAGGCGTTACACCGAAACGATATTTCTGCTAGAGCAAAGATTGTTAATAGTTTATGTTTTAAAATGACTATGGTACTGTTTACAGTGCGCATGTTGTACAGGATAGCTTAACCAGGAGGACGTTACAAGATTGCTATGGCCAGGAAAGTTTTCAGATTGTAAACTCATTGAGAACTGAGTTGAAAAATTGCTAGCCACGGCCCTAAGCCAGGTACTGTAATTGAGTTGCAGCACCTTCTGGTGGCAAACTGGGATGAAATCACTTGGATTACATGAATAACGTTGTCAACAGCATGCCACGTCACTTTAAGAAGTTTATTAGGGTACAAGATGGACAAATCAAGTACTAAATGTTTAATATGAAGTGATAAAAGGTTACAGACACTATTTGTAATAGATTGACGTGATATTTTGTGAGTATATATGTTTTAATGAGGTTTAGCCTCAAATATTGAATTAGACATCCTTTTACAGGTGTTTGATAAAATTATTTGATGTTGTGAAGAATCGTTCATGATGTTCATAGATCTGCCTCATTAAACAAATGACATATGAAGGTGTTTAATATAACAAAAATTTCTTAACTTAACAGCGCTAAGCCTATTGGTATTCCATCTTAATAATAATAGTCATATGTATTAAAAATATGCAAACACTTTTGGTTTAGACTGTATGTTTATGTACACGTATCACATACCAGACTAAAATTCTGAGTAAAAGAGAATGAGATCTGAGAACATATATTAGACTTATTTTGTTTTATTATTGATGCCTCTCGATTCCATGAAGGAACATAAGGCCGCAATTTCTTGCGGATTAATTAACAGGCTGGTTTTTTAAGTGAGTAGATTTTTAGCCCACCGCACAACCCCCAACCAGGAGGAGAAACCTTAGCCGTCCCTAATTTTGCAGTGTAAGACTAGAGGGAAGGCGGCTAGTCATCACCACCCACCGCCAACTCTTGGGCTACTCTTATTACCAACGAATAGTGGGATTGATCGTTACATTATGACGCCTTCACGGTTGAAAGGATGAGCTTGTTTGATGTGATGGGAATTCGGACCCGCGACCCTCAGATTATCAGTCGAGCGCCCTAACAATATAGGTCCAAAGAGAAAGTGAAAAGCTTTTTCGTTCCAATAAATCCTTTTGCAGATAATTTACACTTTTGTTCCATGATTTGTTTTCTTAGCTTTCGTTCTCACGTTATTTCTCTAACATAATTATTTTTTTCTCGTCTTCTGTTCTTCATTCATTTCCTAAAATTTCTCATTTTCTTCTGTACTGTTTTACACTCTACCAGAGTGTTTTATCAGTATATGTCGATTTTGTTTTTATAACTTATTTTATTATTTTATTCGATTTTTCCTTCATTCACTTTCTGTGTTAGTTTAGTAATTTTCATTTATTTCTACACGTGCTTCATTTTCTATCGTGGATTTTAACAGTTGTGCACTTTCCACCATTTTAAGGTTTTCTAACACAACCTTTTTTTAAAACTTCCCTTTAATCATTAATTTGGTCTGTCTCAATCCTACCAATAACATTATGCAATCCGAGTCACAGAAGGCAGATGGAATAGCCTATATATCTCTGAAAGTATTCTGACTGTTGGTTTCCAATAGGTCATCATTGGCTTACAGTTTCCTTCTGTCCCCTACTTCATCTATACCAGGTACATTTATGATTAAGATGGTACTTGTAAGAGGGTCCATGTTTCCAAGATTATTACTTTTGCAAAAGTCAGTTAATTGATCCCCATTAGGGTTTTATCTCAGACACTAACAATTTCAGTGGTGCTCTTAGTTTCATAATAGACTACTGAACTACTAAGAATTATAATGTTGTTGCTTTATGGTGTTTCCTTCTGCAGTTTAGTGAGATCAACCTTTTATATTAACAATATTTTAAAACCTTTATTTAAGCTTCCATTTTACATGTATATGTTTCGACGTCCTCTACGTTTTCTTGATGAGTTATTTTCAAAACACAATAACATATACCATTGTCCTCTGTGATATTATATTACATAATATTGTTACTTAAATAATTCCTCGGTCAAACTTTATAATATATAACGCCAAATATCAGTACACTGATTTGATGGCCTTTTATATATGTTTAATACTTTCTTTCTTAAATTTATTTCTAGTAATTCCCTGTCATCTGTAAATTATTGTGTCTTATAAATAAGTCCTGAAGAAGACGTAGAAACATGCACATATAGAGTGTGTTTTTAAAATGGAAGCTCTTAGTAAAATATTAAAACTTTTATATATAAAAAACAATTTGAATCTCCTATTAAATTTCAAATACTATTTAAGTGCAATCATCCGTACTTATTCCTGTAGTGGAGTGTGACCCAGAACCACCACGACATCGGAAGGATCACAAGATTACAATATTCCTTGCCTTAGTGGAGATTGGCTGAGGACCACAAGACTACACTGTTCCTTTTCTTAGTAGAGTGTGGCCTAGGACCACCACAACATCAGTAGGACCATTAGTGATTAACGTGTCGCTGATTGGATGGTAAGGAGCCTTCGTGACTACTGTGTCATTGACTTTCTATTAAGAGACGGATACTCTATGTATTTTATCATTGACCTCTATAAGATACCTCAGGGACTAGTACATCATTGACTTGCTTTTAAAATGATCCATCAATTTGATTACTTTGGTGATTAATTTTGTAAACATGACTCTCCAAATGATTTGTTGAGCTACCAGAGATGAATCAGATTGAAGCTACTGGTTCAAGTTATTATTAGTATTATTGAATAACAACACAAGCATTTTATATTTTTAATTCCTTCTAAAGTACAGACAGTATGATTTTGTAAAGTACAGATTTTCACATATTATATTATTTTAGATCTTATATATCTAAATATTAGATCTTGCTACGGGATTAAATTTAAATAAAATAAATCGTTGGATAATCTACAACCTATGTTTCTGTTCTCCTCTCTGCGTTACCTTTAGAAGAAGCGATGTTGACCACAAAAATGGATCCACCTTGTCTGTCCTCACATATTTTGTTCGGTTATTTGTTAAATTTTAATCAGGTACAATAGAAATGACAGCCTATAGGGAAGGTAGTTAGTAAATACCACGCACGTCAACTCTTATAACACACCTACGGCCGCAAAGTTCAGAGTACGTTTCATATATGTTTCTAATGCGGTAACGTGAGGCTAATGAAAGAATGTTAGATTCATAGTCAGACATATTGACCTTTGGATTGTCTTGGACAAGTTGTGATGTCGAAATACATTTTATTTTTTATAAAGAACACGGAAAACGTCTAATTTTATTTTTTGTTCCTAGATTTTACAATCAGAAAATATAATAACGGTTGAACGCAAGAAAAACAACAGACTGTGGGTATTGAAACCCGATTTTAACATCATACGACTTCAGTCTCACAACTTAGCCAGTGAGGAGGTGTAACAGCTACAACAACAAGTTTCATTTTAATGCAGTGTAATTGGTTGTAGTAATACGTGACTATCATTGTTAGTTGTTAATCGAGACAGTGTAATTGGTACATTTGTGTCAAATAAACTGCTCTGAGTGTATTTATCTAGTTTGTATTAAGCCTTAGCTAACTGTGTTCCTTTGTAACACAACGTTTGCTAAACACAGCAGTAACATTTAGTAAGAAATAAACCCCAAGTGTGTAATAAACTCTAAAATAGTTTTTTTTGTTTTTTTTACAAATATTTACGTTCATTTCTCTTTAATATTATATGCTGTCGTGAACAAATAGAGAACGAAATGTATTTCCTTAACTTGTTACTAATAGCCCATTATTTTCTATTCATAACGTTATTGAAACTGTCATTGTCTAGCAAACGGTATAAACATCTAACAAGTTTATTGGTTCCAAGTTGAAGACATTATTTGAAAAATGAATGATTTATTAAAGTACAAGACTCGGTGCATTGTAAACCTTTTAAAACATTTTATAAAAAACCACATTTTCCAAAACGAACTTTGTTGTCAAGGTTTTGGTCTCTGAGACACATGTCTACTGTAGATTATAAACTATCTTCTTGCCACTTATACTGTTCTTCGTATGTGATCAGTGTCTCGTCATCTTATGATTTCTGTCTTACCATCTTGTCATTATCATGTTATCAGTATCTGACCATCTTATGATCGTTGTCTAACCATTTTGTCCTTCCTCTGTTATCATAATTTGTCCATCTTATAATTGCTGCCTTACCATCTTGTCGTTATTATGTTATCATTATTTGGCCATCTTATGATCTCTTTTTACCATCTTATCGATATTACGTTATCAGTAACTGGCCATCTTATGATCTCTGCCTGACCATCTTTTCATTATTATATTATCATTATTTGGTCATCTTATGATTCTTGTCGTTCCTATGTTATTAGTATTCAGCTATCTTGTGATCTCTCTTATCTTGTAGTTTTTATATTATTAGTATCTTGTAATCTTATAATCTCTCTCACCTTCTTGTAGTTTTTATGCTATTAGTATCTAGCCATCTTATTATCTCTCTTATCTTGTAGATTTTATATTATTAGTATTTGGCAATGTTATAATCTCTCTCACCTTCTTGTAGTTTTTATGCTATTAGTATCTAGCCATCTTATTATCTCTCTTATCTTGTAGATTTTATATTATTAGTATTTGGCAATGTTATAATCTCTCTCACCTTCTTGTAGTTTTTATACTATTAGTATCTAACTATCTTATGATGTCTGTCTTGAAATCTTATAATCATCTTAACAAATTATCACCCTGTTACCTGTTCATTGACCAGAACTGTGTTATCAAACGTAGTGTTTGTCAATTGTTAATTAAAGCCTTTTACTTATACTTCTTAATCGTGTAAATACATACTATGTTGTTGTTGTTAGGCTTAGGATTCTTCTGGAGTAGGTGTTTGTAGGTTATTGGCGATAAATTTACTTAACAGCACTTACTTCACTTGTTTGCAAAATAATATATATATAATTCGGAAATAGATGAATCTATGTACAACAAATTCTTTACATTATTGATAGTCATAACTATATCATAAACACTATATACTTTTATTTTTGTCAAAAGTCCACTTAGACCAATTGGTTTAGAATTTCAGTTGACAAGCAGAACTATTTTTCTTAATTTTTATCTTAAACAGTATCAGTGTATAATTCGCTTATGCTCCCTCGTGAGTTACCGCAATTGTATCCTGTACTCATCTGCCTCTTCGTATTTATGCCTACTTCTAAATAATCGTCTGCTTTTGTTAAAGTCCACACAGACAGGTTCAATTGCTTTAGAACACGCTGCTTTGATGAGACAAATTATATTCCTAAAAGTCAGAAACTGTTAATCTCTCTTTAACGTATTAACCATTAGGCTAGTCAATCCAATGACGATTAACTGTTTTTGTTTGTTTGGCTGAATTATTTCTGGTAACTTTACTTCTCGTCTGCTCTGTTTTTATCTGTCTGTCTGCTGTTTTCAACTCATCTTCCATTATTTATATCTATCTTACTTAACTGTCTGCTCGCTATATCATTAACATCAATAAATTTTACACGATGTTCTATATTCTCGACATCAGTGAGTTATAAACTCTTACGACTCTTATCGAGTTACATAACTAAACTTGTCATAACATTTACTTTAAAATTATTGCTTCTAACTCTCTTGCTATAAAAAAATTGAACATTCATAAAATATTCACTCACAAAATAAATTAATAATATCTACATTAAACTGTCTTTTATATTGTAACACCTGTACTTTATGTATCCATTTACCAGTTATATTGTACTTTATCTCTCCAGTTACTCAATACTTTATTTGTCTAATGCTTTACTTATCTAGCTACAATTGAAATACCAGCCTTATGTTAGTTTTACCTAGCTGTCACTTTGGGTTTTATTTACCAACCCATGTTTTACTCAAGAACCCGGTTATACAGTCCCGAGTCGGGTTACAGATGATGAAAAGTCTGACCTAGTCTTTCAGGAATGATTTATATGATGTAAGGTGTAACACGGTCATTCGCTCCTGAGTAATGTTGTAAGTAAGGAAGAGTATAACCTAGATATTCAGGAAAACCTTGGGATGTAACATAGCCATGCATGTCCAGGTCAGTTAACATGTAATTACAGGTGTAACCTAATCATTCAAGCCCAGGTCAGGCTCTATATAATGACGCCGTCATTCAGGCCTGGGTCAGGAAATCAAAGGCATAGCTAGCACAGTTATTTAAGCCTAGGTAAGGCTGTGCATAATACAAAGAATAACGACTCAGTTAGATGAAAGATATCAAACTGTTTATCGTTGTTATTAACTTAGCTACGTTTTGTTTGTTAAGAACAGAACTGACGTCTGAATGTCGCTGTTATGGTGGTTTTTCTTCAGACTTGAATACACTTAATGAGGTAAGTGAAAAAAAAGTTGAGACACGTCTCGGTATTGAATAAGTGTAGTGTACCAAGATCAACAATTGATTATTTCCATACTTGTACAGACATCTAAGATTTTCTTTAGTAGGAAAAACACTTGGATTGGTATACTGAGTAGCTCTTATCATAATATTGTTGTCACGACAAACAATATTTAATACATACTAACTAATCAATATCCAGTTTCCATAGCAACCTGGAAGGCACAACACGTCGAGACGGTAACTGTATTTTAAGACAGTTTACCTACTGCAGTAGCTAAACTATTTTAAAATACAATTCATTATTTGACAAGTATCATTGTAGGTTTCATCCCCGGTTTCATACAATACTTTAGTTAATTATAATTTAGTAAAAACTTTAGAATATAGACTGGACCTAATGTTCTCCTTCATACGTTCTAAGAAAACGGATAATTGAAAATAAGAAATAAAAGGGTCTTCCAAGTCCACCCGACCGCCTTTATGTTTGTTGTTTGTGTACAAGTGCTAATAGTTTCCATAGTTATGTACGGTTCTTATCACGTGATGTTTATATGTATACACGAGCAGTGCTAGTGGAAGGAAGAAATGCCTTCATTGGGATTGCTTGTATCGAGTCCATAATTTATCGTTAAATTAGGTTGAGTTTCATTTTTTCGTAATTTTTTTAATAGGTCTCTCTACCGAGCTAGTTAAAAAATAGCGCAGTTTGAAGCAAAGTTCAAGTTGTAATTATTTACAATTTGACGTCAAGATATGCGAATCTTAAAATCAACTGTTTTTCACTTTTTAAAAAAAATTATTTGCTAATCAACTGATTTCCTATTTTCCATTTTCTAAGAACATGCTAAGCATTGTGAGCTATATATAGGTGAATCGTTTCGAAGACAGCTCCAGAAACTATAGTAGTACTGGTCATATGTGGCAGTAAAAACAGAATTTGAAACATCAAACAGTTTGGTTATTTCTTTGCGAAGTCAATTAGAAGAATCTTCAAAGATTGGAAAATATTTGTATTAATGGTTTCAAAAAACACTCCTCGTCTGATCAGACAAATTAATTCTTGATATTAATAATAGACTGATTTGTTTGGTTCGAACATGCAGATCGACACTGGGCATTGATAACCTAAAATATCTCACATGTTCGGATGGTCCGGCATGACCAGGTGGTTAAGGTACTCGACTCGTAATCTGAAGGTCGCGGGTTCGAATCTCCTTTACACCAAATTTGCTCGCCCTTTCAGCCGTGGGGGCGTTTTAAAGTGACAGTCAATCCCGATATTCGTTGGTAAAAGAGTAGCCCAAGAGTTGGCGGTGGGTGGTGATGACTAGCTGCCTTCCCTCTAGTCTTGCGCTGCTAAAGAAGGGACGGCTAGCATAGATAGCTCTCATGTAGCTATGCGCGAAATTTAAAACAAGCAAACAAACTATTTTACATATTCGAATATCATGCGACGTACAGCGACAATAAATAATAAGTAATTACTTACGACGGTATATCACAGATTATTTCAAGAACTAAGGTATTTCAGGTTATTAGTGGTAAACAAATGACTTCACTTCCGAATCAAACTGTTTAAATTCCAGCACTATATAAGGTCTATTATCTGTTTTACTCTTCCAAGAAATATTGATGAGCCGTAGGTTCTGCGAAACTAGTCTGTCGCAGCGGGGTATCGAGCCTGGAAACAGATTAGGCCCTCATGTTATATTTTATGTCGTGAGATTCACGTTTCGATGAAATAAAAAACTAAAAAGAAATATAAGTAATGAAATAAGTCATTAAGGTTACCGACCCTCATTCCATTCGAAATACAAAATCAGACCGTTAAAGTTAAAATAACTTTATTTCACAGGAGCTGAAAATCAAACTGTTAAAGTTAAACATCTTTTTTTACTAAGGATAAAGTTAGACAATATCATTTTATGATCAATTGAGAACCAAACCGTTAAAACCGGGCAACCTTATTTTATTAGAAGTTGAGAACCAAACCGTTAAAGCTAAACAAGTTTATTTGATTAGAAGTGGAAAAACAATTCATTAAAGCGAGACAAACTTATTTGATTAAAAGTTGAAAACTAAACTGTTAAAGCCAGACAACGTTATGTGACTAGGAATTAACGACAAAAAATATTACAGTTTAGATGTTTTCAAAATTAAATTTATTCAGTTAATGAAAAATTAATGATTTTATCCAGTTAAATGTGTATTGATTTTGAAACTTTCTGTTTCTTTTTTTAAATACTTTACGTATGAAGGTTATGTTTGTGTTTCATAACATATATTTTATCTAGTGTGTATCATTGTCGTTCATTTTGTTTCCTAAGTTTGGATCGCGGGCCTTTGAACCTTTTCCTCATTTCAATTTAAACTTATGTTGTATTCATAAATCGCCTCCTAGCGTCTCGGCAGTAATTGTGATGACTTATTACACTATAAACTGGATTCCGGTAATGGGCACAGATCAGATAGCTCATGGTGTTTATTTGGTTTAATGACAATGAAATACACAAACCATTAACCGAAGCTCTCTCCAAAATAACATTTCCCAAGAGGCAAAAATAAATTATGACAGTGTACGGTGGTAGTCTGAAGGTTAGCATGGCCAAATCCACTATAATACTACTCCATGGTAACGATCACATCCTTCTTTTCGGTCACCAATAGCTCATCACTTGGTACTCTTGACTAATCAATGTCCACATTCCTCTATTTGGTCACCAATAGCTCATCCGTTGGTACTCTTGACTAATCAATGTCCACATCCCTCTATTCGGTAACAAATAGCTCATCAGTTGGTACTCTTGACTAATCAATGTCCACATTCCTCTATTCGTCTAATAGCTCATCAGTTGGTACGTGGTCTTGTCTAATTAACGGCCACATCCTTCTATTCGGTCATCAATAGGTCATCAGTTGGTACTCTTCACTAAGTACCTTCTATTTTAAGATACTAAACGAAGATCATATGAAAAAAATTTTAGCATTTTACAAAATTACATATGGAAGCATAGATTCTTTTGTTTCTTTTGAATTTCACGCAAAGCTACACAAGGTTTTTCTGCGCTAGCTGTCCCTAACTTAGCAGTGTGAGACTAGAGGGAAGGCAACTAGTTATTATCACCTACCGCCAACTCTTGGGCTACTCTTTTACCAAAGAATAGTGGAATTGACCGTCACTATATATCGCCCCCACCCACAGTTGTGGGCCTTCCCTATGCTTTGTTTTTCTTGGACAGATTCATGCTTCCGCCCGGCATGGCCAGGTGGGTTAAGGCGTTCGACTTGTAATCTGAGGTTCGCGGGTTCGAATCTCCGTCGCACCAAAATGCTCGCTCTTTATCCGTGAGGGCGTTGTAATGTGAAGGTCAATCCCACTGTTCGTTGGTAAAAGAGTAGCCCAAGAGTTGGCGGTGGGTGGTGATGACTAGTTCCCTTCCTTCTAGTCTTACACTGCTAAATTAGGGACGGCTAGCGCAGATAGCTCTCGTGTAGCTTTACGTGAAATTCAAAAACAAATAGACAAACAAAGCATAGGGGAAAAAAAACATTATTGTTTGAAGACGGCTTGAATAGATTACAAAGAAAACTTTATTACAAGTTTAGTCCAATGAGAAATTTACAACGTGTCTACAAGGTTTTATCACCATTATGTACAAGTAGTTTACATAGAGTCAGGAAGATATATACAGTATGAAGCAAAATAGATCACATGACCGGAGATTACTTAACAGCTTAGTAAAGGTATCTCTAAGTGGAGTCTCATCATTATATTTAAACAAGGACTTAGTTCACAATAGGGATCCTCTTCTTGGAAAAAACCATGTTCTTCGATATGCTATGTATAGGGTGACTCGTTACACTGATAGAGGTCTAACTGCGGGCATTATGTACACTCTTAACGAATAAGCATATAATAACTATACAGACACATTCGTGCAAGTTGAGTATAACACTGAAATATACACATGCACACCAACTAAAAGTAGGATACATACAAACATGCACAGTGCTGGTTTCTAACTTGAGTAGATAATGTATGCATATAGATACACTAAATACCCTCTTTTTGACCAGAAGGAATAACACTGTCTCTGTCTTATCCTAACTTTCGAACGACAACTGAACAGAAGGAAATACATCAGAATGACACTGTCTCTCTCTTATCCTAGCTTTCCACCACCAACAACTGAACAGAAGGAAATACATCAGAATGACACTGTCTCTCTCTTATCCTAGCTTTCCACCACTAACAACTGAACAGAAGGAAATACATCAGAATGACACTGTCTCTGTCTTCCTCCTAGCTTTCCACCAACAACGGAACAGAAGGAAATACATCAGAATGACACTGTCTCTGTCTTCCTCCTAGCTTTTCACCAACAAAAACTGAACAGAAGGCACTACATCAGAATGACATTGTCTCCGTCTTATCCTTGCTTACCACCAAAAACAGCTGACCAGAAAGAAGTACATCAGAATGACACTGTCTCAGTCTTATCCTAGCTTTTCACCAGCAACAGCTGAATAGGAGGCAATACATTAGAATGACTTTGTGTCTGTCTTATCCTAGCCTTCCATCAAGAACAGCTGACCAGAAAGAAGTACATCAGAATGACACTGTGTCTGTCTTATCCTAGCCTTCCATCAAGAACAGCTGACCAGAAAGAAGTACATCAGAATGACACTGTGTCTGTCTTATCCAAGCTTTCCATCAAGAACAGCTGACCACAATGAATGGTTCTATCTTATATCTACTTGAAGCTGAAATTTATTTCGTTTCTGTTATTGGCTCTTCTCTCTTTCTGTTCTGCAATGATTCATTTTTTTGGTCTGGTAAATATCATATATCAAATTCATCGGATTACTTTCTTTTTAAAAAATACCTAAATATTAGATAATGTTCATCTGAGTATTTTCAGAATATAAAATAAACTTTCAGATTACGTAATGTAATTAACTGTTAGTTTTGTTAACTTTTTATCTTCGTTTTTGCACGAACACAAATCTCTGTAGAAAGTGATTTCTCCTGAGGATCGAAAATAAGCTAGGAGAATTACAACACTAGAATTCGTGTCAGAGTAACTTAGGGGGCGCATTGATAATCAGTCAATTGTTATCGATCAAATATAATGTTTCGGGTATTTTTAGAATATTAATCATTTTAATTTATGAACATTCCATCTTATGTACTCGTTTTAAGCTAGACTTTGAAACCACAACATAAACAAAACTTAATACACAACTGATCTTCTTTAGTAAACAGATTAACAGGGTCCGATATGGCCATGTGGTTAGGGCCCTCGACTCGGAATCCGAGGGTCGCGGTTTCGAATTCCTGTCACACCAAACGTGCTCGCTCTTTCAGCCATGGGGGCGTTATAACGCGACCCTCAATCCCACCCTTCGTTGGTAAAGTAGCAGCCCAAGAATTGACGGTGGATGGTGATGACTAGTTGCCTTCTCTCTAGTCTTATATTGTTAAATTAGGGACGACTAGTGCAGATAGCCCTTGCGAAATGCAATTCAAATAAACAAACAAATTAACCGCTTACATAACGCTTACATCTAACATCCAAGAACGCGTGTTTTCTACGTATGTTTAATATATGGCTGTAATTTACAGCGTAAATATATCATTGTCTCTTCATAGATTAAATTATATACCCTTTAATATATCCATTTCCTTCAATCGCACAAAATTACTAGAGCTATATCTATCCCAGCCAACCATAATTTAGCAGTCATGGACTAGAGGGAAGCAGCTAATCTACATCACACACCGTCAACTGTTGGACTAGTTTTTCCTTAAATGAACAGAGGAATTGATTATTACATTACAACGCTCCAAGAGCCATAAGGTTGAACATGTTCGGTGATGAGACCCGTAGATTACGACTTACTCGATCACTCTAATCAGTGATACGCAGAAGGCTTACTAAATATGATTGTTTTGGCAAATCGAATTAAAATACATGTACAACCGTTAGAGAAATTGCAACAGTTGTTAGAGTATCACATGTAGGTAGGATGAAGGAAACATATCTTACCTATAAACTAGCGAAACACTGATCGTTATGATGGATATTATCAAATGAACATAAATTGTTTAAATAAATCACTTTTCATGTGAGTTTGGTATAGATGTAAATAGCGATTTCGTTCTTTGTAATGTATAATGTAACAGGTCTACCAACTGCATTTAAAGACATGACACTTTTATATATACAGCAGAAAATCACACATCTATTATCTTCACTGTACAGTATAAACATTATACTCATTTTAGTGAATAACATTATGTAACAAAATGTTTACTTTTTCTTGTTCCTGGGCAGAAAGAGTTATTTCCCAGGTCTACTCCTTGTAATGCAGGATAAATAAGTTCTCATCTTAATAATGGAGGATATAACAATTACATTCTTAATAATGTAGAACATAACAATTCTATTCTTAATAATGCAGGATATAACAGTTCTACTGTTAGTAGTATAGTATATAACACTTCTTCTCTCAGTAGTGTTGGATATTACAGTTTTACTCTTAGTAATGAAGGACATAGCGGTTCTACTCTTAGTAATGCAGGATAAAACAATTCTATTTTTAATAATGTAGGATACGACAATTCTATTCCTAGAAATGCAGGATATAACAGTTCTACTCTTAATAATGTGGTATATATTATCCACATTTGCTAATGTAGGGTATACCAGTTCTACACTTACTAATGTAGGATAAAACAGTTCTACTTTTAATAATGTACGAAATATCAGTTCTATACTTAGTAATGCAAGATAAAACAGTTTTAAATTTACAAATATAGGATAAAGCAGTCCTGCTGTTAGTAATTTAGGATGAAATAGTTGTACTTTTAGTACTTTAGGATATAACAGTTCTATACTAACAAATGTAGGATAAAACAGTTCATCTGTTAATAATGCAGGATAAAACAGTTCTACAATTACTAATGTAACACTATGTAACAAAATTTTAATTTTTCTTGTTCCTGGGCAGAAAATGGTATTTCCCAATTGCTTATGCCTAAGGTAATTGGAAAAGACCTAATTCTCTCTTCAAACTTTGTTTTTGTGACCTGGTTAATGAAATTTTCAAATTTACCCATTTTCTATAACATTTCAGGTAGATTCAGTGGTGAGTAGCTGATAGAGAGTTTTCTCGAGCTTACAAGAGCTTTCTAGAATGTTGTAGAACTTACGAGAATTTTCAAGAACCTTTTAATATTTTGTAGTACTTTTCATAATAATGTATATACAAGGGCTCACTACTCACCACTTCAGTTTGGTTCTAGCTGTCGCGGATCAAGATAAATCCTGGACACCTCATTGTACCTGCGATCACTGCAAAAAACTCTAGAAGGTAAGACGGACAATTTTTGCTTAGTTGAATAGTAAGATTTTATATTATACAAATTTTAGACCTTTCAGAATTTAAACATCTTTTAATTAATTTATTTTTTAAATTTCCAATAGTATAGAAAAAATATCACATATAAAATATTTTGCATGAACCTCTTACACATTAGTTGTGGATGAAATAAATTTATTCTTTATAATAACAATTTTATTTTTCTCTTTTACAGGATGGTACAGAGGGGAAAAGAGAGCCATGAAGTTCGTTATTCCAAGAACTTGGTGTGGACCCACTGACCATTCAAGCAGTTGCTACTTCTGCATGGGCCCTCCGCTAGTACAGCGGTATGTATACGGATTTACAACGCTAAAGTCAGAGGTTCGATTCCTCTCGGTGGGCTTAGCAGATAGCCCGATGTGGCTTAGCTATAAGAAAAACACACACACTTCTGCATGGTAGACCCTTCCAAACGTCGGGCTGGCAAGAATGCATCTGTTATCATGTATCCCGACCTTCCATCATCCATCGCCCCAGTGTCACACTGCCCTGAGCTTTCTATACCCACTCCGCCAGAGAGAAAGCAGCCATCTTCAGAAGAGAGCAGCAAATCAGAAGAGGAGGTAGACATTGAAGATTCAGATTACAATTTCAGAGGTGCAGCTGGTGAGAGAAACCCATACTACCCCAACCAAAGAGACCTCAATTACTTGATCACATATCTTGGTTTAACAAAGTCGAGACTATATTTGGGAGCTGATAAGTGAAAGTGATTTACATTACAGTCACAAATCTCGAAAAACTACTCATCTCTTAACATTTTGTACAACTTTAGTATAAATACATGTAAATATTGATTAATATTACACATTCAAATTTTATATAGAAAATAGGTTAATTTCTAAACTTCATTATCTAGGTAATAGAAGCAAAATTTCAAAGGATATAACAGTTCTATACTAACAAATGTAGGATAAAACAGTTCATCTGTTAATAATGTAAGATATAACAGTCCTACACTTACTAATGTAGGATATATCAGTTCTGTTGTTACTAATTTAGGCTGAAATAATTCTATTTTCAATAATGTAGGACATACCTGTTCTATACTTAATAAAGTAGGATAAAACAGTTCAGCTGTTAGTAATGTACGGTAAAATAGTTCTAGTATTAGTACAGTACCATGTAACAGTACTACACTTACTAACATAGGATATACGAGTTCTACTCTTACTAATGCAGAATATAACAGTTCCACATGTAGGGTACTTCAGTTCTGCACTTGCTAATGTAGGATAAAACAGTTCTGTTGTTAGCAATGAAGGATAAAACAGTTTTACTGTTAGTAATGTAGGATAAAACAGTTCTATACACTCTTCCTAATGTAGGATATACAAGTTCTATTCTTAATAATGTAGGATATACAAGTTCTATTCTTAATAATATAGGATATACAAGTTCTATTCTTAATAATGTAGGATAAAACAGTTGCGTTCGTAATAATGTAGGATATACCAGTTTTACATTTACAATTATAGGATAAAACAGTTCTACTGTTAGTAATGTAGGATAAAACAGTTATACTGTCAGTAATGTAGGGTAAAATAGTTCTACAGTTACTAATGTAGGATATACGAGTTCTATACATACAAATGTAGGAAAAACAGTTCTACTATCAGTAATGTAGGGTGAAACAGTTCTATTGTTGGTAATGTACTACAAAAAAGTTCTACTTTTAATAATATAGGATATACCAGTTCTACACTTACTTATGTAGGATAAAACAATTCCACTGTTAGTAATGTAAAATAAAGTTGTTCTAGTGCTAGTGATGTGGGAGAAAACAGTTCTACTTTTAATAATGTACAACATATCAGTTCTGTACTTAGTAATGCAGGATAAAATAGTTCTATATTTAATAATGTTGGATATAACCATTCTACACTTACTGACGTTTTACTAATGTATGATAGGATAAAATAGTTCTTTTGTTAATATTGAAGGATAAATCAGTTCTACTCTTAATAATGTAGGATATTTCAGTTCTGCACTGAGTAATGTAGGAAAAACCCTTCTACTGTTAGTAATGTAGGATCTAACATTTCTACTGTTAGTAATGTAGGATATAACATTTCTACTGTTACTAATGTAGGATCTAACATTTCTACTGTTAGTAATGTAGGATATAACATTTCTACTGTTACTAATGTAGGATCTAACATTTCTACCGTTACTAATGTAGGATCTAACATTTCTACTCTTGGTAATGCAGGGTAAAATAGTTCTAATCCTAGTACTGTAGGACATACGAGTCCTGCACTTACTAATGTAGGATAAAACAGTTCTACTGTTAGTAATGTAGGATCTAACATTTCTACTCTTAGTAATGCAGGGTAAAGTAGTTCTAATCCTAGTACTGTAGGACATACGAGTCCTGCACTTACTAATGTAGGATAAAACAGTTCTACTGTTAGTAATGTAGGATAACATATTTCTACACATACTGATGTAGGATATACCAGTTCTACCTTTACTAAGGTAGTATAATACAGCTCTACTGTTACTAATGTGGTATTAAACAGTTCTACTCTTTATAATGTAGGATATACCAGTTCTACATTTAATAAAGCAAGACAAAACAGTTATGCTGTTAGTACTGTAGGATAAAATAGTTCTGGTCTTAGTACTGTAGGATGTAACAGTTATATACTTACTAATATGGGGTATACCAGTTCTACAGTTTATAATGTAAGATGGAACAGTTCTATACACACTTGCTAATGTACGATAAAACAATGCTACTGCTAGTAATGTAGGATAAGATAGTTCTACTGTTAGTAATGTAGAACAAAACAGTTCAAATTTTAATAATGTAGTATATACCAGTTCTACACTTACTAATGTATAATAAAACAGCTCTACAATTACTAATGTGGGCTAAAACAGTGCTGTTGTTAGTAATGTAGGATAAATGAATTCTACTGTTAGTAATTTAGGATAAATTTTACTCTTAATAATATCGGATATCCCAGTTCTACTGTTACTAATATTTTGTTAGTAATGTATGATAAAAAAGTTCTAATTTTAGTACTGTGGAATATAACAGTTCTACTTTTTCTAATGTAGGATAAAACAGTTATACTCTTAGCACTGTAAGTTATACCAGTTCTACACTTACTAATGTGGGTTATAACAGCTGTTCTGTAAGTAATGTGGGATAAAACAGTGCTTCTGTTAGTAATGTTGGATATAACTCTTCTGTTCTCAGTAATGTAGGACATAACTGTTCTACTTTCAGTAAGGTAGAGCATGAGACTACTAATCTTACTGTTGCTGTCTATTACACTTGTACTTTGTTTACTGTGAGATATGAAACTTTTTCCCTTTGTATTTTACTATAAATAATTATTTTCTGTGTACTGTATGGTATGGCACTTCTATTTTGTGTACTGTAGAATATGACAATTCTAATTTCTTTACTGTAGAATATGACAATTCTAATTTCTTTACTGTAGAATATGACAATTCTAATTTTTTTACTGTAGAATATGACACTTGTATTTTCAGTACCATAAACTAGGACACTTGTATTTTCAGTACTATTGAATATAACACTTGTATTTTCAGTACCATTGAATAGGACACTTCTATTTTCTGTGCTGTAGAATGTGACATTACTATATAGAGTACTGTAGAATATGGCACTACTTTATAGTGTTCTATAAGATATGATAATATATGTAAATTGTTGATACATCAACATCGTCAATTCGTTTTACAATGTTGATCACTTCAATAAGATCACTTCTATCTTTTCCTTTTTGATGGACAAACATTTTCAATATTTAACAGCGAGAATTATAGAACTGGGGGACACACAGTTTAGTCAAGTTAGAAGGTGTCTTCAGCTGAGACAATTTTATTTTTTAAATAGGATGGTTAATCTATGGAATGTGTTGCTTTTGGATGTTATTGAGAGGGTATATTTGAGTGAGTTTAAAAAATAAGCCAGATAGATATATGAATGTTAAGGTTTGTTTGTTTGTTTGTGTTTGAATTTCGCACAAAGCTACTCGAGGGCTATCTGTGCCAGCCGTCCCTAATTTAGCAGTGTAAGACTAGAGGGAAGGCAGTTAGTCATCACCACCCACCGCCAACTCTTGGGCTACTCTTTTACCAACGAATAGTGGGATTGACCGTCACATTATAACGCCCCCACGGCTGGAAGAGCAAGCACGTTTGGCGCGACTGGGATGCGAACCCGCAACCCTCAGATTACGAGTCGCATGCCTTAACACGCTTGGCCATGCCAGGCCTGAATGTTAAGGATTGGATTGAAATCTGTATTTTGTTTGTTTTATTCATAGCTTTAGTTTGGCTTAGAGGATGGTACAACTGAGATGGTCTAACAGGTTCCATGTTGTCCCTAAACATTATGTTATGTTAATACGTCATTTTTGTTTTTTTTAGTAGAATATGATATTTTTTGTGCTTTTATTGACCCCGGTTTTGTTAAAGCAAGTAAATTATTTTTAATAGCATAGTAAAAAAAAATATGTTACAAGTGTCAGTATTAAAAAGCAGAAATTACATATAATTAACATTTTATAATTTTCTATTAAATATATTTAATGTTTATTTTTAGTAATTACGTTTACGTTGTCATGGACGATAATCTGTGAACTCGGTGTTCTTGGGCGCAGTTGAACTCGCCTATGTGCTTGCTACCAAGTTGTTTTAAATACAAAGCTACACAGTGGGCTATCAGTGCTTTGCCAATGTGGGTATCAACACCCTGTTTCTAGTTATATAAGTGAACAGAAATTCAATTGTGTCACTATATGACCAACATCTATACGACCTAGTGGATCTTCGGAGTGGGCATAATCACCTACAGGGGAGCTGTTGCTTTAAATGCAGCGTGATAATAAAAGCAGAGTGCAGGTGGTGGAGTTATACAGGTGGTCATGGTATAACTAGATGTATATAAATATTCAAGAAATTCAATTACATAAAGAAGGCAGCATTGACTATATATATAAAATGTTTGCTCTTTTTATTAATCATCAAATTCAAATTAAATTATTATTATAATACATTATTTCACAGAAAATTAAACAACTTATTTTATTTCACTTTAAAAATCAAATAATAAATTTCAGTTTCAGTGTGTTGCAACAAACGTACTATTAATAATTTTAGGGTTAAGAATATCTCCAAAAATTGAAACGAAAAAAGAATTATTGAGTCCAGTCTCAAAGATATCTTCAGAGATTGAAGAAATACCAAACATTTTAAGAACACTTTTAAAGAGAATTTCAAAATTTGCAACAAAATCAGATTTATTAATTTCAGTGTCGAATATATCTCCCCAAGCGTGTTAAGGCGTGCGACTCGTAATCTGAGGGTCGCGGGTTCGCATGTCCATCGCGCCAAACATGCTTACCCTTTCAGCCGTGGGGGCGTAATAATGTGACGGTCAATCCCACTATTCATTGGTAAAAGAGTAGCCCAAGAGTTGGTGGTGGGTGGTGATGACTAGCTGCCTTCCCTCTAGTCTTACACTGCTAAATTAGGGACGGCTAGCGCAGACGGCCCTCGAGTAGCTTTGTGCGAAATTAAAAAAACAAAGATATATCCAAAATTCGCAACAACCACGATTCTTTTTTATCCAATAGCTATGATATTTACGATGGTTACAACAAAATGATCATTATAATATCTAGGTTCTTGTGAAATGGTTGTAGCACAATCAGCGTTACTATTTCTAATGTCGAAGATGTAAAGTATATGTAACTGTTACACTGAAATTAGGACTTGATTTTCAGTGTCTAAGGTGTAAGGTATCTGTAACTGTTACAATGAAATTAGGACTTCACTTCCAGTGTCTAAGGTGTAAGGTATCTGTAACTGTTACAATGAAATTAGGACTTTACTTCCAGTGTCTAAGGTGTAAGGTATCTGTAACTGTTACAATGAAATTAGGACTTCACTTCCAGTTTCTAAGGTGTAAGGTATCTGTAACTGTTACAATGAAATTAGGACTTCCTGTGTTGAAGATATGTGCAAATGTTCTAATAAATTCATTCAGGATTTTTAATCCCAGATGAGAACGTCTGAAGTTGCCGCAACAAGACCAAAAGTCTTCATTCTAATGTCAAGACTCTATGTTATACTTGTAAGAAAATAAGAAGTTTTATTTTGACTACCGATGAAATTCTCAAATGTTTCCTATAAAATTAGAATTAGTAACTCTGCTGTCAGCTATCTCATAGATTACAACAAATCAGAACTGTAAACCCCTGTTAGATATACAAAACAATTTAGTGTAAGTGAGATTACGTAGTTTATTTTGTGACTTGGTATTTAATGTTTGTTTTGAATTTCGCGCAAAGCTAATCGAGGGCTATCGGCGCTAGTCGTCTCTAATTTAGCAGTGTAAGACTAGAGGGAAGGCATGTAATCATCACCACCCACCGCCAACTCTTGGGTTACTCTTTTACCAACGAATAGTGGGATTGACCGTCACTTTATAACGCCCCCATGGCTGAAAGGGCGAGCATGTCTGGTGCAACCGGAATTTGAACCCGCGACCCTCGGATTAAGTATTTAATGATTGTTTAGTTTTTAAGACAGGAGTGTTAAAGATGGACTGTTTTAAAAGTTTTCGTTGTGACACAATTCGTTATGTAATTCTCTGTGAGTCGTACGTTGAGTTTGCAATTACATTGTTGTGTAGACTTTACTAATATTATTGACATCACGTTACTGAAATATTCAGTATTTATTTTGTTACCTTCACTGAGTCTTGTTAGATCATTGCGTCGGTAATTTGTCCAAAATTCTAGGCCTCAGTGAACAAAGTATACATATTTATAAGTGGATCTTGAGCACAGGTAAGAAGCATTTTAAAGTGGGGAAAATAAGTAATGTTCAGTCACAAAAAAACAAAAATTATTTAGCGAAAGAAAACAAGAAATTAGCTGGCATGTGAGTGACTAATCTTAACAAATAATTTCTATAGTATTTTTCACAGCTACATTGTAACAACACACATAGAAAATATAATTTTTTTTAATTGTGTTTTGAAGTAACTGAGCCAGCCTGGGCGGACTTTTGACGAATAAAAGAGTGAGACAATTACTTGAAGTTCTAGGTACAACTGTGGTAACGAACATTAAGTAATTCAGAAAACGTTAAATTGTTGAAAGTGAAGTTATTATATTTGATTGTTAGTTTAGACACATCGGGCGATACTTTAAAGTGAGTTAAACAGTTTGATTGAGATAAGGAAAGTAATTTGTCTTGCCGGAAGGGGTTCCAAAGTAATTGAACCTGTCTGTGTTAACATTGACAAAAAGGAAGCAATTATATAAAGTTCTAGATACAACTGTAGTAATCAGCGGGATAACGTAAGTGAATTATTTAGTTTTAGATACAATAGTGTTGTCTTATAGTGTAAAGAATTTCGTATGTACTTTTACTTGCTTTAGATATATTATTTTAAAACAAGTGGATTGTGTTCTGTCTGTTTTATTTTGAATTTATCGTCAACAACTCACAGACACCTACTGTAAAAGATTAGTAACCCTTTCTTATTTAAAACTTTAACAACTCCAATGTTGAGCATATATATAAAAGGTTGCAACAAAATCTGAATTAGTAATTCTCGCTTTGGGGATATCGGCAAGCATAGGAAAAATCGATATTACTAATTCCACTGTCTGAAATATCTGTGATGGTTACAATAAAATCAGGACTTTTAATGTCAGTTTCGAACACACCTGCAAGAGTTGCAAAACAAAAATTGGTTTACTGATTCTAGTGTTCAGGATATCCGCAAGGGTTATAAAAAAATCGAGATTATTAATTCTGGCGCTGAGGATATTCTCTATGGTCACAACCATAATAGAAATTTTAACTCAGTTGTCAAGACTATCTACAAGTCTTGCAATAAATTAGAGATTAGTAATTCCAGGTAAGGTAAAGATAATTCATATAGACATAACCTACATATTACGATCAGGTAAGTGTTAATATAAGAATATATATACAGTGAAAATTATTTATTAAGCTGAGGTAAGAGTTAGAGAAAGAAGACTAGAAAGTGATAACTAGATATTAAGATACAGTAGTGTTAGCTAGAGTAGTAAGAGCATAATTAATGAGATAAAGTAGTGTTAGCTAGGGTAGTGAGAACATAATTAATGAGATAAAGTAGTGTTAGCTAGGGTAGTGAGAACATAATTAATGAGACAAAGTAGTGTTAGCTATGGTAGTGAAAACATAACTAATGAGATAAAGTAGTATTAGCTAGGGTAGTGAGAACATAATTAATGAGATAAAGTAGTGTCAGATAGGGTAGTGAGAACATAATTAATAAGATAAAGTATTGTTAGATAGGATAGCGAGAACATAATTAATAAGACAAAGTAGTGTTAGCTAGGGTAGTGAGAACATAATTAATGAGATAAAGTAGTGTTAGCTAGGGTAGTGAGAACATAATTAATGAGATAAAGTAGTGTTAGCTAGGGAAGTGAGAACATAATTAATGAGACAAAGTAGTGTTAGCTAGGGTAATGAGAACATAATTAATGAGATAAAGTAGTGTTAGCTAGGGTAGTGAGAACATAATTAATGAGATAAAGTAGTGTTAGCTAGGGTAGTGAGAACATAATTAATGAGATAAAGTAGTGTTAGCTAGGGTAGTGAGAACATAATTAATGAGATAAAGTAGTGTTAGCTATGGTAGTGAAAACATAACTAATGAGATAAAGTAGTATTAGCTAGGGTAGTGAGAACATAATTAATGAGATAAAGTAGTGTCAGATAGGGTAGTGAGAACATAATTAATAAGATAAAGTATTGTTAGATAGGATAGCGAGAACATAATTAATAAGACAAAGTAGTGTTAGCTAGGGTAGTGAGAACATAATTAATGAGATAAAGTAGTGTTAGCTAGGGTAGTGAGAACATAATTAATGAGATAAAGTAGTGTTAGCTAGGGAAGTGAGAACATAATTAATGAGACAAAGTAGTGTTAGCTAGGGTAATGAGAACATAGTTAATGAGATAAATTAGTGTTAGCTAGGGTAGTGAGAACATAATTAATAAGATAAAGTAGTGTTAGCTAGAGTAGTGAGAACATAATTAATAAAACAAAGTAGTGTTAGGACAAGAATGTTAGTTGGGTACAGAGAATATAGTAGCTTCAAGAAATTACATATTTCCTTTGAAAATGAACGAAGAGAGAAAAATGATCAAAAGTAAAAGCAGATTCAGGTGGAAGTTTGATGGAAACAATTAAGACTAACCATAAATTATTGGATAAAGAATAAACGGACTGGAAAAAGCCAGTAGAAACAACTTAGCTTAGGTGGAAAATAAAGGAAACATTTGTTCATGATCGCTGAAAAGGTGAGTACGAATGGTGATCGTGTACCTTTCTGTCACGTGATAGTATAAAATAACCAATGTAATGAGGGTTATGTCAGTTTAGCTCTATTTTAAGAAGAGAAATAACGGTTTCTAATTTTATACATCGCATGTTGTGTAAATTCTCAAAATAACTCTTCAAGTGCCTTCTGTAACACCTGCACACATCGCTCAAAGGAGTGGCATTGTTCGGCTTAGTGTCAATCTTGTTCAAGTTTCTACTTTCTTCCTCACAAGCTGATTTCTGTAATCTTCTCCTAGCAAAGTTTACAACAATAATGGCAGGTGTCAGTAAATATTTATCATATAAACTTACATTACGCTTTATATAACCCCAAATTATATTTCATATAAACCCTCATTACACTTCGCAAAAGGAATACACTCATTAAGCCTTTCTTTCCCTTGTATGGTTCATACTATTCCCCCACATGATTAATCGATGCTAATTTCCAGATACGTCTGTGCTAACCCTTCTAGATTACTGGTGGTGAACTAAAACAAGACAAAATATTAAAATCTAAATGTTATTTTCACTGTTGTTGTTTAAGTCAACCGATATATTAATACCAGTTGAACAACCAAACTCTCAAATTCAAATGCTTTTGTTTTGTTGTTGTTGTTTAAGTCAACCGATACCTTATTTTCCAGAGCGTAGGTTCGAACACGACTCTGAGCTCAATGTGTATAAAAACAATTACAACTCAGCTGATTAGGCTTTCTCCAGAATACCAATAACATGGTTTCGAAAAGGATCATAGAATTTATACTGAGACAATTACACTTTGATTATAAAGTTAAAAAAAACGATCTTAGAACTCGATATAATTGTAAGAGAACCTTTATTTTAACCAACGCTTCGCCGATACGACAATTTCAGGGATAGTATGTAAAAGAGTTTGATATATTTATTTGCCCTGAATAATCTGCAAAGGCGAAACATCGTTTAAAATATATGTTCTCTTATAACTAGCTAGAGGTTAAAGGTATTTTTTTCTAATTTTTTATCAAAATGTGTGAACCTCTCCATTATGTACTATAAATAGAGAAATACAACAAATGAAACAATTAGAATTCGACTGACTATCTGCAAAAGTATGAGGGATGTGGGTTCTAATTGAGGTTTGTAACGAAGGGCGCGGGCTCAAACGGGATTTGCAAATTTCATTGTGGTGTTTTTAATTCCATTGTTGTCTTATTTAAACACATGTGTACTGGATATACGTCTTCTGTTAATGAAGTAAAAACAGTTAAGTCTACGTATAGTTGTTGGGCGTGTTGTCGTGCTGATTGAGCTGTTCCTCTCGCCACTGGTAGCGAAACTGTTTAACTATTATTTCCCCGAAAGGGAGCGAAAGGTCACCCGGATGGGTCACCTCTTTTAACTACTCGTACCATTATACAGTAGTGTGTTTCCTGTCATTCAATCAGTAGACATTAAAATAATGTCACATAAGAGACGCGTAACATTAAAACTTGTACTGTCGTGATGTCAGTTAAAACTTGTGCATGCCATGAATCACGAGAAAAATTAAACACTTTGTAGGATTCAACAGAGCTCAGCATGACACGTGAAATTCTAAAGAAATAAATGAAAACAACTGTTAATTTTGGATTTAGTTACTCCTGAAGTAGAAAATTTAAAGGGGCGCTGATAAAGTATTTATATATTGTTGTGACGTTATCCTTTGTCGGCGGGTTGTTTTCAGTTATGAGCAGAAAATAATTCATAGTCCAGTCTATGTAAGGATAACAAATTAGTTTAACGTATTTTCTATAAGCTTTTAGGCCACGTTAACTTCACTACACATACATATAACTTCACGATCAATATATAACAACTACTATTAATCCAAATACTTCACTTAAACCACATATTTTACAACATTAAGAATCACATCACACCGACTCAATACCCATTCGCTTTAAACAAAACAGTAATTTTCATATCTATAATTTAGCTTTGTTTTTAGACACTCAGCAAAATTACTAGTTTTTAATGACGTCTTATTGAAAGTTTCTAGCCTATTCCCACAAACTCATCCAATAACAATATCTTTAGGCTTAGGTTTTCCTCGGTGTTGGCTCTTTCTACAGCCAGAATTTCCCTTTAAATAAACTAATCGCTTATGTTGTTCCACGTGGATTGTGTGAAATTAGTTTTACCCTGAGTGATACTCTGCGAGTTGAAGCTAGTGACAACTGGACACTTTGTTTGTTGCTGTTAAGTATAAAGATTCACAATGACTAGCTTTTTCGTGTTAAACGCTGGTATCGAAACCAAGTTTTTAGTTTACAGACCTTCAGGTCTACTCCTGAGCCACTGTATCTGTGTGTGGGGGGTGCACAATTTATTAGGCTTAGACTTGCAGGAAACTTCACTGTTCTGTCACATGATGGCGCGATCTTTCTCAACGACTGAGCAAGCGAAACTATTTACTATCAAGTGCCCAGTCATATATGTGTATATGTCAGCTGATTGTTGGTGGAACACTCATTTCAATGTGAAGAGACAGTAACGAAAATTTAAATCTAAGCACATATATTTCTGTTCTTTCCCTACTTTTCACTCACAAGATACCAAACAACGTGTTTTACTGCCCTCGTTAGAACAAACAACATATCGGTGTAAGTTTTTAAGTTTCAGATAAGACTTCAACACAAATACGTCATGTTAATGAAATATTGGTAACAAAACAGTAACCATTTAATAGGCATTTTAAAATTTCATTTCTAAATGTAATATACGTAACGAAAAACTAAGTGTAAAACACAGAGGAACAAAAATTTAGTAACCTAATTATAAACAACAAGGTTCAATACGGTAGAGTATTCTGGTACAACACTATCAGTACAATATTCTCGTACAATACATTAATTACAATACACTGGCACAATAGGTAAGTAAAGAATTTTGGTACAACACTGCCAGTACAGTATTTTGCTACGACACTGCTAGTACAATATTCTAGTAAAATACAGTAAGTACAATATTGTCAGTACAATATCCTGGTACAACACTGTCAGTACAATATTCTTGTACAATATATTAAGTACGATTTTCTGGTACAATGTAGTAAATACAATATTCTGGCACAACATTGTCAGTACAATATTCTGGTACAATACAGTAAGTAAAGTATTCTAGTACAACACTGTCACTACAATATTCTATTACAACACTATGGTACAATATTTTGGAACACTGTTATCATAATATTCTGGTGCAACACTATTAGTACAATATTTTGGTACGATATAGTAAATACAATATTCTGGTACAACATTGTCAGTACAATATTCTGGTACAATACAGTAAGTAAAGTATTCTAGTACAACACTGTCACTACAATATTCTATTACAACACTATGGTACAATATTTTGGAACACTGTTATCATAATATTCTGGTGCAACACTATTAGTACAATATTTTGGTACGATATAGTAAATACAATATTCTGCTACAACATTGTCAGTACAATATTCTGGTACAATACGATAAGAACACTATCCTGGTACAATAGAGTAAGTAAAATATTTTCGTACAACACTGTCAGTGCAATATTCTGCTACAAAACTATCAGTATAATATTGGGTACAACAGAGTCAGTGCAATACTCTGCTACAAAAATATCAATATAACATTTGGTACAACAGTGTCAGTGCAATATTCTGCTACAAAACTATCAGTATAATATTGGGTACAACACTGTCAGTGCAATATTCTCCTACAAAACTATCAGTATAATATTGGGTACAACAGTGTCAGTGCAATATTCTGCTACAAAACTATCAGTATAATATTGGATATAACAGTGTCAGTGCAATATTCTGCTACAAAACTATCAGTATAATACTGGGTACAACAGTGTCAGTGCAATATTCTGCTACAAAACTATCAGTATAATATTGGGTACAACACTTTCAGTGCAATATTCTGCTACAAAACTATCAGTATAATATTGGGTACAACAGTGTCAGTGCAATATTCTGGCGCATTACGCTAAGTACAGTATCCTTTGGTATAGAAAGGCAGAAGACTTTCCAAACGCCGTCCTGTATACTTGTGTCTCCACAATAGGCAGTTGCCATCCATTCTACAAAGTTTCATCAAGTACAATATTCTTGTTCAATACAGTAAGTACAACATTCTGGTACAGCACTGTCAGTACATTATTCTGGTAAAACACTGCTAGTACAGCATTCTGGCAGAACACTGTCCATGCAATATTCCGGAACAATACAGTAAGTACAACATTTTGGTACAACCGTGTCAGTACAATATTGTTGTACAAAGCTGTCGGTACAATATTGCTGTACAAAGCTGTCGGTACAATATTGCTGTACAAAGCTGTCGGTACAATATTCTTGTATAATACGGTAAGTACAATATTTTGCTGTCCCCGCTGGTACAGCGGTAAGTCTATAGATTTACAACGCTAAATATCAGGGGTTTCATTCCCCTTGGTGGATTTAGCAGATAGCCCGATGTGGCTTTGGTCTAAGAAATCACACACTATATTTTGGCACAACACTGCAGTACCATATTCTGGTAGAACACTGTCAGAACAGTGTTCTGGTTCAAGACTGTCAGCACAACATTCTTATATAAAAGAGGAAGTCAGTACTCTAGTACAAGGCTGTCAGTACTACATTCTGGTAGAACACTGTCTATACAATATTCTTGTAGAACGCAGTAAGTATAACATTTTGGAACAGCACTGTCAGTACAGTATTTTGGTACTACATTGTCAAAACAGTTTTCTGGTACAACACTCAATACAATATTCTGGTACATTGCAGTATCTACAGAATTATGATACAATACTGTGGTACAGTAGTCTGGTACAATGCAGTAAGTACAGTATTCTGTTACAACACTGTGTGTATAAGAAGAGGAATCAAAGTGTCAGTACGACAACTAAAATTAAACTAGACAAGAGAAGAAGGAACAAAGTGTCAGTACGACAACTAAAATTAAACTATACAAAAGAAGAAGGAACAAAGTGTCAGTACAACAACTAAAATTAAACTATACAAAAGAAGAAGGAACAAAGTGTCAGTACAACAACTAAAATTAAACTATACAAAAGAAGAAGGAACAAAGTGTCAGTACGACAACTAAAATTAAACTAGACAAAAGAAGAAGGAACAAAGTGTCAGTACAACAACTGAAATTAAACTATACAAAAGAAGAAGGAACAAAGTGTCAGTACAACAACTAAAATTAAACTATACAAAAGAAGAAGGAACAAAGTGTCAGTACAACAACTAAAATTAAACTATACAAAGAAGAAGGAACAAAGTGTCAGTACAACAACTAAAATTAAACTATACAAAAGAAGAAGGAACAAAGTGTCAGTACAACAACTAAAATTAAACTATACAAAAGAAGAAGGAACAAAGTGTCAGTACAACAACTAAAATTAAACTATACAAAAGAAGAAGGAACAAAGTGTCAGTACAACAACTAAAATTAAACTATACAAAGAAGAAGGAACAAAGTGTCAGTACAACAACTAAAATTAAACTATACAAAGAAAGAAGGAACAAAGTGTCAGTACAACAACTAAAATTAAACTATACAAAGAAGAAGGAACAAAGTGTCAGTACAACAACTAAAATTAAACTATACAAAGAAGAAGGAACAAAGTGTCAGTACAACAACTAAAATTAAACTATACAAAGAAGAAGGAACAAAGTGTCAGTACAACAACTAAAATTAAACTATACAAAAGAAGAAGGAACAAAGTGTCAGTACAACAACTAAAATTAAACTATACAAAGAAGAAAGGAACAAAGTGTCAGTACAACAACTAAAATTAAACTATACAAAAGAAGAAGGAACAAAGTGTCAGTACAACAACTAAAATTAAACTATACAAAGAAGAAGGAACAAAGTGTCAGTACAACAACTAAAATTAAACTATACAAAAAGAAGAAGGAACAAAGTGTCAGTACAACAACTAAAATTAAACTATACAAAGAAGAAGGAACAAAGTGTCAGTACAACAACTAAAATTAAACTATACAAAGAAGAAGGAACAAAGTGTCAGTACAACAACTAAAATTAAACTATACAAAGAAGAAGGAACAAAGTGTCAGTACAACAACTAAAATTAAACTATACAAAGAAGAAGGAACAAAGTGTCAGTACAACAACTAAAATTAAACTATACAAAGAAGAAGGAACAAAGTGTCAGTACAACAACTAAAATTAAACTATACAAAGAAGAAGGAACAAAGTGTCAAGAAGGAACAAAGTGTCAGTACAACAACTAAAATTAAACTATACAAAGAAGAAGGAACAAAGTGTCAGTACAACAACTAAAATTAAACTATACAAAGAAGAAGGAACAAAGTGTCAGTACAACAACTAAAATTAAACTATACAAAGAAGAAGGAACAAAGTGTCAGTACAACAACTAAAATTAAACTATACAAAAGAAGAAGGAACAAAGTGTCAGTACAACAACTAAAATTAAACTATACAAAAGAAGAAGGAACAAAGTGTCAGTACAACAACTGAAATTAAACTATACAAAAGAAGAAGGAACAAAGTGTCAGTACAACAACTAAAATTAAACTATACAAAGAAGAAGGAACAAAGTGTCAGTACAACAACTAAAATTAAACTATACAAAGAAGAAGGAACAAAGTGTCAGTACAACAACTAAAATTAAACTATACAAAGAAGAAGGAACAAAGTGTCAGTACAACAACTAAAATTAAACTATACAAAAGAAGAAGAAGGAACAAAGTGTCAGTACAACAACTGAAATTAAACTATACAAAAGAAGAAGGAACAAAGTGTCAGTACAACAACTAAAATTAAACTATACAAAGAAGAAGGAACAAAGTGTCAGTACAACAACTAAAATTAAACTATACAAAGAAGAAGGAACAAAGTGTCAGTACAACAACTAAAATTAAACTATACAAAGAAGAAGGAACAAAGTGTCAGTACAACAACTAAAATTAAACTATACAAAAGAAGAAGGAACAAAGTGTCAGTACAACAACTAAAATTAAACTATACAAAAGAAGAAGGAACAAAGTGTCAGTAAAACAACTAAAATTAAACTATACAAAAGAAGAAGGAACAAAGTGTCAGTACAACAACTAAAATTAAACTATACAAAAAAGAAGGAACAAAGTGTCAGTACAACAACTAAAATTAAACTATACAAAGAAGAAGGAACAAAGTGTCAGTACAACAACTAAAATTAAACTATACAAAAAGAAGAAGGAACAAAGTGTCAGTACAACAACTAAAATTAAACTATACAAAGAAGAAGGAACAAAGTGTCAGTACAACAACTAAAATTAAACTATACAAAGAAGAAGGAACAAAGTGTCAGTACAACAACTAAAATTAAACTATACAAAGAAGAAGGAACAAAGTGTCAGTACAACAACTAAAATTAAACTATACAAAGAAGAAGGAACAAAGTGTCAGTACAACAACTAAAATTAAACTATACAAAGAAGAAGGAACAAAGTGTCAGTACAACAACTAAAATTAAACTATACAAAGAAGAAGGAACAAAGTGTCAGTACAACAACTAAAATTAAACTATACAAAAGAAGAAGGAACAAAGTGTCAGTACAACAACTAAAATTAAACTATACAAAGAAGAAGGAACAAAGTGTCAGTACAACAACTAAAATTAAACTATACAAAGAAGAAGGAACAAAGTGTCAGTAAAACAACTAAAATTAAACTATACAAAAGAAGAAGGAACAAAGTGTCAGTACAACAACTAAAATTAAACTATACAAAGAAGAAGGAACAAAGTGTCAGTACAACAACTAAAATTAAACTATACAAAAGAAGAAGGAACAAAGTGTCAGTACAACAACTAAAATTAAACTATACAAAGAAGAAGGAACAAAGTGTCAGTACAACAACTAAAATTAAACTATACAAAGAAGAAGGAACAAAGTGTCAGTACAACAACTAAAATTAAACTATACAAAGAAGAAGGAACAAAGTGTCAGTACAACAACTAAAATTAAACTATACAAAGAAGAAGGAACAAAGTGTCAGTACAACAACTAAAATTAAACTATACAAAGAAGAAGGAACAAAGTGTCAGTACAACAACTAAAATTAAACTATACAAAGAAGAAGGAACAAAGTGTCAGTAGTACAACAACTAAAATTAAACTATACAAAGAAGAAGGAACAAAGTGTCAGTACAACAACTAAAATTAAACTATACAAAGAAGAAGGAACAAAGTGTCAGTACAACAACTAAAATTAAACTATACAAAGAAGAAGGAACAAAGTGTCAGTACAACAACTAAAATTAAACTATACAAAAGAAGAAGGAACAAAGTGTCAGTACAACAACTAAAATTAAACTATACAAAAGAAGAAGGAACAAAGTGTCAGTACAACAACTAAAATTAAACTATACAAAAGAAGAAGGAACAAAGTGTCAGTACAACAACTAAAATTAAACTATACAAAAAAGAAGAAGGAACAAAGTGTCAGTACAACAACTAAAATTAAACTATACAAAGAAGAAGGAACAAAGTGTCAGTACAACAACTAAAATTAAACTATACAAAGAAGAAGGAACAAAGTGTCAGTACAACAACTAAAATTAAACTATACAAAAGAAGAAGGAACAAAGTGTCAGTACAACAACTAAAATTAAACTATACAAAGAAGAAGGAACAAAGTGTCAGTACAACAACTAAAATTAAACTATACAAAGAAGAAGGAACAAAGTGTCAGTACAACAACTAAAATTAAACTATACAAAAGAAGAAGGAACAAAGTGTCAGTACAACAACTAAAATTAAACTATACAAAGAAGAAGGAACAAAGTGTCAGTACAACAACTAAAATTAAACTATACAAAAAGAAGAAGGAACAAAGTGTCAGTACAACTAACTAAAATTAAACTATACAAAAAGAAGAAGGAACAAAGTGTCAGTACAACAACTAAAATTAAACTATACAAAGAAGAAGGAACAAAGTGTCAGTACAACAACTAAAATTAAACTATACAAAGAAGAAGGAACAAAGTGTCAGTACAACAACTAAAATTAAACTATACAAAGAAGAAGGAACAAAGTGTCAGTACAACAACTAAAATTAAACTATACAAAGAAGAAGGAACAAAGTGTCAGTACAACAACTAAAATTAAACTATACAAAGAAGAAGGAACAAAGTGTCAGTACAACAACTAAAATTAAACTATACAAAGAAGAAGGAACAAAGTGTCAGTACAACAACTAAAATTAAACTATACAAAGAAGAAGGAACAAAGTGTCAGTACAACAACTAAAATTAAACTATACAAAGAAGAACAAAGTGTCAGTACAACAACTAAAATTAAACTATACAAAGAAGAAGGAACAAAGTGTCAGTACAACAACTAAAATTAAACTATACAAAGAAGAAGGAACAAAGTGTCAGTACAACAACTAAAATTAAACTATACAAAGAAGAAGGAACAAAGTGTCAGTACAACAACTAAAATTAAACTATACAAAGAAGAAGGAACAAAGTGTCAGTACAACAACTAAAATTAAACTATACAAAGAAGAAGGAACAAAGTGTCAGTACAACAACTAAAATTAAACTATACAAAGAAGAAGGAACAAAGTGTCAGTACAACAACTAAAATTAAACTATACAAAGAAGAAGGAACAAAGTGTCAGTACAACAACTAAAATTAAACTATACAAAAGAAGAAGGAACAAAGTGTCAGTACAACAACTAAAATTAAACTATACAAAGAAGAAGGAACAAAGTGTCAGTACAACAACTAAAATTAAACTATACAAAAGAAGAAGGAACAAAGTGTCAGTACAACAACTAAAATTAAACTATACAAAGAAGAAGGAACAAAGTGTCAGTACAACAACTAAAATTAAACTATACAAAGAAGAAGGAACAAAGTGTCAGTACAACAACTAAAATTAAACTATACAAAAGAAGAAGGAACAAAGTGTCAGTACAACAACTAAAATTAAACTATACAAAGAAGAAGGAACAAAGTGTCAGTACAACAACTAAAATTAAACTAAAAAGAAGAAGGAACAAAGTTAAACAACTAAAATTACAAAAAGAAGAAGGAACAAAGTGTCAGTACAACAACTAAAATTAAACTATACAAAGAAGAAGGAACAAAGTGTCAGTACAACAACTAAAATTAAACTATACAAAAAAAGAAGAAGGAACAAAGTGTCAGTACAACAACTAAAATTAAACTATACAAAGAAGAAGGAACAAAGTGTCAGTACAACAACTAAAATTAAACTATACAAAGAAGAAGGAACAAAGTGTCAGTACAACAACTAAAATTAAACTATACAAAAAGAAGAAGGAACAAAGTGTCAGTACAACAACTAAAATTAAACTATACAAAGAAGAAGGAACAAAGTGTCAGTACAACAACTAAAATTAAACTATACAAAGAAGAAGGAACAAAGTGTCAGTACAACAACTAAAATTAAACTATACAAAGAAGAAGGAACAAAGTGTCAGTACAACAACTAAAATTAAACTATACAAAGAAGAAGGAACAAAGTGTCAGTACAACAACTAAAATTAAACTATACAAAGAAGAAGGAACAAAGTGTCAGTACAACAACTAAAATTAAACTATACAAAGAAAGAAGGAACAAAGTGTCAGTACAACAACTAAAATTAAACTATACAAAGAAGAAGGAACAAAGTGTCAGTACAACAACTAAAATTAAACTATACAAAAGAAGAAGGAACAAAGTGTCAGTACAACAACTAAAATTAAACTATACAAAGAAGAAGGAACAAAGTGTCAGTACAACAACTAAAATTAAACTATACAAAGAAGAAGGAACAAAGTGTCAGTACAACAACTAAAATTAAACTATACAAAGAAGAAGGAACAAAGTGTCAGTACAACAACTAAAATTAAACTATACAAAAGAAGAAGGAACAAAGTGTCAGTACAACAACTAAAATTAAACTATACAAAAGAAGAAGGAACAAAGTGTCAGTACAACAACTAAAATTAAACTATACAAAGAAGAAGGAACAAAGTGTCAGTACAACAACTAAAATTAAACTATACAAAGAAGAAGGAACAAAGTGTCAGTACAACAACTAAAATTAAACTATACAAAGAAGAAGGAACAAAGTGTCAGTACAACAACTAAAATTAAACTATACAAAGAAGAAGGAACAAAGTGTCAGTAAAACAACTAAAATTAAACTATACAAAGAAGAAGGAACAAAGTGTGTCAGTACAACAACTAAAATTAAACTATAACAAAAGAAGAAGGAACAAAGTGTCAGTAAAACAACTAAAATTAAACTATACAAAAGAAGAAGGAACAAAGTGTCAGTACAACAACTAAAATTAAACTATACAAAAAAGAAGGAACAAAGTGTCAGTACAACAACTAAAATTAAACTATACAAAGAAGAAGGAACAAAGTGTCAGTACAACAACTAAAATTAAACTATACAAAGAAGAAGGAACAAAGTGTCAGTACAACAACTAAAATTAAACTATACAAAGAAGAAGGAACAAAGTGTCAGTACAACAACTAAAATTAAACTATACAAAGAAGAAGGAACAAAGTGTCAGTACAACAACTAAAATTAAACTATACAAAAAGAAGAAGGAACAAAGTGTCAGTACAACAACTAAAATTAAACTATACAAAGAAGAAGGAACAAAGTGTCAGTACAACAACTAAAATTAAACTATACAAAGAAGAAGAAGAACAAAGTGTCAGTAAAACAACTAAAATTAAACTATACAAAAGAAGAAGGAACAAAGTGTCAGTAAAACAACTAAAATTAAACTATACAAAAGAAGAAGGAACAAAGTGTCAGTACAACAACTAAAATTAAACTATACAAAAGAAGAAGGAACAAAGTGTCAGTACAACAACTAAAATTAAACTATACAAAAGAAGAAGGAACAAAGTGTCAGTACAACAACTAAAATTAAACTATACAAAAGAAGAAGGAACAAAGTGTCAGTACAACAACTAAAATTAAACTAGACAAAAGAAGGAACAAAGTGTCAGTACAACAACTAAAATTAAACTATACAAAAGAAGAAGGAACAAAGTGTCAGTACAACAACTAAAATTAAACTATACAAAAGAAGAAGGAACAAAGTGTCAGTACAACAACTAAAATTAAACTATACAAAGAAGAAGGAACAAAGTGTCAGTACAACAACTAAAATTAAACTATACAAAGAAGAAGGAACAAAGTGTCAGTACAACAACTAAAATTAAACTATACAAAGAAGAAGGAACAAAGTGTCAGTACAACAACTAAAATTAAACTATACAAAGAAAGAAGGAACAAAGTGTCAGTACAACAACTAAAATTAAACTATACAAAGAAGAAGGAACAAAGTGTCAGTACAACAACTAAAATTAAACTATACAAAGAAGAAGGAACAAAGTGTCAGTAAACAACTAAAATTAAACTATACAAAAGAAGAAGGAACAAAGTGTCAGTACAACAACTAAAATTAAACTATACAAAGAAGAAGGAACAAAGTGTCAGTACAACAACTAAAATTAAACTATACAAAAAGAAGAAGGAACAAAGTGTCAGTACAACAACTAAAATTAAACTAACAAAGAAGAAGGAACAAAGTGTCAGTAAAACAACTAAAATTAAACTATACAAAGAAGAAGGAACAAAGTGTCAGTACAACAACTAAAATTAAACTATACAAAAGAAGAAGGAACAAAGTGTCAGTACAACAACTAAAATTAAACTATACAAAGAAGAAGGAACAAAGTGTCAGTTTAACAACTAAAATTAAACAACAACTAAAATTAAACTATACAAAGAAGAAGGAACAAAGTGTCAGTAAAACAACTAAAATTAAACTATTAAACAACAAAGAAGAAGGAACAAAGTGTCAGTACAACAACTAAAATTAAACTATACAAAGAAGAAGGAACAAAGTGTCAGTACAACAACTAAAATTAAACTATACAAAAGAAGAAGGAACAAAGTGTCAGTACAACAACTAAAATTAAACTATACAAAGAAGAAGGAACAAAGTGTCAGTACAACAACTAAAATTAAACTATACAAAGAAGAAGGAACAAAGTGTCAGTACAACAACTAAAATTAAACTATACAAAGAAGAAGGAACAAAGTGTCAGTACAACAACTAAAATTAAACTATACAAAGAAGAAGGAACAAAGTGTCAGTACAACAACTAAAATTAAACTATACAAAGAAGAAGAAGAACAAAGTGTCAGTACAACAACTAAAATTAAACTATACAAAGAAGAAGGAACAAAGTGTCAGTACAACAACTAAAATTAAACTATACAAAGAAGAAGGAACAAAGTGTCAGTACAACAACTAAAATTAAACTATACAAAGAAGAAGGAACAAAGTGTCAGTACAACAACTAAAATTAAACTATACAAAGAAGAAGGAACAAAGTGTCAGTACAACAACTAAAATTAAACTATACAAAAGAAGAAGGAACAAAGTGTCAGTACAACAACTAAAATTAAACTATACAAAGAAGAAGGAACAAAGTGTCAGTACAACAACTAAAATTAAACTATACAAAGAAGAAGGAACAAAGTGTCAGTACAACAACTAAAATTAAACTATACAAAGAAGAAGGAACAAAGTGTCAGTACAACAACTAAAATTAAACTATACAAAGAAGAAGGAACAAAGTGTCAGTACAACAACTAAAATTAAACTATACAAAGAAGAAGAAGGAACAAAGTGTCAGTACAACAACTAAAATTAAACTATACAAAGAAGAAGGAACAAAGTGTCAGTACAACAACTAAAATTAAACTATACAAAGAAGAAGGAACAAAGTGTCAGTACAACAACTAAAATTAAACTATACAAAGAAGAAGGAACAAAGTGTCAGTACAACAACTAAAATTAAACTATACAAAGAAAGAAGGAACAAAGTGTCAGTACAACAACTAAAATTAAACTATACAAAGAAGAAGAAGGAACAAAGTGTCAGTACAACAACTAAAATTAAACTATACAAAAGAAGAAGGAACAAAGTGTCAGTACAACAACTAAAATTAAACTATACAAAAGAAGAAGGAACAAAGTGTCAGTACAACAACTAAAATTAAACTATACAAAGAAGAAGGAACAAAGTGTCAGTACAACAACTAAAATTAAACTATACAAAGAAGAAGGAACAAAGTGTCAGTACAACAACTAAAATTAAACTATACAAAAGAAGAAGGAACAAAGTGTCAGTACAACAACTAAAATTAAACTATACAAAGAAGAAGGAACAAAGTGTCAGTACAACAACTAAAATTAAACTATACAAAACAAAGAAGAAGGAACAAAGTGTCAGTACAACAACTAAAATTAAACTATACAAAGAAGAAGGAACAAAGTGTCAGTACAACAACTAAAATTAAACTATACAAAGAAGAAGGAACAAAGTGTCAGTACAACAACTAAAATTAAACTATACAAAGAAGAAGGAACAAAGTGTCAGTACAACAACTAAAATTAAACTATACAAAGAAGAAGGAACAAAGTGTCAGTACAACAACTAAAATTAAACTATACAAAGAAGAAGGAACAAAGTGTCAGTACAACAACTAAAATTAAACTATACAAAAAGAAGAAGGAACAAAGTGTCAGTACAACAACTAAAATTAAACTATACAAAAGAAGAAGGAACAAAGTGTCAGTACAACAACTAAAATTAAACTATACAAAAGAAGAAGGAACAAAGTGTCAGTAAAACAACTAAAATTAAACTATACAAAGAAGAGTACAACAACTAAAATTAAACTATACAAAGAGGAACAAAGTGTCAGTACAACAACTAAAATTAAACTATACAAAGAAGAAGGAACAAAGTGTCAGTACAACAACTAAAATTAAACTATACAAAGAAGAAGGAACAAAGTGTCAGTACAACAACTAAAATTAAACTATACAAAGAAGAAACAAAGTGTCAGTACAACAACTAAAATTAAACTATACAAAGAAGAAGGAACAAAGTGTCAGTACAACAACTAAAATTAAACTATACAAAGAAGAAGGAACAAAGTGTCAGTACAACAACTAAAATTAAACTATACAAAGAAGAAGGAACAAAGTGTCAGTACAACAACTAAAATTAAACTATACAAAGAAGAAGGAACAAAGTGTCAGTACAACAACTAAAATTAAACTATACAAAAGAAGAAGGAACAAAGTGTCAGTACAACAACTAAAATTAAACTATACAAAAGAAGAAGGAACAAAGTGTCAGTACAACAACTAAAATTAAACTATACAAAGAAGAAGGAACAAAGTGTCAGTACAACAACTAAAATTAAACTATACAAAGAAGAAGGAACAAAGTGTCAGTACAACAACTAAAATTAAACTATACAAAGAAGAAGGAACAAAGTGTCAGTACAACAACTAAAATTAAACTATACAAAAAGAAGAAGGAACAAAGTGTCAGTACAACAACTAAAATTAAACTATACAAAGAAGAAGGAACAAAGTGTCAGTACAACAACTAAAATTAAACTATACAAAGAAGAAGGAACAAAGTGTCAGTACAACAACTAAAATTAAACTATACAAAGAAGAAGGAACAAAGTGTCAGTACAACAACTAAAATTAAACTATACAAAAGAAGAAGGAACAAAGTGTCAGTACAACAACTAAAATTAAACTATACAAAGAAGAAGGAACAAAGTGTCAGTACAACAACTAAAATTAAACTATACAAAGAAGAAGGAACAAAGTGTCAGTACAACAACTAAAATTAAACTATACAAAAGAAGAAGGAACAAAGTGTCAGTACAACAACTAAAATTAAACTATACAAAAGAAGAAGGAACAAAGTGTCAGTACAACAACTAAAATTAAACTATACAAAAGAAGAAGGAACAAAGTGTCAGTACAACAACTAAAATTAAACTATACAAAGAAAGAAGGAACAAAGTGTCAGTACAACAACTAAAATTAAACTATACAAAGAAGAAGGAACAAAGTGTCAGTACAACAACTAAAATTAAACTATACAAAGAAGAAGGAACAAAGTGTCAGTACAACAACTAAAATTAAACTATACAAAAGAAGAAGGAACAAAGTGTCAGTACAACAACTAAAATTAAACTATACAAAGAAGAAGGAACAAAGTGTCAGTACAACAACTAAAATTAAACTATACAAAGAAGAAGGAACAAAGTGTCAGTACAACAACTAAAATTAAACTATACAAAAGAAGAAGGAACAAAGTGTCAGTACAACAACTAAAATTAAACTATACAAAGAAGAAGGAACAAAGTGTCAGTACAACAACTAAAATTAAACTATACAAAAGAAGAAGGAACAAAGTGTCAGTACAACAACTAAAATTAAACTATACAAAAAGAAGAAGGAACAAAGTGTCAGTACAACAACTAAAATTAAACTATACAAAGAAGAAGGAACAAAGTGTCAGTACAACAACTAAAATTAAACTATACAAAGAAGAAGGAACAAAGTGTCAGTACAACAACTAAAATTAAACTATACAAAGAAGAAGGAACAAAGTGTCAGTACAACAACTAAAATTAAACTATACAAAGAAGAAGGAACAAAGTGTCAGTACAACAACTAAAATTAAACTATACAAAGAAGAAGGAACAAAGTGTCAGTACAACAACTAAAATTAAACTATACAAAGAAGAAGGAACAAAGTGTCAGTACAACAACTAAAATTAAACTATACAAAAGAAGAAGGAACAAAGTGTCAGTACAACAACTAAAATTAAACTATACAAAAGAAGAAGGAACAAAGTGTCAGTACAACAACTAAAATTAAACTATACAAAGAAGAAGGAACAAAGTGTCAGTACAACAACTAAAATTAAACTATACAAAACTAAAAGAAGGAACAAAGTGTCAGTACAACAACTAAAATTAAACTATACAAAAGAAGAAGGAACAAAGTGTCAGTACAACAACTAAAATTAAACTATACAAAAGAAGAAGGAACAAAGTGTCAGTACAACAACTAAAATTAAACTATACAAAGAAGAAGGAACAAAGTGTCAGTACAACAACTAAAATTAAACTATACAAAGAAGAAGGAACAAAGTGTCAGTACAACAACTAAAATTAAACTATACAAAGAAGAAGGAACAAAGTGTCAGTACAACAACTAAAATTAAACTATACAAAGAAGAAGGAACAAAGTGTCAGTACAACAACTAAAATTAAACTATACAAAGAAGAAGGAACAAAGTGTCAGTACAACAACTAAAATTAAACTATACAAAAGAAGAAGGAACAAAGTGTCAGTACAACAACTAAAATTAAACTATACAAAGAAGAAGGAACAAAGTGTCAGTACAACTAAAATTAAACTATACAAAGAAGTGTCAGTACAACAACTAAAATTAAACTATACAAAGAAGAAGGAACAAAGTGTCAGTACAACAACTAAAATTAAACTATACAAAAGAAGAAGGAACAAAGTGTCAGTACAACAACTAAAATTAAACTATACAAAAGAAGAAGGAACAAAGTGTCAGTACAACAACTAAAATTAAACTATACAAAAGAAGAAGGAACAAAGTGTCAGTACAACAACTAAAATTAAACTATACAAAAGAAGAAGGAACAAAGTGTCAGTACAACAACTAAAATTAAACTATACAAAGAAGAAGGAACAAAGTGTCAGTACAACAACTAAAATTAAACTATACAAAGAAGAAGGAACAAAGTGTCAGTACAACAACTAAAATTAAACTATACAAAGAAGAAGGAACAAAGTGTCAGTACAACAACTAAAATTACAACTAGTACAAAACTAAGAAGGAACAAAGTGTCAGTACAACAACTGAAATTAAACCATAGAAAAGAAGAAGGAACAAAGTGTCAGTACAACAACTAAAATTAAACTAGACAAAAGAAGGAACAAAGCGTCAGTACAACAACTAAAATTAAACTATACAAAAGAAGAAGGAACAAAGTGTCAGTACAACAACTAAAATTAAACTATACAAAGAAGAAGGAACAAAGTGTCAGTACAACAACTAAAATTAAACTATACAAAGAAGAAGGAACAAAGTGTCAGTACAACAACTAAAATTAAACTATACAAAAGAAGGAACAAAGTGTCAGTACAACAACTAAAATTAAACTATACAAAAGAAGAAGGAACAAAGTGTCAGTACAACAACTAAAATTAAACTATACAAAAGAAGAAGGAACAAAGTGTCAGTACAACAACTAAAATTAAACTATACAAAAGAAGAAGGAACAAAGTGTCAGTACAACAACTAAAATTAAACTATACAAAAGAAGAAGGAACAAAGTGTCAGTACAACAACTAAAATTAAACTATACAAAAGAAGAAGGAACAAAGTGTCAGTACAACAACTAAAATTAAACTATACAAAAGAAGAAGGAACAAAGTGTCAGTACAACAACTAAAATTAAACTATACAAAAGAAGAAGGAACAAAGTGTCAGTACAACAACTAAAATTAAACTATACAAAGAAGAAGGAACAAAGTGTCAGTACAACAACTAAAATTAAACTATACAAAGAAGAAGGAACAAAGTGTCAGTACAACAACTAAAATTAAACTATACAAAGAAGAAGGAACAAAGTGTCAGTACAACAACTAAAATTAAACTATACAAAAGAAGAAGGAACAAAGTGTCAGTACAACAACTAAAATTAAACTAGACAAAAGAAGGAACAAAGTGTCAGTACAACAACTAAAATTAAACTATACAAAAGAAGAAGGAACAAAGTGTCAGTACAACAACTAAAATTAAACTATACAAAAGAAGAAGGAACAAAGTGTCAGTACAACAACTAAAATTAAACTATACAAAAGAAGGAACAAAGTGTCAGTACAACAACTAAAATTAAACTATACAAAAGAAGAAGGAACAAAGTGTCAGTACAACAACTAAAATTAAACTATACAAAAGAAGAAGGAACAAAGTGTCAGTACAACAACTAAAATTAAACTATACAAAGAAGAAGGAACAAAGTGTCAGTACAACAACTAAAATTAAACTATACAAAGAAGAAGGAACAAAGTGTCAGTACAACAACTAAAATTAAACTAGACAAAGAAGAAGGAACAAAGTGTCAGTACAACAACTAAAATTAAACTATACAAAAGAAGAAGGAACAAAGTGTCAGTACAACAACTAAAATTAAACTATACAAAAGAAGAAGGAACAAAGTGTCAGTACAACAACTAAAATTAAACTATACAAAAGAAGAAGGAACAAAGTGTCAGTACAACAACTAAAATTAAACTATACAAAACTAAAATTAAACTATACAAAAGAGAAAGGAACAAAGTGTCAGTACAACAACTAAAATTAAACTATACAAAAGAAGAAGGAACAAAGTGTCAGTACAACAACTAAAATTAAACTATACAAAAGAAGAAGGAACAAAGTGTCAGTACAACAACTAAAATTAAACTATACAAAAGAAGAAGGAACAAAGTGTCAGTACAACAACTAAAATTAAACTATACAAAGAAGAAGGAACAAAGTGGCAGTACAACAACTAAAATTAAACTATACAAAAGAAGAAGGAACAAAGTGTCAGTAAAACAACAACTAAAATTAAACTATACAAAGAAGAAGGAACAAAGTGTCAGTACAACAACTAAAATTAAACTATACAAAAGAAGAAGGAACAAAGTGTCAGTACAACAACTAAAATTAAACTATACAAAAGAAGAAGGAACAAAGTGTCAGTACAACAACTAAAATTAAACTATACAAAGAAGAAGGAACAAAGTGTCAGTACAACAACTAAAATTAAACTATACAAAGAAGAAGGAACAAAGTGTCAGTACAACAACTAAAATTAAACTATACAAAAGAACAAAGTGTCAGTACAACAACTAAAATTAAACTATACAAAAGAAGAAGGAACAAAGTGTCAGTACAACAACTAAAATTAAACTATACAAAAGAAGAAGGAACAAAGTGTCAGTACAACAACTAAAATTAAACTATACAAAAGAAGAAGGAACAAAGTGTCAGTACAACAACTAAAATTAAACTATACAAAGAAGAAGGAACAAAGTGTCAGTACAACAACTAAAATTAAACTATACAAAGAAGAAGGAACAAAGTGTCAGTACAACAACTAAAATTAAACTATACAAAGAAGAAGGAACAAAGTGTCAGTACAACAACTAAAATTAAACTATACAAAGAAGAAGGAACAAAGTGTCAGTACAACAACTAAAATTAAACTATACAAAAAGAAGAAGGAACAAAGTGTCAGTACAACAACTAAAATTAAACTATACAAAAGAAGAAGGAACAAAGTGTCAGTACAACAACTAAAATTAAACTATACAAAAGAAGAAGGAACAAAGTGTCAGTACAACAACTAAAATTAAACTATACAAAAGAAGGAACAAAGTGTCAGTACAACAACTAAAATTAAACTATACAAAAGAAGAAGGAACAAAGTGTCAGTACAACAACTAAAATTAAACTATACAAAAGAAGAAGGAACAAAGTGTCAGTACAACAACTAAAATTAAACTATACAAAAGAAGAAGGAACAAAGTGTCAGTACAACAACTAAAATTAAACTATACAAAAGAAGAAGGAACAAAGTGTCAGTACAACAACTAAAATTAAACTATACAAAAGAAGAAGGAACAAAGTGTCAGTACAACAACTAAAATTAAACTATACAAAAGAAGAAGGAACAAAGTGTCAGTACAACAACTAAAATTAAACTATACAAAAGAAGAAGGAACAAAGTGTCAGTACAACAACTAAAATTAAACTATACAAAAGAAGAAGGAACAAAAGGTCAGTACAAAACTAAAATTAAACTATACAAAGTGTCAGTACAACAACTAAAATTAAACTATACAAAAGAAGAAGGAACAAAGTGTCAGTACAACAACTAAAATTAAACTATACAAAAGAAGAAGGAACAAAGTGTCAGTACAACAACTAAAATTAAACTATACAAAAAGAAGAAGGAACAAAGTGTCAGTACAACAACTAAAATTAAACTATACAAAAGAAGAAGGAACAAAGTGTCAGTACAACAACTAAAATTAAACTATACAAAAGAAGAAGGAACAAAGTGTCAGTACAACAACTAAAATTAAACTATACAAAAGAAGAAGGAACAAAGTGTCAGTACAACAACTAAAATTAAACTATACAAAAGAAGAAGGAACAAAGTGTCAGTACAACAACTAAAATTAAACTATACAAAAGAAGAAGGAACAAAGTGTCAGTAAAACAACTAAAATTAAACTATACAAAAGAAGAAGGAACAAAGTGTCAGTACAACAACTAAAATTAAACTATACAAAAGAAGAAGGAACAAAGTGTCAGTACAACAACTAAAATTAAACTATACAAAAGAAGAAGGAACAAAGTGTCAGTACAACAACTAAAATTAAACTATACAAAAGAAGAAGGAACAAAGTGTCAGTACAACAACTAAAATTAAACTATACAAAAGAAGAAGGAACAAAGTGTCAGTACAACAACTAAAATTAAACTATACAAAAAATTAAGAAGGAACAAAGTGTCAGTACAACAACTAAAATTAAACTATACAAAGAAGAAGAAGGAACAAAGTGTCAGTACAACAACTAAAATTAAACTATACAAAAAGAAGAAGGTGTCAACAAAGTGTCAGTACAACAACTAAAATTAAACTATACAAAAGAAGAAGGAACAAAGTGTCAGTACAACAACTAAAATTAAACTATACAAAAGAAGAAGGAACAAAGTGTCAGTACAACAACTAAAATTAAACTATACAAAAGAAGAAGAAGCAAAGTGTCAGTACAACAACTAAAATTAAACTATACAAAAGAAGAAGGAACAAAGTGTCAAGAAGAAGGAACAAAGTGTCAGTACAACAACTAAAATTAAACTATACAAAAGAAGAAGGAACAAAGTGTCAGTACAACAACTAAAATTAAACTATACAAAAGAAGAAGGAACAAAGTGTCAGTACAACAACTAAAATTAAACTATACAAAAGAAGAAGGAACAAAGTGTCAGTACAACAACTAAAATTAAACTATACAAAAAAAGAAGGAACAAAGTGTCAGTAAAACAACTAAAATTAAACTATACAAAAGAAGAAGGAACAAAGTGTCAGTACAACAACTAAAATTAAACTATACAAAGAAGAAGGAACAAAGTGTCAGTACAACAACTAAAATTAAACTATACAAAGAAGAAGGAACAAAGTGTCAGTACAACAACTAAAATTAAACTATACAAAAAAGAAGGAACAAAGTGTCAGTACAACAACTAAAATTAAACTATACAAAAGAAGAAGGAACAAAGTGTCAGTACAACAACTAAAATTAAACTATACAAAAGAAGAAGGAACAAAGTGTCAGTACAACAACTAAAATTAAACTATACAAAAAGAAGAAGGAACAAAGTGTCAGTACAACAACTAAAATTAAACTATACAAAAGAAGAAGGAACAAAGTGTCAGTACAACAACTAAAATTAAACTATACAAAAGAAGAAGGAACAAAGTGTCAGTACAACAACTAAAATTAAACTATACAAAAGAAGAAGGAACAAAGTGTCAGTACAACAACTAAAATTAAACTATACAAAGAAGAAGGAACAAAGTGTCAACAACAACTAAAATTAAACTATACAAAAGAAGAAGGAACAAAGTGTCAGTAAAACAACTAAAATTAAACTATACAAAGAAGAAGGAACAAAGTGTCAGTACAACAACTAAAATTAAACTATACAAAAGAAGAAGGAACAAAGTGTCAGTACAACAACTAAAATTAAACTATACAAAACTAAGAAGGAACAAAGTGTCAGTACAACAACTAAAATTAAACTATACAAAAGAAGAAGGAACAAAGTGTCAGTACAACAACTAAAATTAAACTATACAAAAGAAGAAGGAACAAAGTGTCAGTACAACAACTAAAATTAAACTAGACAAAAGAAGGAACAAAGTGTCAGTACAACAACTAAAATTAAACTATACAAAAAAAGAAGGAACAAAGTGTCAGTACAACAACTAAAATTAAACTATACAAAAGAAGAAGGAACAAAGTGTCAGTAAAAACAACTAAAATTAAACTATACAAAAGAAGAAGGAACAAAGTGTCAGTACAACAACTAAAATTAAACTATACAAAAGAAGAAGGAACAAAGTGTCAGTACAACAACTAAAATTAAACTATACAAAAGAAGAAGGAACAAAGTGTCAGTACAACAACTAAAATTAAACTAGACAAAAGAAGGAACAAAGTGTCAGTACAACAACTAAAATTAAACTATACAAAAGAAGAAGGAACAAAGTGTCAGTACAACAACTAAAATTAAACTATACAAAAGAAGAAGGAACAAAGTGTCAGTACAACAACTAAAATTAAACTATACAAAAGAAGAAGGAACAAAGTGTCAGTACAACAACTAAAATTAAACTATACAAAAGAAGAAGGAACAAAGTGTCAGTACAACAACTAAAATTAAACAATACAAAAAAGAAGGAACAAAGTGTCAGTACAACAACTAAAATTAAACTATACAAAAGAAGAAGGAACAAAGTGTCAGTACAACAACTAAAATTAAACTATACAAAAGAAGAAGGAACAAAGTGTCAGTACAACAACTAAAATTAAACTATACAAAAGAAGAAGGAACAAAGTGTCAGTACAACAACTAAAATTAAACTATACAAAAGAAGAAGGAACAAAGTGTCAGTACAACAACTAAAATTAAACTATACAAAGAAGAAAAACAAAGTGACAGTAAAACAACTAAAATTAAACTATACAAAAAGAACAAAGTGTCAGTACAACAACTAAAATTAAACTATACAAAAAGAAGGAACAAAGTGTCAGTACAACAACTAAAATTAAACTATACAAAGAAGAAGAAGGAACAAAGTGTCAGTACAACAACTAAAATTAAACTATACAAAAGAAGAAGGAACAAAGTGTCAGTACAACAACTAAAATTAAACTATACAAAAGAAGAAGGAACAAAGTGTCAGTACAACAACTAAAATTAAACTATACAAAAGAAGAAGGAACAAAGTGTCAGTACAACAACTAAAATTAAACTATACAAAAGAAGAAGGAACAAAGTGTCAGTACAACAACTAAAATTAAACTATACAAAAGAAGAAGGAACAAAGTGTCAGTACAACAACTAAAATTAAACTATACAAAAGAAGAAGGAACAAAGTGTCAGTACAACAACTAAAATTAAACTATACAAAAGAAGAAGGAACAAAGTGTCAGTACAACAACTAAAATTAAACTATACAAAAGAAGAAGGAACAAAGTGTCAGTACAACAACTAAAATTAAACTATACAAAAGAAGAAGGAACAAAGTGTCAGTACAACAACTAAAATTAAACTATACAAAAGAAGAAGGAACAAAGTGTCAGTACAACAACTAAAATTAAACTATACAAAAGAAGAAGGAACAAAGTGTCAGTACAACAACTAAAATTAAACTATACAAAAGAAGAAGGAACAAAGTGTCAGTACAACAACTAAAATTAAACTATACAAAAGAAGAAGGAACAAAGTGTCAGTACAACAACTAAAATTAAACTATACAAAAAGAAGAAGGAACAAAGTGTCAGTACAACAACTAAAATTAAACTATACAAAAGAAGAAGGAACAAAGTGTCAGTACAACAACTAAAATTAAACTATACAAAAAGAAGAAGGAACAAAGTGTCAACTAAAATTAAACTATACAAAAGAAGAAGGAACAAAGTGTCAGTACAACAACTAAAATTAAACTATACAAAAGAAGAAGGAACAAAGTGTCAGTACAACAACTAAAATTAAACTATACAAAGAAGAAGGAACAAAGTGTCAGTAAAAAAATAAAATTAAACAACAAAAAAAAGAAGGAACAAAGTGTCAGTAAAACAACTAAAATTAAACTATACAAAAGAAGAAGGAACAAAGTGTCAGTAAAACAACTAAAATTAAACTATACAAAAAGAAGAAGGAACAAAGTGTCAGTACAACAACTAAAATTAAACTATACAAAAGAAGAAGGAACAAAGTGTCAGTACAACAACTAAAATTAAACTATACAAAAAGAAGAAGGAACAAAGTGTCAGTAAACAACTAAAATTAAACTATACAAAGAAGAAGAACAAAGTGTCAGTACAACAACTAAAATTAAACTATACAAAAGAAGAAGGAACAAAGTGTCAGTACAACAACTAAAATTAAACTATACAAAGAAGAAGGAACAAAGTGTCAGTACAACAACTAAAATTAAACTATACAAAAGAAGAAGGAACAAAGTGTCAGTACAACAACTAAAATTAAACTATACAAAAGAAGAAGGAACAAAGTGTCAGTACAACAACTAAAATTAAACTATACAAAGAAGAAGGAACAAAGTGTCAGTACAACAACTAAAATTAAACTATACAAAAGAAGAAGGAACAAAGTGTCAGTAAAACAACTAAAATTAAACTATACAAAAGAAGAAGGAACAAAGTGTCAGTAAAACAACTAAAATTAAACAACACAAAAAAGAAGGAACAAAGTGTCAGTAAAACAACTAAAATTAAACTATACAAAAAAGAAGAAGGAACAAAGTGTCAGTAAAACAACTAAAATTAAACTATACAAAAGAAGAAGGAACAAAGTGTCAGTACAACAACTAAAATTAAACTATACAAAAGAAGAAGGAACAAAGTGTCAGTACAACAACTAAAATTAAACTATACAAAAGAAGAAGGAACAAAGTGTCAGTACAACAACTAAAATTAAACTATACAAAAGAAGAAGGAACAAAGTGTCAGTACAACAACTAAAATTAAACTATACAAAAGAAGAAGGAACAAAGTGTCAGTACAACAACTAAAATTAAACTATACAAAAGAAGAAGGAACAAAGTGTCAGTACAACAACTAAAATTAAACTATACAAAAAGAAGAAGGAACAAAGTGTCAGTACAACAACTAAAATTAAACTATACAAAAGAAGAAGGAACAAAGTGTCAGTAAAACAACTAAAATTAAACTATACAAAAGAAGAAGGAACAAAGTGTCAGTAAAACAACTAAAATTAAACAACACAAAAAAGAAGGAACAAAGTGTCAGTAAAACAACTAAAATTAAACTATACAAAAGAAGAAGGAACAAAGTGTCAGTACAACAACTAAAATTAAACTATACAAAAGAAGAAGGAACAAAGTGTCAGTACAACAACTAAAATTAAACTATACAAAAGAAGAAGGAACAAAGTGTCAGTACAACAACTAAAATTAAACTATACAAAAGAAGAAGGAACAAAGTGTCAGTACAACAACTAAAATTAAACTATACAAAAGAAGAAGGAACAAAGTGTCAGTACAACAACTAAAATTAAACTATACAAAAGAAGAAGGAACAAAGTGTCAGTACAACAACTAAAATTAAACTATACAAAGAAGAAGGAACAAAGTGTCAGTACAACAACTAAAATTAAACTATACAAAAGAAGAAGGAACAAAGTGTCAGTACAACAACTAAAATTAAACTATACAAAAGAAGAAGGAACAAAGTGTCAGTAAAACAACTAAAATTAAACTATACAAAAGAAGAAGGAACAAAGTGTCAGTACAACAACTAAAATTAAACTATACAAAAGAAGAAGAAGCAAAGTGTCAGTACAACAACTAAAATTAAACTATACAAAAGAAGAAGGAACAAAGTGTCAGTACAACAACTAAAATTAAACTATACAAAAGAAGAAGGAACAAAGTGTCAGTACAACAACTAAAATTAAACTATACAAAAGAAGAAGGAACAAAGTGTCAGTACAACAACTAAAATTAAACTATACAAAAAGAAGAAGGAACAAAGTGTCAGTACAACAACTAAAATTAAACTATACAAAAGAAGGAACAAAGTGTCAGTACAACAACTAAAATTAAACTATACAAAAGAAGAAGGAACAAAGTGTCAGTACAACAACTAAAATTAAACTATACAAAAGAAGAAGGAACAAAGTGTCAGTACAACAACTAAAATTAAACTATACAAAAGAAGAAGGAACAAAGTGTCAGTACAACAACTAAAATTAAACTATACAAAAGAAGAAGGAACAAAGTGTCAGTACAACAACTAAAATTAAACTATACAAAAGAAGAAGGAACAAAGTGTCAGTACAACAACTAAAATTAAACTATACAAAAGAAGAAGGAACAAAGTGTCAGTACAACAACTAAAATTAAACTATACAAAAGAAGAAGGAACAAAGTGTCAGTACAACAACTAAAATTAAACTATACAAAAGAAGAAGGAACAAAGTGTCAGTACAACAACTAAAATTAAACTATACAAAAAGAAGAAGTGTCAACAAAGTGTCAGTACAACAACTAAAATTAAACTATACAAAAGAAGAAGGAACAAAGTGTCAGTACAACAACTAAAATTAAACTATACAAAAAGAAGAAGGAACAAAGTGTCAGTACAACAACTAAAATTAAACTATACAAAGAAGAAGGAACAAAGTGTCAGTACAACAACTAAAATTAAACTATACAAAAAGAAGAAGGAACAAAGTGTCAGTAAAACAACTAAAATTAAACTATACAAAAGAAGAAGGAACAAAGTGTCAGTACAACAACTAAAATTAAACAACACAAAAAAGAAGGAACAAAGTGTCAGTACAACAACTAAAATTAAACTATACAAAAGAAGAAGGAACAAAGTGTCAGTACAACAACTAAAATTAAACTATACAAAAGAAGAAGGAACAAAGTGTCAGTACAACAACTAAAATTAAACTATACAAAAAAGAAGAAGGAACAAAGTGTCAGTACAACAACTAAAATTAAACTATACAAAAGAAGAAGGAACAAAGTGTCAGTACAACAACTAAAATTAAACTATACAAAAAGAAGAAGGAACAAAGTGTCAGTACAACAACTAAAATTAAACTATACAAAAGAAGAAGGAACAAAGTGTCAGTACAACAACTAAAATTAAACTATACAAAAGAAGAAGGAACAAAGTGTCAGTACAACAACTAAAATTAAACTATACAAAAGAAGAAGGAACAAAGTGTCAGTACAACAACTAAAATTAAACTATACAAAAAGAAGAAGGAACAAAGTGTCAGTACAACAACTAAAATTAAACTATACAAAGAAGAAGGAACAAAGTGTCAGTACAACAACTAAAATTAAACTATACAAAAGAAGAAGGAACAAAGTGTCAGTACAACAACTAAAATTAAACTATACAAAAGAAGAAGGAACAAAGTGTCAGTACAACAACTAAAATTAAACTATACAAAAAGAAGAAGGAACAAAGTGTCAGTACAACAACTAAAATTAAACTATACAAAAGAAGAAGGAACAAAGTGTCAGTAAAACAACTAAAATTAAACTATACAAAAGAAGAAGGAACAAAGTGTCAGTAAAACAACTAAAATTAAACTATACAAAAGAAGAAGGAACAAAGTGTCAGTACAACAACTAAAATTAAACTATACAAAAGAAGAAGGAACAAAGTGTCAGTACAACAACTAAAATTAAACTATACAAAAGAAGAAGGAACAAAGTGTCAGTACAACAACTAAAATTAAACTATACAAAAAATTAAACTATACAAAAGAAGAAGGAACAAAGTGTCAGTACAACAACTAAAATTAAACTATACAAAAGAAGAAGGAACAAAGTGTCAGTACAACAACTAAAATTAAACTATACAAAAGAAGAAGGAACAAAGTGTCAGTACAACAACTAAAATTAAACTACACAAAGAAGAAGGAACAAAGCGTCAGTACAACAACTAAAATTAAACTATACAAAAAGAAGAAGGAACAAAGTCAGTACAACAACTAAAATTAAACTATACAAAAGAAGAAGGAACAAAGTGTCAGTACAACAACTAAAATTAAACTATACAAAAGAAGAAGGAACAAAGTGTCAGTACAACAACTAAAATTAAACTATACAAAAGAAGAAGGAACAAAGTGTCAGTACAACAACTAAAATTAAACTATACAAAGAAGAAGGAACAAAGTGTCAGTACAACAACTAAAATTAAACTATACAAAAGAAGAAGGAACAAAGTGTCAGTACAACAACTAAAATTAAACTATACAAAAGAAGAAGGAACAAAGTGTCAGTACAACAACTAAAATTAAACTATACAAAAGAAGAAGGAACAAAGTGTCAGTACAACAACTAAAATTAAACTATACAAAGAAGAAGAAGTGTCAGAACAAAGTGTCAGTACAACAACTAAAATTAAACTATACAAAAGAAGAAGGAACAAAGTGTCAGTACAACAACTAAAATTAAACTATACAAAAGAAGAAGGAACAAAGTGTCAGTACAACAACTAAAATTAAACTATACAAAAGAAGAAGGAACAAAGTGTCAGTACAACAACTAAAATTAAACTATACAAAGAAGAAGGAACAAAGTGTCAGTACAACAACTAAAATTAAACTATACAAAGAAGAAGGAACAAAGTGTCAGTACAACAACTAAAATTAAACTATACAAAAGAAGAAGGAACAAAGTGTCAGTACAACAACTAAAATTAAACTATACAAAAGAAGAAGGAACAAAGTGTCAGTACAACAACTAAAATTAAACTATACAAAAGAAGAAGGAACAAAGTGTCAGTACAACAACTAAAATTAAACTAGACAAAAGAAGGAACAAAGTGTCAACAAAACTAAAATTAAACTATACAAAAGTGTCAGTACAACAACTAAAATTAAACTATACAAAAGAAGAAGGAACAAAGTGTCAGTACAACAACTAAAATTAAACTATACAAAAGAAGAAGGAACAAAGTGTCAGTACAACAACTAAAATTAAACTATACAAAGAAGAAGGAACAAAGTGTCAGTACAACAACTAAAATTAAACTATACAAAGAAGAAGGAACAAAGTGTCAGTACAACAACTAAAATTAAACTATACAAAAGAAGAAGGAACAAAGTGTCAGTACAACAACTAAAATTAAACTATACAAAGAAGAAGGAACAAAGTGTCAGTACAACAACTAAAATTAAACTATACAAAAGAAGAAGGAACAAAGTGTCAGTACAACAACTAAAATTAAACTAGACAAAAGAAGGAACAAAGTGTCAGTACAACAACTAAAATTAAACTATACAAAAGAAGAAGGAACAAAGTGTCAGTACAACAACTAAAATTAAACTATACAAAGAAGAAGGAACAAAGTGTCAGTACAACAACTAAAATTAAACTATACAAAGAAGAAGGAACAAAGTGTCAGTACAACAACTAAAATTAAACTATACAAAAAAGAAGAAGGAACAAAGTGTCAGTACAACAACTAAAATTAAACTATACAAAGTGTCAGTACAACAACTAAAATTAAACTATACAAAAGAAGAAGGAACAAAGTGTCAGTACAACAACTAAAATTAAACTATACAAAAAGAAGAAGGAACAAAGTGTCAGTACAACAACTAAAATTAAACTATACAAAAGAAGAAGGAACAAAGTGTCAGTACAACAACTAAAATTAAACTATACAAAAGAAGAAGGAACAAAGTGTCAGTACAACAACTAAAATTAAACTATACAAAAGAAGAAGGAACAAAGTGTCAGTACAACAACTAAAATTAAACTAGACAAAAGAAGGAACAAAGTGTCAGTACAACAACTAAAATTAAACTATACAAAAGAAGAAGGAACAAAGTGTCAGTACAACAACTAAAATTAAACTATACAAAAGAAGAAGGAACAAAGTGTCAGTACAACAACTAAAATTAAACTATACAAAAGAAGAAGGAACAAAGTGTCAGTACAACAACTAAAATTAAACTATACAAAAGAAGAAGGAACAAAGTGTCAGTACAACAACTAAAATTAAACTATACAAAAGAAGAAGGAACAAAGTGTCAGTACAACAACTAAAATTAAACTATACAAAAGAAGAAGGAACAAAGTGTCAGTACAACAACTAAAATTAAACTATACAAAAGAAGAAGGAACAAAGTGTCAGTACAACAACTAAAATTAAACTATACAAAAGAAGAAGGAACAAAGTGTCAGTACAACAACTAAAATTAAACTATACAAAAGAAGAAGGAACAAAGTGTCAGTACAACAACTAAAATTAAACTATACAAAAGAAGAAGGAACAAAGTGTCAGTACAACAACTAAAATTAAACTATACAAAAGAAGAAGGAACAAAGTGTCAGTACAACAACTAAAATTAAACTATACAAAAAGAAGGAACAAAGTGTCAAGAAGAACAAAGTGTCAGTACAACAACTAAAATTAAACTATACAAAAGAAGAAGGAACAAAGTGTCAGTACAACAACTAAAATTAAACTATACAAAAGAAGAAGGAACAAAGTGTCAGTACAACAACTAAAATTAAACTATACAAAAGAAGAAGGAACAAAGTGTCAGTACAACAACTAAAATTAAACTATACAAAGAAGAAGGAACAAAGTGTCAGTAAAACAACTAAAATTAAACTATACAAAAGAAGAAGGAACAAAGTGTAAAACAACTAAAATTAAACTATACAAAAGAAGAAGGAACAAAGTGTCAGTACAACAACTAAAATTAAACTATACAAAAGAAGAAGGAACAAAGTGTCAGTACAACAACTAAAATTAAACTATACAAAAGAAGAAGGAACAAAGTGTCAGTACAACAACTAAAATTAAACTATACAAAAAAGAAGGAACAAAGTGTCAGTACAACAACAAAATTAAACTAAAATTAAACAACTATAAACAAAAAAAGAAGAAGGAACAAAGTGTCAGTACAACAACTAAAATTAAACTATACAAAAGAAGAAGGAACAAAGTGTCAGTACAACAACTAAAATTAAACTATACAAAAGAAGAAGGAACAAAGTGTCAGTACAACAACTAAAATTAAACTATACAAAAGAAAGGAACAAAGTGTCAAGGAAAATTAAACTATACAAAAGAAGAAGGAACAAAGTGTCAGTACAACAACTAAAATTAAACTATACAAAAGAAGAAGGAACAAAGTGTCAGTACAACAACTAAAATTAAACTATACAAAAAGAAGAACAAAGTGTCAACAAAGTGTCAGTATACAACAACTAAAATTAAACAACTACAAAACTATACAAAGAAGAAGGAACAAAGTGTCAGTAACAACAACAACTAAAATTAAACTATACAAAACTATAAGAAGAAGAACAAAGTGTCAGTACAACAACTAAAATTAAACTATACAAAAGAAGAAGGAACAAAGTGTCAGTACAACAACTAAAATTAAACTATACAAAAGAAGAAGGAACAAAGTGTCAGTACAACAACTAAAATTAAACTATACAAAAGAAGAAGGAACAAAGTGTCAGTACAACAACTAAAATTAAACTATACAAAAGAAGAAGGAACAAAGTGTCAGTACAACAACTAAAATTAAACTATACAAAAGAAGGAACAAAGTGTCAGTACAACAACTAAAATTAAACTATACAAAAGAAGAAGGAACAAAGTGTCAGTACAACAACTAAAATTAAACTATACAAAAGAAGAAGGAACAAAGTGTCAGTACAACAACTAAAATTAAACTATACAAAAGAAGAAGGAACAAAGTGTCAGTACAACAACTAAAATTAAACTATACAAAAGAAGAAGGAACAAAGTGTCAGTACAACAACTAAAATTAAACTATACAAAGAAGAAGAAGGAACAAAGTGTCAGTACAACAACTAAAATTAAACTATACAAAAGAAGAAGGAACAAAGTGTCAGTACAACAACTAAAATTAAACTATACAAAAGAAGAAGGAACAAAGTGTCAGTACAACAACTAAAATTAAACTATACAAAAGAAGAAGGAACAAAGTGTCAGTACAACAACTAAAATTAAACTATACAAAAAGAAGAAGGAACAAAGTGTCAGTACAACAACTAAAATTAAACTATACAAAAGAAGAAGGAACAAAGTGTCAGTACAACAACTAAAATTAAACTATACAAAAGAAGAAGGAACAAAGTGTCAGTACAACAACTAAAATTAAACTATACAAAAGAAGAAGGAACAAAGTGTCAGTACAACAACTAAAATTAAACTATACAAAAGAAGAAGGAACAAAGTGTCAGTACAACAACTAAAATTAAACTATACAAAAGAAGAAGGAACAAAGTGTCAGTACAACAACTAAAATTAAACTATACAAAAGAAGAAGGAACAAAGTGTCAGTACAACAACTAAAATTAAACTATACAAAAGAAGAAGGAACAAAGTGTCAGTACAACAACTAAAATTAAACTATACAAAAGAAGAAGGAACAAAGTGTCAGTACAACAACTAAAATTAAACTATACAAAAGAAGAAGGAACAAAGTGTCAGTACAACAACTAAAATTAAACTATACAAAAGAAGAAGGAACAAAGTGTCAGTACAACAACTAAAATTAAACTATACAAAAGAAGAAGGAACAAAGTGTCAGTACAACAACTAAAATTAAGCTATACAAATAAAGAAGGAACAAAGTGTCAGTACAACAACTAAAATTAAACTATACAAAAGAAGAAGGAACAAAGTGTCAGTACAACAACTAAAATTAAACTATACAAAAGAAGAAGGAACAAAGTGTCAGTACAACAACTAAAATTAAACTATACAAAAGAAGAAGGAACAAAGTGTCAGTAAAACAACTAAAATTAAACTAACAAACTATACAAGAAGGAACAAAGTGTCAGTACAACAACTAAAATTAAACTATACAAAAGAAGAAGGAACAAAGTGTCAGTACAACAACTAAAATTAAACTATACAAAAGAAGAAGGAACAAAGTGTCAGTACAACAACTAAAATTAAACTATACAAAAGAAGAAGGAACAAAGTGTCAGTACAACAACTAAAATTAAACTATACAAAAGAAGAAGGAACAAAGTGTCAGTACAACAACTAAAATTAAACTATACAAAAGAAGAAGGAACAAAGTGTCAGTACAACAACTAAAATTAAACTATACAAAAGAAGAAGGAACAAAGTGTCAGTACAACAACTAAAATTAAACTATACAAAAGAAGAAGGAACAAAGTGTCAGTACAACAACTAAAATTAAACTATACAAAAGAAGAAGGAACAAAGTGTCAGTACAACAACTAAAATTAAACTATACAAAAGAAGAAGGAACAAAGTGTCAGTACAACAACTAAAATTAAACTATACAAAAGAAGAAGGAACAAAGTGTCAGTACAACAACTAAAATTAAACTAGACAAAAGAAGGAACAAAGCGTCAGTACAACAACTAAAATTAAACTATACAAAAAGAAGAAGGAACAAAGTGTCAGTAAACAACTAAAATTAAACTATACAAAAGAAGAAGGAACAAAGTGTCAGTACAACAACTAAAATTAAACTATACAAAAAAGAAGAAGGAACAAACTAAAATGTCAGTAGAACAACTAAAATTAAACTATACAAAAGAAGAAGGAACAAAGTGTCAGTACAACAACTAAAATTAAACTATACAAAAGAAGAAGGAACAAAGTGTCAGTACAACAACTAAAATTAAACAACACAAAGATAGAAGGAACAAAGTGTCAGTACAACAACTAAAATTAAACTATACAAAAGAAGAAGGAACAAAGTGTCAGTACAACAACTAAAATTAAACTATACAAAAGAAGAAGGAACAAAGTGTCAGTAAAACAACTAAAATTAAACAACTAAAATTAAACTATACAAAAGAAGAAGGAACAAAGTGTCAGTACAACAACTAAAATTAAACTATACAAAAGAAGAAGGAACAAAGTGTCAGTACAACAACAACTAAAAAAGAAGAAGGAACAAAGTGTAGTAAACAACTAAAATAAACAAAAAAGAAGAAGGAACAAAGTGTCAGTACAACAACTAAAATTAAACTATACAAAAGAAGAAGGAACAAAGTGTCAGTACAACAACTAAAATTAAACTATACAAAAGAAGAAGGAACAAAGTGTCAGTACAACAACTAAAATTAAACTATACAAAGAAGAAGGAAGAAGGAACAAAGTGTCAGTACAACAACTAAAATTAAACTATACAAAAGAAGAAGGAACAAAGTGTCAGTACAACAACTAAAATTAAACTATACAAAAGAAGAAGGAACAAAGTGTCAGTACAACAACTAAAATTAAACTATACAAAAGAAGAAGGAACAAAGTGTCAGTAACAACAACTAAAATTAAACTATACAAAAGAAGAAGGAACAAAGTGTCAGTACAACAACTAAAATTAAACTATACAAAAGAAGAAGGAACAAAGTGTCAGTACAACAACTAAAATTAAACTATACAAAAGAAGAAGGAACAAAGTGTCAGTACAACAACTAAAATTAAACTATACAAAAGAAGAAGGAACAAAGTGTCAGTAAAACAACTAAAATTAAACAACACAAAAAAGAAGGAACAAAGTGTCAGTAAAACAACTAAAATTAAACTATACAAAGAAGAAGAAGAACAAAGTGTCAGTACAACAACTAAAATTAAACTATACAAAAGAAGAAGGAACAAAGTGTCAGTACAAACTAACTAAAATAAAACATACAAAAGAAGAAGGAACAAAGTGTCAGTACAACAACTAAAATTAAACTATACAAAAGAAGAAGGAACAAAGTGTCAGTACAACAACTAAAATTAAACTATACAAAAGAAGAAGGAACAAAGTGTCAGTACAACAACTAAAATTAAACTATACAAAAGAAGAAGGAACAAAGTGTCAGTACAACAACTAAAATTAAACTATACAAAAAGAAGAAGGAACAAAGTGTCAGTAAAACAACTAAAATTAAACTATACAAAGAAGAAGGAACAAAGTGTCAGTACAACAACTAAAATTAAACTATACAAAAGAAGAAGGAACAAAGTGTCAGTACAACAACTAAAATTAAACTATACAAAAGAAGAAGGAACAAAGTGTCAGTACAACAACTAAAATTAAACTATACAAAAGAAGAAGGAACAAAGTGTCAGTACAAAAAGAAGAAGGAACAACTAAAATTAAACTATACAAAAGAAGAAGGAACAAAGTGTCAGTAAAACAACTAAAATTAAACTATACAAAAGAAGAAGGAACAAAGTGTCAGTAAAACAACTAAAATTAAACTATACAAAAGAAGAAGGAACAAAGTGTCAGTACAACAACTAAAATTAAACTATACAAAAAGAAGAAGAAGGAACAAAGTGTCAGTACAACAACTAAAATTAAACTATACAAAAGAAGAAGGAACAAAGTGTCAGTACAACAACTAAAATTAAACTATACAAAAGAAGAAGGAACAAAGTGTCAGTACAACAACTAAAATTAAACTATACAAAAGAAGAAGGAACAAAGTGTCAGTACAACAACTAAAATTAAACTATACAAAAGAAGAAGGAACAAAGTGTCAGTACAACAACTAAAATTAAACTATACAAAGAAGAAGGAACAAAGTGTCAGTACAACAACTAAAATTAAACTATACAAAAGAAGAAGGAACAAAGTGTCAGTACAACAACTAAAATTAAACTATACAAAAAAGAAGAAGGAACAAAGTGTCAGTACAACAACTAAAATTAAACTATACAAAAGAAGAAGGAACAAAGTGTCAGTACAACAACTAAAATTAAACTATACAAAAAGAAGAAGGAACAAAGTGTCAGTACAACAACTAAAATTAAACTATACAAAAAAGAAGGAACAAAGTGTCAGTACAACAACTAAAATTAAACTATACAAAAGAAGAAGGAACAAAGTGTCAGTACAACAACTAAAATTAAACTATACAAAAGAAGAAGGAACAAAGTGTCAGTACAACAACTAAAATTAAACTATACAAAGAAGAAGGAACAAAGTGTCAGTACAACAACTAAAATTAAACTATACAAAAAGAAGAAGGAACAAAGTGTCAGTACAACAACTAAAATTAAACTATACAAAAGAAGAAGGAACAAAGTGTCAGTACAACAACTAAAATTAAACTATACAAAAAAGAAGAAGGAAGGAACAAAGTGTCAGTACAACAACTAAAATTAAACTATACAAAAAGAAGAAGGAACAAAGTGTCAGTACAACAACTAAAATTAAACTATACAAAAGAAGAAGGAACAAAGTGTCAGTACAACAACTAAAATTAAACTATACAAAAGAAGAAGGAACAAAGTGTCAGTACAACAACTAAAATTAAACTATACAAAAGAAGAAGGAACAAAGTGTCAGTAAAAAAATAAAATTAAACAACACAAAAAAGAAGGAACAAAGTGTTAGTAAAACAACTAAAATTAAACAACACAAAAAAGAAGGAACAAAGTGTCAGTACAACAACTAAAATTAAACTAGACAAAAGAAGAAGGAACAAAGTGTCAGTACAACAACTAAAATTAAACTAGACAAAAGAAGAAGGAACAAAGTGTCAGTACAACAACTAAAATTAAACTATACAAAAGAAGAAGGAACAAAGTGTCAGTACGACTACTAAAATTAAACTACACAAAAGAAGAAGGAACAAAGTGTCAGTACAACAACTAAAATTAAACTCGACAAAAGAAGAAGGAACAAAGTGTCAGTACAACAACTGAAATTAAACTATACAAAAGAAGAAGAAGCAAATTGTCAGTACAACAACTAAAATTAAACTATGCAAAGAAGAAGGAACAAAGTGTCTGTAGGACTACTGAAAGTAAACAAGCTAGAAGAAGAAGGAACAAAGTGTCAGTACAACAACTAAAATTAAACTAGAGAAAAGAAGAAGGAACAAAGTGTTAGTACAACAACTAAAAGTAAACTATATAGAAGACGAAGGAACAAAGTGTCAGTACAAGAACTAAAAGTAAACTGTACAGAAGAAGAAGGAACAAAGTGTCAGTATGACTACTGAAAGTAAACTATGCAGAAGAAGATGAAAGAAAGATTCATCAGTTTCTTCTTTTCAACACGCTTGAAGTAATTTTTTATTTTCAGGTTAATCCTTCCATTCTAGGTGAGTCTGTTTCAGCTGGTAACCCACCAATTTCTATTTAGGTTTACATTTTTAAGAGAAAAAAATGAAAATAAAATTTCTTGTTCCTACCGTTAGGTTTGGGAAAAATATAAAATTATATGGAGTAAAAGTGTGTATTTATGTAATTCAATACTGGTGGTTTTTTGAAAATCTATATTGAAAGCACCACCAGGACCATATTGCTGTACATTTTTTTGTTTTTTATTGTTATTCTGGTTTTGGGGTTTGTTGGTTTATTATTAATCTTCATATGATTTAATAAATGTAATACATGAAAGAAATTCTTTAAGAAATTCGGCATATATATACTTGTGTATATCTGTAAGTTATATTGTAAAAATAAATACTATATTTAATTTATATGTATCATTGAAAACATAAACAGTTAATATTTTAAACTTAAAATAGTTTTTCTCTTATCTTTGATGGACAAGATATCTCAGTATTTCTTGGAAGTTAAAGTTACAAATATTTTCTTTCAAAATATTTCATTGTATTTTTTTTTTTTATTACCAAACAGGACAGTATTTATTATTTTATTATGTTATGGGTTTAGTTCATTTTATTTGGAGTTGTCTTGTTAAGTTTCATAATTCCAAATTCTTGTTCTTGACATATTGTGACTACTTTCAAAATACAAAGAGAAACCTATCAACAATATCTGGCCGTGCACAAAGGGACACTGATGTCACTGATTGTCAGGATAATATATACATATTTCGACTGTAGATGGCGGTGAGTAACTTAATGAATCCTACGCCACAGAATTAAAGAAGATTGGTTTGGTTTCGATTTTGCTAGTCGTCCCTAATTTAGCAGTGTATGACTAGAGGGAAGACAACTAGTCACCACCACCCACCGCCAACTCTTGAGATACTCTTTTACCACCGAATAGTGGGATTGACCACAACACTATAATGCCCCCACGGCTGAAAGTGCGAGTATGTGTGGTATTACGGGGACTCTAACCCGCAACCCTCAGATTACGAGTCGAGTGTTTTAACAATGGCCGAATCATACCCCTAGTTCACCAAGCCATAAAATATAGTTTAAAGATGTTGGAATTTTTTTTAAGACAGCATTAGGGTGTTATATTAATATAGAAATTCCCGGAAACCATTTAATTAATTTAATAGTTTCAAACTCAGTTATACGTCAATGTGTTTTCTCACTAAGCCTGTCGGTAAAAAAAACAAACCTATCAATATTCTGAGGCAGAACTAACACTTTAAAGGTTACATCTTATGTAGCTTACGTATCGTGATCAAAATTGGATTTTAACGTGTTAAAACCTAATCTTTAAGTGTAAGTTTTATAACCCTATGAATTTTCCACTTCTTCGAACTCAGCCTATAGCAATTATCTTTACTACCATAAAGTAAACACAAACTTAAATGATTGGTTATTTTGAATTTCGCGCAAAGCTACTCAAGGGCTATCTGCGGTAGCCGTCCCTAATTTAGTAGTGTAAGACTAGAGGGAAGGCAGCTAGTCATAACCACCCACCGCAAACTCTTGGGCTACTCTTTTATCAACGAATAGTGGGATTGACCACAACACTGTAATGCCCTCACGGCTGAAAGTGCGAGTATGTGTGGTATGACGGGGACTCGAACCCGCAACCCTCAGATTACGAGTCGAGTGTTTTAACAATGGCCGAATCATACCCCTAGTTCACCAAGCCATAAAATATAGTTTAAAGGTGTTGGAATTTTTTTTAAGACAGCATTAGGGTGTTATATTAATATAGAAATTCCCGGAAACCATTTAATTAATTTAATAGTTTCAAACTCAGTTATACGTCAATGTGTTTTCTCACTAAGCCTGTCGGTAAAAAAAACAAACCTATCAATATTCTGAGGCAGAACTAACACTTTAAAGGTTACATCTTATGTAGCTTACGTATCGTGATCAAAATTGGATTTTAACGTGTTAAAACCTAATCTTTAAGTGTAAGTTTTATAACCCTATGAATTTTCCACTTCTTCGAACTCAGCCTGTAGCAATTATCTTTACTACCATAAAGTAAACACAAACTTAAATGATTGGTTATTTTGAATTTCGCGCAAAGCTACTCAAGGGCTATCTGCGGTAGCCGTCCCTAATTTAGTAGTGTAAGACTAGAGGGAAGGCAGCTAGTCATAACCACCCACCGCAAACTCTTGGGCTACTCTTTTATCAACGAATAGTGGGATTGACCACAACACTGTAATGCCCTCACGGCTGAAAGTGCGAGTATGTGTGGTATGACGGGGACTCGAACCCGCAACCCTCAGATTACGAGTCGAGTGTTTTAACAATGGCCGAATCATACCCCTAGTTCACCAAGCCATAAAATATAGTTTAAAGATGTTGGAATTTTTTTTAAGACAGCATTAGGGTGTTATATTAATATAGAAATTCCCGGAAACCATTTAATTAATTTAATAGTTTCAAACTCAGTTATACGTCAATGTGTTTTCTCACTAAGCCTGTTGGTAAAAAAAACAAACCTATCAATATTCTGAGGCAGAACTAACACTTTAAAGGTTACATCTTATGTAGCTTACGTATCGTGATCAAAATTGGATTTTAACGTGTTAAAACCTAATCTTTAAGTGTAAGTTTTATAACCCCATGAATTTTCCACTTCTTCGAACTCAGCCTATAGCAATTATCTTTACTACCATAAAGTAAACACAAACTTAAATGATTGGTTATTTTGAATTTCGCGCAAAGCTACTCAAGGGCTATCTGCGCTAGCCGTCCCTAATTTAGTAGTGTAAGACTAGAGGGAAGGCAGCTAGTCATAACCACCCACCGCAAACTCTTGGGCTACTCTTTTATCAACGAATAGTGGGATTAACCGTCACATTATAACGCCCTCACGGCTGAATAGGGCGAACATGATTGGTGCGACCGGGATTCGAACCCGCGACCCTCGGATTACGAGTCGAACGCTTTAACACATCTGCCCATGCCGGGCCTAACTGAAACGAAGATTCACCTGAAATCCTGAACTATTAACATGTATGCTGGTACACGTTAATTTTAATTGCTCGATCTAATTAAAGTGTATTTCCTGTTATTATAAACGTGTGAGCTTTTACACTGACCGGTTAGTCTGAAGTAATATCTATCAGTGAGATTTTGTAAATATCTTTCCTACGTTCTCTGAAACCTATTCTTCCTCAATTCGTGTGAGAAATCGTTTCATCTTCGACTCTTAAAGTACTAAATTAGTGTACTTAGCACGCCGGTACAAGACAAAACGTGTGTTTATGTACAATAGTATAGCAAAATAAAGCCTGCCTTACACATTGGACTTTGTTAAGTTTTAAGTTTCTTTGCACAATCATGTAATGTTACGAAACATAAAAAATGTAATATTTGATGTCAGATGCTCATATTTTAGGAAGGTCATTTAGTGTACGATTTTTTTTTGTAAGAACACTTTACTGAACCATCACTACTTTTTATGAACACTTTACAAAACCAGCACTCCATTTTATGGACTCTTCACTGACTCAGCATCACCTTTTATGAACCCTCTACTGAACCAGCAGTACATTTTACAGTACTTTTTGTGAACACTTTAATGAACCAGCAGTACTTTTTATAAACACTTTAATGAACCAGCAGTACTTTTTGTGAACACTTTAATGAACCAGCAGTACTTTTTATAAACACTTTAATGAACCAGCAGTACTTTTTATAAACATTTTAATGAACCAGCAGTACTTTTTGTGAACACTTTAATGAACCAGCAGTACTTTTTATAAACACTTTAATGAACCAGCAGTACTTTTTGTGAACACTTTAATGAACCAGCAGTACTTTTTATAAACACTTTAATGAACCAGCAGTACTTTTTATAAACACTTTAATGAACCAGCAGTACCTTTTGTGAACACTTTAATGAACCAGCAGTACTTTTTATGGACAATTTACCGAACCAGCACTGCATTTTTACAAGCACTTTACCGAACCAGAACTACTTTTTTGCAAACACTTTGCTCAACTAGCACTAATTTTTATGAATACATCTCTGAAGCAGCAGGAATTATTGATATACCCCAACACAATATTGTTTGAGTTGCTGAGTCATTTTACGTGCCCAAATGTTATAGTTTGTCGACTAGTTATTGTAATATTTCTAGTGAGCATGTGCAGTGCTGTCTTGAGAAGAGTACCCCGACGCGCGTGCTTGCCTTCTGTCACACGGAGAACGAACACTCGACGCCACGGTATTATTTCGAAACCTTTGTAGCACGTACAGCAGATATGATTACCTTAGCGCCAGAGTGCTTCAGAACAAACACATTTTAACACCCAACTCTTACATCAGGTAAGCTGATTTGACAGATTAATTAAAAGGGAAAAAGTTCTCATATTAATAGCTTATAAATGTGCTGATGTGCTGCAACTGTTTTAAAATGTAATTAAATCTAGAAATGTTTGTTGAGGCCATTGTGAACTTCCTACTTGTATGGCATGCTGTATATTTTCTATAGTTGATTAAGTGTGTTTGTGTGTCTTCTTTTTAACAAAGCCACATCTGCTGTGTCTACCGAGGTAAATCGAACCCCCGATTTCAGCGTAGATTTATCTCTGTACCATCGCGGGACACTTGATTAAGAAACTTGTGTAATGTTAACGTGTAGATAATTACTTAACAAATTGCATATTGTTGGTCTTTCTTTCAGCTTGTCCACGTGGTTAAGGCACTCGACTCATATTCCGAGAGTCGCGGACTCGAATCCCCATCACATCAAATCTGCTCGCCATTTCTGCCTTTTGGAAAAGGCTTTTTCAATCCCACTATTCGTTGGTAAAAGAGTATTCCAAGAGTTGGCGTTGGGTAGTGATGACTAGCTGTCTTCCCTCTCGTCTTATATTGTTAAATTAGGGAAGGCTAGCGCAGATAGCCCTCGTGTAGCTTTGCGCAAAATTCAAACCAAACCAAACGAATATTTCAGCTTACAATTTGAAACGAGTTAATTGAATCGTATTGATACATGTTTCTTTAGGTTAAATTCGGACCATGCCAAGCTGTTTGCGGGTTTAAAGGTCCAGGGTTAGAACCGCGATACCCTCCGACATTTAAATTATGGAGGAATTACAAGAGTAACAATTAGTCTCCTCACTCAGGATACTGAATGTTGTCTTATGTCTGGTGAACAGATATATGAAGTGTGTGTGTGTAACTTGGAGCCTCCAACCTGGCTGTTTAATTCATTATGTTGCCAAATTATTAGAAACTAATAGTAACAAATACATTTCGTACGTCAAGTTCTTGTATAGGATCTGGTAGGATTCTGGATCACATGGTGTACAGACACTGTTCAAGTTATATTTCTACCACTTAGTGGTTGTGTTTCGATATGTACACTGGTTAATGATACAGCAGTGTTTCTGCAAGTGCCATATACATCACAATAACAATATAGTATTTAAATTAAGTGCTTTTACTTCGCAACCAGATTACATCAAAGAGCTTTATTATACGTATACGTGTAGTTTACGTCGCAAGAATTCACAGATATGTGTTGATTGTAACCTACATTACGAGAATTAATACATTTATACACAAAAATACTTGCTGTATAAAGAACTATCAAATATCACGTGTATTTTTTAATAAAAATCACCCTTCTTAACAATGAACTTATATTCATCTGCTGGACATTCTTTCACAATGAATTTATTATATTCTTCTGCTCGACATTCTTAAAAAACGAATTTATCACATACATATTCCGGACATTATTTAACAATGAATTTGTTACATTCATCTGCTGGACATTATTTGACAATGAATTTATTACATATATATTGGGACATTCTTTACCAATGATTGGTTTGTTTTTAATATCGTGCAAAGCTACTCGAGGGCTATCTGCACTAGCCGTACCTAATTTAGCAATATAAGACTAGAAGGAAAACAGCTAGTCATCGCCACCCACCGCCAACTATAGGATTACTCTTTACCAATGAATAATGGGATTGTCCGTGACATTATAACGCCATCACGGCTGAAAGGGCGAGCATGTTTGATGTGACGGGGATCTGAACCCGTGACTTTCAGATAACGAGTCGAACGCCTTAACCATTCTGGCCACACCGAGCCTCTTTAACAATGAATTTATTACATTTATCTGTTGAACATTCTTTGAAAATGAATTTATTGCATTCATCTGCTAAACATTCTTTAACAATGAATATATCATATTTATCAGTTGGACATTCTTTAAGAATTGATTTATTATATTTATACTGTGGACATTCATTAACAATGAATTCATTATATTCATCTGCTCAACATTCTTTAATAGTGAATTTATTATATTAATCGGCTGGGCATTCTTTAAAAATGAATTTATTACATTTATCTGTTGAACATTCATTGACAATGAATTTATTATATTCATCTGCTGGACATTCTTTACCAGTGTATTTATTATATTAATCGGCTGGACATTCTTTAAAATGGATTTATTACATTTATCTGTTGAACATTCTTTAACAATGAATTTATTATATTCATCTGCTGGACATTCTTTAATAGTGAATTGATTATATTAATCGGTTGAACATTCTTTAACAATGAATTTGTTATATTCATCTGCTGGACATTCTTTAATAGTGAATTGATTATATTAATCGGTTGAACATTCTTTAAAAATGGATTTATTACATTTATCTACTGGACATTCTTTAACAATGAATTTATTACATTTATATTCTTGACATAACTTAACAATGAATTTATTACTTTCATCTACCACTCATTCTTTAACAATGAATTTATTACTTTCATCTGCCACTCATTCTTTAACAATGAATTTATTACATTTATATTCCAGATATTTTTCAACAATGAATTTATTACTTTCATCTACCACTCATTCTTTAACAATGAATTTATTACTTTCATCTGCCACTCATTCTTTAACAATGAATTTATTACATTTATATTCCAGATATTTTTCAACAATGAATTTATTATATTCATCTGAGGAACATTCGTTAAGAATGGATTTATTACATTTATATTCATGATATTCTTTGACAATGATTTTATTAAATTTATATTCCGGACATTATTTAACAATTAATTTATTATTTTCATCTGCTGGACATTCTTCAACAATGAATTTATCATATTTATCTGCTGGACGTTCTTTAAGAATGGATTTATTACATTTATACTGTGGACATTCATTAACAATGATATTATTATATTCATCTGCTAAACATTCTTGAATAATGAATTTATTATATTAATCGGCTGGACATTCTTTAAAAATGCAGTTATTACATTTATTTGTTGAACATTCATTAACAATGATATTATTATATTCATCTGCTCGACATTCTTTAATAATGAATTCATTATATTAATCGACTAGATATTCTTTAAAAATGGATTTATTACACTTATATTCCACACATTCTTTAACAATGAGTGTGTGTTTTCTTATAGCAAAACCACATCGGCTATCTGCTGAGCTCTTTAACAATGAATTTGTTACGTTAATCTGCTAGACGTTCTTTAACAATGAATTTATTACATTTATCTGTTGGACATTCTTTGAGAATGAATTTATTACATTTATCTGATAAACATTCTTTGAGAATGAATTTATTACATTTATCTGATAAACATTCTTTGAGAATGAATTTATTACATTTATCTGATAAACATTCTTTAACAATGAATTTATCATATTCATACGCTGGACAATCTTTAACAATAAATTTATTACATTTATATTATAGGCATTCTTTAATAATGAGTTTATTACATCATCTGCAGGACATCCTTCAACAATGAATTTATAATACTCATCCCACAGACATTTGATTTGACGAATACTTTCTAACTGACATACACTACCAAGTTAGATATGTGAATCTATAATAATAACTGGAAGTGGCTTTACCACTTCTAGCAACGTATAGATCTACTGTTGGATACACTGTTTATTTTACTTTCCAACGTGGCATTACTACACTGTTATTCTCCCATTTTAAAAGCCAGAATTTTTTGTATATTTCCTGATTTGTAATGTACTGTTCTGTGAACGACTAAGTTGCAGAGAAAACTGTTTATCTATTAAGACCTTGTCAGATCTTTAGGTCTATATTCCTACAGTTATCTGTCTTACTGACATGAAGGTTTCCCATTTAAAAAATTTTAATTCTAGGTCCATGGCGCTTGACTTGTAATCTGAGGGTCAGGGGTTTGAATCCCTATCACACCAAACGTACTCGACCTTTCAGCTGTGTAGGCATTATAATCCAATTATTTGTTGTTTAAAGAATAGTCCAAGAGTTGTCGGTGGGTAGTGATGACTACTTATCTCCCCTCTAGTCTTATACTGCTATATTAGAGACGGCTAGTGCAGATAGCCCTTATGTAGCTTTGCGCGAAATTAAAGAAACAAAAATATTTAGGTTTATTTCCACATTCAATGACAATTTGGGTTCTCATATGATAATTTTTAATTTTTTACACCTATTTCTAGGCTTGTGGTTCAAACATATTTGTACTTGAAGTATTATAAATGTACACTGGAAGTGTTGTCTTTTTTGCTCTTTTTGAACTCTTCAAGAAACTTCTTCCAGCTATGTAAATCTGTTTACAGGTGTAGTTTTGTCTTCATTTTCACTGATGACAATTTATGCATCAAACGAGAATCTCGCCTTTTAAAGAACAGTGTATCAATGACAGTGAATGAAGGAAACTAACTTATATTTGTTTCGTAAGTACCCTACATTTTATTTTTATAGAATTATTTACATTAACAGCGTTAATCACAATGTTTAATACATATATATGCCTACATACATATGTATTTATTTATTATTTTCGTATAGTGTTTTTATTTGAATAATTATAATTATGTTTGGGATTAGCCCAAATCTCTTATACTGACCAAGATACCTCATTAAATATTATTGGGATTACGTCCGAAAATGTCGTTAACAGTAGCCCCCAGCAGCTAGCTCATCGGTAAGTTTGAGAGTTTTTAAAACTAAAATGTGAGACTCGATACTCGTGATGTTTTAATGATTTTACATCTTCGTTTCATGGGTTTGTTAATATCATAGTTTGAAACGAGATGTTTAATTATCTATAGTAGTTTCTTGGTTATTATGTAGTTCTGATCCGTTTAGGTAAGTTACTTAGATACCTGTACCTAACTAAACACAAGAAAAACATGTATTAAAAGTGTCGACTTAAATTTTCCTATGAGATTCTTGTATAGAGTTTATCAAATCATGTTATATTAGTCGTTATATAAAGTCTTAATAATGTTTGGATAAGTCAAAATAATATTATAAATTAAATAGTATTATATTAGTGTCTATAGTAATGTTTTGAATGAACCAAGAATTAGGTCTCACAGTGTTACTACGTTACACTTTGACTTAGTGTTTGAATAAATCAAGAAAACAGAACAACATTTTTTCGTAAGTTTCTGAATTGTTGTTTTAATCTAGACTAACAAACAGACACACAGTCTGTCATCTTTTATTTAAGTTTATCACTGAGTTTTGACAGGTTATAGACAGGACGGAGCCTTGGTATACTAATTACTTTGACTCTACCAGTCATCACATTTCTCTACAATTCTGTTTGGCAACCATTATACCAGTGCTATCATATTTATCTTAAAACTTTGATAATTGTTTGTTTGTTTGTTCTGAATCTCGCGCAACTCTACAAAAGGGGCTGCCTGCGCTAAACTTTGAAGTTATCAGTAAACTGGACATTGGCTGTTGTCCGAGAGCACCTTAATTTTCGAACGCTAAGGAGACAGAATGTTTTTCTTCTTCTAAAAAATAGCTAAATCACATCAAGCTCTTTTAGGGTCAGGTAAAAACGTTGTTTTTGTGTCAACTGTTTATTACATCCTTTGTAAGTTTCCTCATCTGTTTCTAAGATTAAATATTATTTCGTGGTCGCAGGTGAAGTCCAATGGTGTAGTTGTTAACAAACACGGATATGTCTTCTTTAGTTCAGTTAGCGTGACTTCAGCGATTACTTCAGCGACAAATGCGTAGAATATTAAAGAGATTTTTTTGGGGATGTGACAAACATCGTTATTTTCCGAGCTACACCTTACAAGTGGGTCAGTCTTCCCCTCAGGAGTTTCTGTAATAACTAGAATTGTTTTACCGAGTGTAAGCAGAAGACAGGAAGGAAAAATCCCTTTGGCATCACACAAAATTGAGATTGGCTCTCACCACTAAAGAATGCCAGGACCGTTATATATGTATTGAGAGACGTGTGTATGTAGGCCCTATCCTTCCGCATATAGCAGATGTAATCTCTCTGCGTTTTTTTGTGATTTGGCTTCTTACCGCCAGGTGGTTATTTATCAGCTGCGACTGTTAACTCCTCACTATATTTCCACTCGAAACAGAAAAACGACTTAGCTTTTTAGTGATCTCCCCACAATGGAAGGATTTATATTTATATAAGTTAAAGACTGGTGTTAATGTAATGGTTTCTGTAATAATAATAACTTACGATTACAGTAAACTATGTAAAACAAAACTAAAATCCATCTGGTTATTAGCCAATTGAAAATACTTTTTTTTTACGAATGTTATTATTACGTGTTTTCTGTATATAGTGGCCTGCTAGTCTCACCATTTATTCAAGTATCTAATGTATGTATATTTTTGTAGGGTGTACTCACGCACATATTTGACTAATGGAAGCTATTCCAGCAAGTCGACTGGGTACTTTTGTTATCCAACTGAACACAGCTATGTTCTGACTTGACTACATAATCAGGTGAATAAATACCTAAACGTTCTCGAAAATGATCGTTTATTTTTAAATCAACCCTTTTGTAACCAAGAGATTCCATCAGCGAAAAAAACGACCTTACAACATTATACACACTATCTAAGGAATAAGCAAACCACCTATTTCTCTTTTCATTTGAGAAACACAACAGTTGGGAAACTTTCAGTTTTTAAAATATGATAGTAACGTACGATGCCGACTTGTATTTTCGTAATTTAGAGGTCAGGTCAGCACCAAACTACACAAATGTTCAAAACTTTATCCTTTTATTAATTTATATGACCTTCGAAGGTTACGATGGGGAAAAGTTAATATTTACATCTAATGGGATCAAAATTTCATATCTAAACTAGAAGACTGAATAGATAGATATAAGAGTAGCAGTATTCTGGTAAAATCAGAAATAAATGTATTCAATTACGAAACATCAGAGTTTGTATTTAGTTTGCGTGTTCATTTCTTTTTCTGTAATATAATAAGTTTTATTTTTAAATTTATTTGATTATTAACTCTACAAGAGTAATTTCTGAACAAGAAGCTATACAGGGTGTTAAAATAGTTTTTAAACATTAACTGATGCAGTTATACAAGTAAATTAACATAGGTGACTAGTAGTTGACATTCTCTGTTCCGGAACGCCTACTTGTTTGTTTTTTAATATGCACAAAGCTACACGAGGGCTATCAGCGCTAGTTATCCTTAATTTATCAGTGTAGAACAAGAGGGAAGGCAGCTACTCGTCATCACCCACCGCCAACACTTGAGCTACTCCTTTATCAACGAATAGTAGGATTGACCGTCACAATCTAAAGCCCACACGGCTGAAAGGGCGAGCACCTTTAATGGAAGGAGGATTGGAACCCACAACCCTCAGAATGCAAGTTGAGTGTCATAACCAGCTGGTCACACCGAGCCAGTAACATCGATAAAATAACATGTAGGACTATTGAATTACATTGTCTGTCACCTGTTATTGTACATGAGTTACATAAGCTACAATAAAGAGCACGTATATGACATACAACTTCACCAACCGATTTATTTTTATTAACGTTTCGATCAACTGTTTTGTTTTGTTTTTTCTCTTTTTCTGTGCTGTAATAAACCTTTCAATTAAAGTATTTCATTCGTCAAACGTTTTATCCAAATTGTATCTTTTAACAAACGGTTCGAGTAACTAACTGGTTTGTTTTGATTGACGCTTCAAAAACACTGGTTTGTTTTGATAAATGTTTCAACCAAAAGGATTCTTTTAAAAACTATTTTCACCAGCATATTTCTTTTGACAAACATTTCTGCCAAACGGTATTGTTTGACAAACGTTTCATATAACCGGTTTGTTTTGATAAATGTTTCGGACGTACTGTCTTTATTGTTAAAGATTTAAGATATACTAGTTTCTTCTTTTCAGTTAAAAAAACAGGCATAGGGTGTGGAAAAGAAACTCGATAATATGTAAGAAATGTATTTGCTTAGCATAACCAGGTGGTTAGGACGCTTGACTCGCAATCTGAGGGTCCAAGGATCGAATCCTCGTCCCATCAAACACGCTCTTCCTCTCAACCATGAAGGCGTTATAAAGTTTCGATCAATCTCACAATTTGTTAGTAAGAGAGTAGCCTGAATTGTTAGTGGGTGGTGATGACTTGCTGTTTTCCCTCTAGTTTTTCAACTGATAAATTGAGGACTACTAGTTGAGAGAGCCATCGTGTAGCTTTCTACGAAATTCAAAACAAACATAAAAAATACATTGGACCGTTTTGTGGATGTTTCATGTAGTTTGGGTGAATATATTAAAGGACCCAAAATACAATAATTAGAATAATAAAAAAATCTTAATTTGCTGGGATAGATCGTTTTATCTTCTTCTGAAACATGTTCGTGTTCATTCCTATCTTATATTAATTTCTCTTATCAGATATTTCTATCATCGTTAAGAGATCCCATTCAACAAGCTTACAGATAAAAATCCGTAAGAAAACATTGAACAAACCTATAGCTAAAAGTCTATAACAGAATGTTAAACAAACTTGTAGCTAAACGTCTATAAGAAAGTGTTGAACAAACTTAAAGCTCAAACTCTATAAGAAAGTGTTGAACAAACTTATAGCTAAAAGTCTATAATGAAAAGCAGAACAAACTTATGGCTAAAAGTCTATAAGAAAATGTTGAATACATTTATCACTAAATGTCTATAAAAATGTTGAACAAACTTATAGTTAAAAGTCTATAAGAAAATGCTTAACAAACCTATAGCTAAAAGTCCATAAGAAAGTGTTGAACAAACTTATAGCAAAAGTCTATAAGGAAAAATAGAACAAACGTATAGCTAAAAGTCTATAAAAAATGTTGAATACACTTATAGCTAAAAGTCTATAAAATTGTTGAACAAACTTATAGCTAAAAGTCTATAAGAAAGTGTTTAACAAACTTATAGCTAAAAGTCTATAAGAAAGTGTTTAACAAACTTATAGCTAAAAGTCTACAAAAAGTTGGACTAACTTGTAGCTAAAAGTCTATAAGAAAATGTTAAACAAACTTATAGCTTAAAGACTATAAGAAAGTGTTGAACAAACTTATAGCTAAAAGTCTACAAGAAAATGTTGAACAAACTTATAGCTAAAAGTCTATAAGAAAATGTTGAACAAACTTATAGCTAAAGGTCTATAAGAAAATGTTGAGCAAGTATGTAAGACGTCATCATATAGCTTGGTTAGAGTATGCAAGACGTCATCATATAGCTTGGTTAGAGTATGTAAGACGTCATCATATAGCTTGGTTAGAGTATGCAAGACGTCATCATATAGCTTGGTTAGGGTATGTAAGACGTCATCATATAGCTTGGTTAGTGTATGCAAGACGTCATCATATAGCTTGGTTAGAGTATGTAAGACGTCATCATATAGCTTGGTTAGAGTATGCAAGACGTCATCATATAGCTTGGTTAGAGTATGCAAGACGCCATCATATACCTTGGTTAGTGTATGCATGGACACGTTTTCTGATGTATATGATTGAGATGTTAGTTTGTAACTATTGTTGTTTGAAAAGGACAAATGCTTTTTGAAATACATGATTTTAAAGACGTATCTTAAGAAACTTAGCACAGTAAATTTTGTTGTTTTTCACTATACCAACACCTGTCACCTCGAGAGTGACTTTCAGAACAGTTTGAGAAATAGTTTTGTTTTAGCGATTGGTAGAGAATCAATCAGGTACATTGTTAACATCATGATCATTAAAGTTTATCTCTATAATATCACCCAGGTACATTGTTAACATCATGATCATTAAAGTTTATCTCCATAATATCACCCAGGTACATTGTTAACATCATGATCATTAAAGTTTATCTCTATAATATCACCCAGGTACATTGTTAACATCATGATCATTAAAGTTTATCTCCATAATATCACCCAGGTACATTGCTAACATCATGATCATTAAAGTTTATCTCTATAATATCACCCAGGTACATTGTTAACATCATGATCATTAAAGTTTATTTCTATAAAATCACACAGGTACATTGTTAATATCATGATCATTAAAGTTTATCTCTATAATATCACCCAGGTACATTGTTAATATCATGATCATTAAAGTTTATCTCTATAAAATCACACAGGTACATTGTTAATATCATGATCATTAAAGTTTATCTCTATAAAATCACACAGGTACATTGTTAACATCATGATCATTAAAGTTTATCTCCATAATATCACCCAGGTACATTGTTAACATCATGATCATTAAAGTTTATCTCTATAAAATCACACAGGTACATTGTTAACATCATGATCATTAAAGTTTATCTCTATAATATCACCCAGGTACATTGTTAACATCATGATCATTAAAGTTAATTTCTATAAAATCACACAGGTACATTGTTAATATCATGATCATTAAAGTTTATCTCTATAAAATCACACAGGTACATTGTTAACATCATGATCATTAAAGTTTATCTCTATAAAATCACACAGGTACATTGTTAATATCATGATCATTAAAGTTTATCTCTATAAAATCACACAGGTACATTGTTAATATCATGATCATTAAAGTTTATCTCCATAATATCACCCAGGTACATTGTTAACATCATGATCGTTAAAGTTTATCTCCATAATATCACCCAGGTACATTGTTAACATCATGATCATTAAAGTTTATCTCTATAAAATCACACAGGTACATTGTTAACATCATGATCACTAAAGTTTATCCCTATAAAATCACCCAGGTACATTGTTAATATCATGATCATTAAAGTTTATCTCTATAAAATCACACAGGTACATTGTTAACATCATGATCATTAAAGTTTATCTCTATAAAATCACACAGGTACATTGTTAACATCATGATCATTTAAGTTCAGTTATTTAAAATCATTCAGGTACATTGTTAACATCATGATCATTAAAGTTCAGTTATTTAAAATCATTCAGGTACATTGTTAACTTCATGATCATTAAAGTTCAGTTGTTTAAAATCATCCAGGTACATTGTTAACATCATGATTATTAAAGTTCAGTTGCTTAAAATCACCCAGGTACATTGTTAACATCATGATTATTAAAGTTCAGTTGTTTAAAATCACCCAGGTACATTGTTAACATCATGATCATTAGTACCATATCTTTCTGTTAAAACTCATTATTTATCTAGATAATCCATATTTATACCATATCCTGAAAAATTCGAATAACATTTTCATGTCAATTTACGTAAAATTTTGTAGGTCAAGAAATTGGTAATAAGGACTTGTGTATTTTAATCTCAGCCATAGCTCTAACCCTCATATATCAGTATTTTAATACTGGATATCGTAAAATACAAATTCTGTCTTTAAAGGATCAACTCATTTTTGGTATTCTAATATTAAATGTCATAAGATTCAAGTTCCAACTCTGAAGGATCACCTCATCTTTGGTATTTTAATATCGTATTTCGTAAGATGTAAGTCAACGAAAGTATTTTCGATTAATAAACTTTGTTTCAGTTGTGCTGGTGGATCGAATTTCGAAACTTCCACAACTTTAGACCGTGCGTTATTGTTACTTTATACTTGTATCTAAAACATAAATATGTAAGAGATATTTTCCTTATGTGCGTGTGAAAACAAAGGTAGAAACTTTGTACAGTTTGAAGCATGTGTGGGCGCATACGGAAGTGTATGTGTTATGAACTGTGGTAATATTAAAGTCTGTTCGGTTTGCTTTGTACTTTTTACACATTTACCTTAGATAACGTGAATTTCCTAAGTGCTGCGTGTCGAAACGTATACAATAAGGAAAGTAGGTGGAAAGGTAAGAATCTATGTGTGGGTAGGGGGTTTGATCACTTTAACCAGAAAAGCCAGCTGCCAAGATATATAAAAAGCTGTAATAATTATTGTTGCAATACCTCTGCATTAAAAGGCTCAGCGTTTCAGGAATTGGCTAGTTTGTTGTTTTCTTTATATGCGTGTATAATTGGTGTATATAAACACACACACATTCTTTAGGGTTAGGACATCAAGTTCACTTGAAACACTTGGGTTTGTGTTATGTGTAAGCAGTTCGATGTGAACTTAACGTCATGTGCAACAACAGTTTTATCATAAACTCTTTTGGTTCGGGTGTCTTAGCATCTTTCTTTCATCCACTACAGTTCTTTTATACCCAACCACCCCTACTGGCAAGTAACGGTCCTCACTGGGCGCCAGTAATAAAGTGTGTGTTTGTGTTTTTCTCATAGCAAAGCCACAAAGGGCTATCTGCTCAGCCCACCGAGGGGAATCGAACCCCTGATTTTAGCGTTGTAAATCCGGAGACTTACCGTTGTACTAGCGGGGGGCAGTAATAAAGAAACTTAGAGAAACAATTTTTGCTATCGAAAGTACAAAATGTTTCTAAAAAAACTGGTTTCACAGTTTGGTTTGATTTGAATTTTGCGCAAAACTACTTGAGGAATATCTGCTCTAGCCGTCCTTAGTGCAGCTAGTCATCACCACCCACCGCCAACTCTTGGGCTACTCTTTTAACAATTAATAGTGGGATTGACCGTAACATTATAACGTCTCCACGACTGAAAGGGCGAGCATGTTTGGTGTGATGGGGATTCGAACCCGCGACCGTCAGATTACGAGTCGAGTGTCTTAATCACCTGGTCATGCCGGGCCCAGGTTTCACAGTAACAAAACATAGAAATTTTATATTCTTATGACTACTCAAAAATAGAGGTCGATAGTGGTCGTAAATGTGAATGTTCAAAGTTTCAGAAGTGATACTACACAGCTCGTGTTTGATCTGTGTACATCTACCCACGGTGTATTATGGTAAGCATACAAGTCGCAAGATAGCGCTGTAGTAGCCTACATTTGCTCTATACTCAATTCCTGTGTAAAGAATATTAAACTGTGTAGCAACATTTGTACCCAGGAAGATGTTTGTATTACAAACCTCATTAATCATAATTTATCTTCATTTTAGCGAACCAGCAGTTAATATTAGTTTATTTGTTCATAAAACCAAGAACATCACAAACCATTAAACAGAAAATCTAGTGCAAGAGGGAGCATATTAAAATCACCGAATTTCTACTAATATTTCTATGTTGGGAATCCAAAAACATGAGATTAGACGACAACTTTATGAAACATTTTGTGTTCATTGAGGTACCTCAAAGTTAGGACTGACGTGGCCAAATGGTTAGTGGAGCTTGGCTTGCAGTCTAAGGGTCACAGGTTCGAATCCCCATCACAACAAACATGCTCGCCTTTTCAGCTGTGGGAGCGATATCCCATGACAGTCAGTCCAGCTATTCGTTAGTAAAAAAATAGCCAAAGAGTTGGCGGTGGGTAATCTTTCACTGGCTAACAACTTACAAGTTGATTAATTCATTGAAGACTTTAAGTACAGTAAAAGTCAAATTATCTGTTAAAACAACTTTGTATAAAAACAAACAAACACAGCTAGCAGAATGAACAAAACAAACCAATATTGTTTGGTTTCATTTTCGGTTTTTCTTAACTAGAAGGTGTACTTTCTGCTCTTTTCTGCGTGTGTGTGTATTAAGAAACAAAGTTTCTCTCCACAGAAAAATATGGATCACAGCAACAAGATAACAAGATAAGACCAAAAAAAAATATATTACATGATAAGAAAATATCAAATGTACCCTAGTTGTAGAGGTTTCTGAAAATATAGGTCCTATATAGCAATAGGGATACAACGTCTTTCAGATTTAAACTTCTCTTGGTTGCCTTTGAAAAACAAATCTTCTAATCGTTGTGTCAACGCATGAAACACAACACGTGACAGTCGTGACTCAACATATGAAATACATCAAGTGACAGTCATATTCAGTATATGAAGCATGATACGTGACAGTTATGATTCAACACATGAAACACAAGTAATACTAATAATTATATCAGCACGTAACTGGGACGTGATACTTTCTGTATGTACATATAACTCCGTTACTTTAGTTACTTATACTTTCTCAGAACGTTGAAAATGAGTAGGTTCTATGTAAATGTTTTCATAGTTTTTCATGATGGATACCTTGAAAATTAGTTTACATTTAAATACTGAGGTTTCCTCTGAAGTAAAGTATTTCATTTTTTTAAACATCAGCTTAGTATTAGAAGTCAAGTTACTGTCATTTATCAGTGGTTCCTTCTTTGATCTTGGTTGTCATACCAGTTAATGAGGAAGACTGGCATTGTTTAATCTAATGTGACGTCACTACCGGTTGATTATAGACACGTGAGAGGTCACACGTGTGCCTGCAAGTTTAGTTGCTCCAGGTGTCTCCGTAACTTAGCAACAATTGAAGCTAGAGATTATCTTACAAAGTCAGTGTTCCTTTATGTTTGTTTCAAGAGAATGTGGCTAAATGGGAAAATATGACAGCCATCTACAAGTCCTCGACTTTCAACCCGTTCTCCATGGTAGTTCATATTGTGTTGTTGATGTCAACATATTCAGTTTCTTTACCTGAAAGTTGTAACTTCTACTATATCATTCTCAAAGTTCAAAGATTATTTATAAATGTTTGAAATATATCAAAACTTTACAAACAGTACCACCCTTCTTCAGAAAGCAATAAACAATACTACCCTTCAGTAAAACAACAAATAATACTACCCTTCAGTAAAACAACAAACAATACTACCCTTCAGTAAAACAACAAATAATACTACCCTTCAGTAAAACAACAAACAATACTATCCTTCAGTAAAATAACAAACAATACTACCCTTCAGTAAAATAACAAACAATACTACCCTTCAGTAAAACAACAAACAATAATACTACTACCCTTCAGTAAAACAACAAACTCAACAAGCAACAATATTATACTTTAATAGTTCACAACAACAATACTATTTTCCATAAACTTATAAACAAAGTTATCCTTCGAAAATTTACAAATAAAGCTACTTTTTTAAACATGTCACAAACAAGACATCACTGAAAATCTTTACAAACAAATACAGTGGATGATTGGGAATCTATTCACATTTACCCTTAGTTTGTCATCAAGTATAATCGATACAAGTACACTGAATGGGTTGATAATCTCCTAATAATCGACTTTAGTTTGTCAACAGTAATTTTTGGATGTATTTAAATTGTGTATATTGCAGAAAATTTGTATTTTTACCTCCGTCTATGTGTTCTTTCTAGTACTGTTACGCCATCTGGCTTGGCAAGCAGGTGCTGCCATCTATGTATTATTACTTCGACGTTCTCTAAAAATGCAGTTTTAGTGATAAAATCGAAGTGTCTTTCAGATGAATTTCTTCTGGAGTGGGTCCTCAAGTAAGAACTAAGTAGCTTGAAGTTGCGTTCGGAACTAGATTGTCAGATTGAAATCAATGTCTATCAAGTCTTACACGAAACTCGAGCGCCCTCTTATATATAACGTTGTAAATGCAATAAATAACGTATCTCGAGGGATAGCGATCATCTGCGTAGAAAGAAATAAGGCCCAAGTTAAGTTTCAATAGTCGACTATGATCACAAAAAATGTATATATATACAAATACTTTAACAAACGTTTCGTTTCAAAATGTCCTCTTGTCTCTGCTTTAACTCGCATGGTAACAGTTTTAAAATTGTCATCAGTAGTGTAGTTAATTAAAGGGTTTTCCTCTAATAGTTCTACCAATCCAAAGGATTGTCACTAATATTCCGGTCACCCAAAGGATATTCATTAGTACTCCTGTCAACTCAGTAGGACTATCACCGACAAGTACAAATAATTATAGATCATTAACAGATGCAATTCAGGATACTCCATATCTTTCTGCATGTAGACAAACTTTAAATCAAACGCACGCGAAAAGATCATGTGTATCACACTTCTTTGGCCATAGTTTACTGTAAAACACCTAAGATAATACATACTTAGCTTATCAAAGCTATCAACAATAGTGTTGAAATATTTTAGCTAAATGATTAAGGTATACAGCGGAACCTGACATATTAACCACACTTCAAATCAAATGTGCCAGGAATTTTCAATCTAATAAAAGTAGATATCAGATTTAGACTCTAGCCTTGTACGGTTCCCATTCATCGCTCAAATCTAATAGTTATGAAAGATTAACTGTAAATCTAACAACACTATCAGGTTATTTATAATATGAATAATCTTTCTGTTCTTGACATCCGTCTAACTGTAAAACTGATAATGATATGACAGATCAAGTATTTCATCTTGTACCACATTCTGGTTCACACATTGTTATCCTCGAACTAACTGTAAGATTGGTAGATATTGTAATCTTTGAACTGTAAATGGTACACACTGTCGTCCTTCAACTGTAAAGTGGTATATATTGTTATCCTAAAATTCACTGTCTGATTAGTATATATTGTTATCCTAAAATTCACTGTCTGTTTAGTATATATTGTTATATTTAAACTATAAACTGGTATACATTGTTGTCCTTGAGCTGACTGTAAGATTACTATATATTTTTATACTTGAGCTAAAAATTGGTACACATTGTTATACTTGAACTGAATCTAAGATCTGTAACTATTGTTATGTTTGAACTATAAACAGGTATACATTGTTATTCTTGAACTATAAGATTGGGAGATATTATTATATTTGAACCATAAACTGGTAATATTGTTATCCTTGTACTGACTGTCAGACGTTAATATATTATTATGTGTCAACTATCAACTGGTATACATTCTTATCCTTCAACTGACAGTACGATCTATAGATATTATTATCTTTAAGCTATAAACTGGCATACGTTCTTATCCTTGAACTGTAAGATCGTAGATATTGTTATGTTTGAACTATAAACTGGTATACATTGTTATCCTTGAACTGATGTAAGATTTGTAGATATTATTATCTTTAAATTATACAATAGTATACATCTGTTATCTTTGAAATGTAAGGTTGGTGTATATTGTTATGTTTGAACTATAACTGGTTTACATTGCTATCCTTGAATTCACCGTAAAATCTAAGATGTTATTATCTTCACACGGTAAACTGATATATCTCGTTATCCTTGAACTGTGAGATTAGAAGATATTGTTACGTTTACACTATAACGTGGTATACATTGTTATCCTTGAACTAACGGTACGATCTGTAGCTATGAATATCTTTGAACTATAAACTAGTATACATTGTTATTTTTGAACTGTAAGATTAGTAGATATTGTTTTGTATGGTATACAATGTTATCTTTGAACTGACTCTTAGATATGTTCATATAGTTATTTTAAACTATAAAATGGGATACACTGTTATCCTTGAACTGTAAGATTTTTATGCATTGTTATCTTTGTACTGACTGTATGATTTGTAGATATCATTATCTTTAAACAATAATTTGGAATTCATTGTTATTTTTCAACTGATTGTTAGACCTAATGATGTTATTATGTTTGAACCATAAACTGGTATACATTGTTATCCTTCAACTGTAAGATTGGTATATATTGTTGTATTTGAACTATAAACTTGTATAGCTTGTTATCCATGAACTGACTGTGTGATCTGTAGATATCATTATTTTTGTACTATAAACTGGTATACATTGTTGTTTTTGAACTAACTGTAAGATTTTTAGTTATTTTCTTACACTATAAATTGGAATTCATTTTTATTCTTCATGATCGGTAGATATTATTATCTTTAAACTATAAACAGGTAAAAATATTTATAATTGAACTGTGAGATTGGTAGATATTTTATGGTTGAAATATAAACTAGTATACATTGTTATACTTGAATTCAGTGTTGATATAGTTATTTTAAACTATAAAATGGGATACATTGTTATCCTTGAACTGTAAGAATGGTATATATTGTTATTTTTGAACCATAAACTGGTATGCAGTGTTATCTTTGTACTGATTTAAGATCTGTAGATATTATTATCTTTAAACAATAATTTGAATTCATTGTTATCTTTCAACTGACTGTTAGACCTGATGATATTCTTATCTTTAAAATATAAATTGGAATTCTTTGTTATCCTTCAACTGTAAGATATGTAAATATTGCTATGTTTGATTGTAAACTTGTATACATTATTTTCCTTGATCTGATTATAAGTCTGAAGTTATTATTATCTTTAAACTATAAACTGGTATACACTGTTATTTTTTGAAGTCACTGTAAGATCTGTAGATATTATTGTCTTTAAACTGTAAAGTGAAATACAATGTAATCCTTGAACTGTAAGATTGGTATATACTGTTATGATTGAACTACAAAGTGGTATACAATGTTATTCTTGAACTGACTGTCAGATCTGAAGATATTATTACCTTTAAACTATAAACTGGTACACATTGTTGTCATTGAACAGTCAGATTGGTAGATATTTTTATGTTTGAACTACAAAATGGAATTCGTTGTTATTCTTGAACTATAAGATTGGGAGATATTGTTATATTTGAATTATAAAGTGATATATATTGATATTTTTGAATTATAAAGTGATATATATTGATATTTTTGAATTATAAAGTGATATATATTGATATTTTTGAATTATAAAGTGATATATATTGATATATTTGAATTATAAAGTGATATATATTGTTATATTTGAATTATAAAGTGATATATATTGATATTTTTGAATTATAAAGTGATATATATTGTTATATTTGAATTATAAAGTGATATATATTGATATTTTTGAATTATAAAGTGATATATATTGTTATATTTGAATTATAAAGTGATATATATTGATATTTTTGAATTATAAAGTGATATATATTGATATTTTTGAAGTCAATGTAAGATCTGTAGATATTATTTTCTTTACATCGTGATCTTTGAATTGACTTTAAGATCTGAAGATATTATCCTTTTTAAACTATAAACTGGTATACTTTGTTATCCTTGAACCGATTTTAAGATTTGTAGATGTTATTATTTTTAAACTACAATCTGGTAAGTGGAAGAGTGTGGTTATTGTAAGATATTACATAACACTTAAATAGTGTCTTTATTGTATAACTTTACCTAACACTAGAACACTGTCTTTATTGTATAACATTATTTAACAATAGAAGAGTGTCTTTATTGTAAAACATCATTTAACACTAGCAAATTGTCTTTACTGTAAAGCATTGTTTAATACTAGAATAGTGCCTTTATTGTAAAACATTATTTAATCATAAAAGAGTGTCTTTATTGTAAAACTTTACCTAACAGTAGAAGAATGTCTTTATTGTAAAACATTATTTAATAATAAAAGAGTGTCTTTATTATAAAACATTTGTTAACACGGATAGAGTGTCTTTATTGTAAGATATCACCTAACACAAGAGGAGTGTCTGTATTGTAAAACTTTACTTAAACGTATCTCGTGTAACATATTCTGCTATCTAAACTGTGGTTACCATGTTGATGTTAACATGTTGATACTTTTGTTTTCCTTTGATGTTTCAAACACGTACACTGTTTAAGTAGATTGTATGCCGTCAATAAACTGTTAATATCTGAAGGCACGTAGTGGAAACGTTTCAGTTATCTTCTGAGTTAGGAATACAAAACACTACCCAAGCAATTTATCCTAACAAATAACAGTTTTTATAACACGATGTTTGTAAGTTGGTTAACGTAGGAACTCAGTGCGAGGTGACGCCGAATGTTCAAGTCCGGGATTGTGTTTACTCCATTTGGGTTTTAGAATTATTACCCAGTTCTAATCATAATATACGAATAATTTAGGTACAATGAAAGGTAAAATCTTTACTATTAATTATCGCCGAAGAGTTTTTGTAACACAGTTATTATCATTAGGGCTAGTGTTCACAGTGTTAGCTTACCCTATGTTTAACTACAACCGTTAATAAAGGCTAAGATAAAACTGTAGACACTAGCTAGCCCTGATGGCGGTAACTGTGTTCCTGGAACTAGTCGGTTTTGTTTAATAATAAACATTTTTACCTTTCACTGTGACAACAGAAACGTCGCGTTTTACTGTTCTTAATTGTTTAATCCTCGAATCGTCTTCTATGTTCCCAGTCATTCTTTGAATACATTAATTTCATCAGTGGTCTCCAGGTGTTTCGCCCACTCTATCGCCCATGTGTTTTACTTTGTTAGGCTAAATATCTCAAGCGGAGATAATCGACCATAGATTAAGGACAACTCCATGGATCAGACTGTTTCATAGTGTTCCCCCCGCCTATTCATCCATCTCACGTGACTAGAACTGTAGCGTGTGTGTATATACGTGGGGGTATACAAGCTTTGGCCTCTTAACGCGCGTCTGATTTTAAGCTGTCCAGCGGCAGGTAACCTAGCAACGGTTTCCGCGGCGTCTGGCACGTGGCTGCTGTCTCAAGTCATTATCACCGTTACTTTCTATTGAACCACATTATCCCAGCTGTTAGCCCGCGGCCGCCTACCAGCCCGATACTCAGAAGACTGTTATGTAGTGTGTCCAACCCACTAATTCTTTGTTTAATGGCTTCACATAGTTAACGGCCTTTTGGTGGCCAACAGGATATAAAAAAACATGACCTTAGAATCTTTTGCTCATTTCCAATTCTTAATTTGAAAAAAAAAAATAACGTTTGAAGGCTGATAATGCTAAAATTCGAGTTTCGGTACTCGTGTTGAGCAGAGCACGTATAACCCGTTATGTAGTTTTGTATTTAACACGAAATAAACAGAGTTATATATTTGTGGGATTTCATTTTTTCGTTTTATTTGAGAAAATCGTGCAAAACCGGATGAATACCGTGAAATATGATTTCTAATTTTTTGTTCTGTATTGACACAAAAACAAAACCATTAAATATATTATATGAAAGTTCGCTCAGGAATATTAGAAAACAAATGAAGTAACAAATATTTTTAATTTTTGCTGACTGTTGATTAATTACCCTGGACTTTTTTATTATTATTTTTATTCTTTGCTTGGAAAAGTTGACTACTTCAACTCAGTAAGTTGGATGAACGGTAAATTGACGGACTAACAACGGTAAAATTCGGGTCTCGATTCCGCGAGATGGACATAACGCAGATAACCTATTGCTTGGCGGCCCGGTATGGCCAGGTGGGTTAAGGCGTTCGATTCGTAATCTGACGGTCGCAGATTCGAATCCCGGTCGCACTAAACATGCTCGCCCTTTCAGCCGTAGGGGGCGTTATAATATGACGGTAAATACCACTATTCGTTGGTGAAAGAGTAGCCCAAGAGTTGGCGGTGGGTGGTGATGACTAGCTGCCTTCCCTCTAGGCTTACACTGCTAAGTTATGGAAGGCTAGAGCAGATAGTCCTCGTGTAGCTTTGGGCGAAATTCGAAAACAAACAAACAAACCTATTGTGTGGCTTTGGTCTGAAACAAACAAATTATCAATACGATAAGCCAGAGATATTTTAGACCCTATTTACATGAGAATAAGTTCGTTGTATTTTTTTAAATCATTACGTGTCGTGTAATCACGAGTTTTCAATTCCTGGCATCAATTTCGTTGTTAAACTCCGAAATTAACGCTTGTCTCACGATATATCTGCACGTGCTTAGAGATCTCACCTCGACGATGCCCTCGTCGTATCTGCTTTACCTTCAGCTATCTAATCTACACTCGTATTGTTGATTGGATCACTGTAAAGCTGTCTGTCTGTGAAGTCAAATGTTTGTCTTCAAGTAAAGGTATGTACTAGCAGAAAAAAAGTGTGACAGCAACATAATCATATGAAACTGTTTAGATTGTTATGGAACTATGATGTTAGGTTTAAGGTGAAGTCAACTTATTTAGACGACATATAAAATTCTGGAAATACTTGCATTATCTACATTTAAAACTAAGCTAAAACTCAACTTTATCCGAACAGATCTTTGAACAGAAGGAGACCAAATCAAGTAAGTTTGTTGTCAGTTGTTTCTGACAAACAGCACTGTGAATTGGACTTAGACTTACGTGGGTCTTACTTCAGATGGCCAGATCATCCTTGTCTGATCCCGCAGTCCAAAGCTGGAAGTTCCTTTTTAAAGCCAGAAGCTGATTGTTTTTATATCAAGGTCAGAATATTAAAACAATATATGGAATTAAAATGAAAGTTACCTTACACGATGTAGACTATGTATTTCTTACTAATGATTTTGTTTTTGTCTTACCAATTGTTTGTTTTTCAATTAGAAGAACAAAAGTATCTGATATTTCCATGTTATATAATTATACATATTTAATTTGAGTAGAGGTGAAGTGGAGATTTGATTAGTTTCATTGTCGATAGGAAAGACATTTTTATTCGCTTACATAAGTGGGCAACCTACTTTTTATCGTGTGATACCATTAATTTGAGCGAGAAAATGTACGTGAACGTGCATTAAACGTTTTGTGTTTAATCTGAAAGGCAGTCAGCTGCGTTCATTTTTATCATAATCTCCCCTGTCTCCCCCAGAGATGATCGTTTTTATCCTTTATATGTGTCAGAAGTGTATATAACCAAGCGTGGTCGAATGATGAAATGTACATCTTTATCGTAATCGAATAGCAGGGGATGAAACCCCACACCAGTATGTCTTCGTAGATATGTAAACCACCAGGGGATGCAACCCCGCACCGTTGTGTCTTCTGTAGAGACGTAAATCACCAGTGAATGAAACCCCACACCAGTATGTCTTCATAGATATGTAAACCACCAGGGGATGCAACCCCGCACCGTTGTGTCTTCTGTAGAGACGTAAATCACCAGTGAATGAAACCCCACACCAGTATGTCTTCATAGATATGTAAACCACCAGGGGATGCAACCCCGCACCGTTGTGTCTTCTGTAGAGATGTGAGTCACCAGTAAATGAAACCCCACACCAGTATGTCTTCATAGATATGTAAACCACCAGGGGATGCAACCCCGCACCGTTGTGTCTTCTGTAGAGATGTGAATCACCAGGGGATGCAACCCCGCCCCAATGTGTCTTCTGTAGAGATGTGAGTCACCAGTGAATGAAACCTCACACCAGTATGTCTTCTACAGAAATGTAAATCACACTCCAATTTTTTCCATGGAGCTGTCAGTGTTAAAGGGATTCATAATTACGCTTTACATATAAATGTTTTTTTTTGTAATGATTGAATCCTGGTTTAGATTAGCTTCTCAGAATATTTACTTATCTGACCTGACTGACTGTATTCAATTCAACACTATAAAATGACAGGTGTTAGTACCTTTAGTTTGAAATGCATTCTACAAACAAATAAAACCTGCCGCGGAAAAAAAAAGTACTTTTGAATATCTTATATGTTTCAGAGTGTCACATTACAGGCAGAGGTTTGGAGAGCACTCATTTGGTAGCTCGAAGAGGCAGAAAAAACAAAGATATGCTTTGATTATTACGTTATTTACTATAGCTGACAAAATAAAGCTGTGTTTCTTGCAGCAAGTAAATAGTAGGTCTTGTCTATCGCTGTTAACAGTAGATCCTGTCTTTATAGCAGCTGTTAAAATTACATTCTGTCTTCATTATATTTCATACCAGTAAGCCTTCTCTGTTGCACCTTATAACAGTAAGACATGTCTTCGTAGCAGCTGTTAAGAGCACCCTGACTTTATAGCAGCTGTTAAGAGTACACCCTGACTTTATAGCAGCTGTTAACAACAGATCCTGTATTTTTACAGCTTTTAACAGTAGATCCTGTCATTGTTACAGTTGTTAACAGGAGATCCGGTCTTTTTTACAGTTTTTAGCAGCACATTCTGCTATTATCGCATTTGTTAACCGTGGACCTTACACTTGTTGTATCTTTTTACGGTTCATATCGATTTGTTGTAGCTGTGACATTATACCTCATATTTTTGTAGCTGCTATCATTAGGCCTCGTGTTCGTTGTAGCTGTAGCATCATACCTCATATTTTTGTAGTTGCTATCATTAGGCCTCGTGTTCGTTGTAGCTGTAGCATCATATCTCGTACTCTTTGCAGGAGTTGACATTAGATTCCTTATATGTTGCAGAAGTTGACATTAGATCCCTGTATGTTGCAGCTGTTAAAAAAAATAACTCGAATCTGTTGCAGCTGATGACAGTATATCTTATATTTGTTGTAGTTGTTTCCAGGATATCATATATTTGTTATAGTTGTTTACAGGATATCTTATATTTGTTGTAGCTGTTTACAGTATATCTTATATTTGCTGTAGTTGTTTACAGGATATCTTATATTTGTTGTAGCTGTTTACAGTATATCTTATATTTGCTGTAGTTGTTTACAGGATATCTTATATTTGTTGTAGCTTTTTACAGTATATCTTATATTTGCTGTAGTTGTTTACAGGATATCTTATATTTGTTGTAGCTTTTTACAGTATATCTTATATTTGCTGTAGTTGTTTACAGGATATCTTATATTTGTTGTAGCTGTTTACAGAATATAAAAGCTACTCTTAGTTCCGATCCCGTAAAGCAAACCACTTCATTTATTAATTTAAGTGGCATAGTTGTAGCGTAGCAAATATTGCATGTTTTGCCATTTTAAAATAGTTACCCTTCGTTCTTGGGCAACTAAGGTATCAGAGTTCATCTGTACTTATGATAACATAGTTATACCCTGTTCTAGATAACCAACGTTCATGACTCTTTGTGTAAGTGTAGTGACGTACCTACATGTAAGGTCCTCCCCTCGTTTTCTTCATATCTATGCAATTAAAATTCCTGTGTTACTCAGATAACAGCTAAAACAGGTTCATATCTATCGTGCTTTAACCCTATTTTTAGTGCATTGAATGATTTAATTTTAGCAAGAAGCATTTGTTCATTGCGCATGTTCATATACATTAATCGAACCGTCATTTTTCTGTTGGAAAAAGAACAAAAGTCATTTATAACATATATTTTGAACGTTCTAAGCAGAGGATAAGCTCATTGGCTAAATCATCTATTTTAATCTTGGTTCACGAACATCTTTTTTAAGAGTTTTGTGTTGAATGTTAGTGGATTTGATTTTGCACTAAGATGACCTTTAAGATAAGCTGTCAAGGTCACAATAAATATCGACAACTATTCATGATACACATAGTGAAAACGTTTCGAATGGGTAGAACGTTTCTTGGTTGAAAAGAAATATAGTTAAAGTAAAGTTTCACAATTTAACTGTAGCTGTTGCACAAGACAAACCACAGGCTTCGAGAGATCACTAAATGTTCTGGTAGTTACTGTATTACTCTAACCACAGGCTTCGAGAGATCACTAAATGTTCTGATAGTTACCGTATTACTCTAACCACAGGCTTCGAGAGATCACTAAATATTCTGGTAGTTACTGTATTACTCTAACCACAGGCTTCGAGATATCACTAAATGTTCTGGTAGTTACTGTATTACTCTAACCACAGGCTTCGAGAGATCACTAAATATTCTGGTAGTTACTGTATTACACTAACCACAAGCTTCGAGAGATCACTAAATGTTCTGGTAGTTATTGTACTAGACTAACCACAGGCTTCGAGAGATCACTAAATGTTCTGGTAGTTATTGTACTAGACTAACCACAGGCTTCGAGAGATCACTAAATATTCTAGTAGTTCTTGCAAAGTTTCTATTTTAAAGTATATTCGTCAATTTCTGAGGATATTGGATTTTATAAGTTTTTTTGAAGATGTGATTAGCAAAACGGCAGAAATCTGTCGATAAAAACAATTAAGGCAGCAGAAAAAACAAACAAACAAAAAACAGGGAGTGTCCCCTCCCGGAAATCGCCCACTTAGGTAACATTTACATTGTCCGGCCGGAAACCATCGTTTATCCTCACCTAACCTCCTCTTCCCCTAGTTATCTTGTAGACAACTTCGTCCTATTGACGTAACTTCAGGTTGATAGTTACAACTTGTAGACTGTGAAGACGTTCCACCTGACTAGATGAGAATTTCTTTGGAGATTCTCACACAGGGACGACACATACAAGGATTTCCTTTCGACAGGAATGTCACGCCATCTCAGGCAATATAGTGAAGTAGGGGTTGTGTATTTTAGGTTGTGTTATAAACGATTTCCTCGTAAATTTTTCGTATTACAATTTTACAAAAGAACATTAATGTACGGAATAAGGGTACGAATATGTTCCAAATATATTATACATTTTAAACAAACAACCCTGTGCCAAACGTTTCTGATTGGTTAAAACCTGTGAAGCGCAAATTTATTGCGAAAAGGTAATATTCTGTTAATAAAAAATATATATTTAAAATTAGTAATTTATTGGTTTTATAACCTACCACTCAAAGAATAAGGTCAATACTGTTGTTTCTTATGTTATCCGACTTGTTTTAAATTTTAAAAAAAGTTTCTTGTTTTTTTTTGTAACTTATCAGAGAATTAATTATATCTCTTTATAATTGTTAATTATTCTTCTATTGTGTTTTCAAAGTGATACCATACTACCCTTCGTGGCTCACGTTGGCGTACCCGTCTGCGAACCTAAGGGTCCATGGTTCACGTCCCAGTAGGGCTAAATATACACAATCACTCTGTAAAAGTCCTCTTATTAGTCTAATAATAGTAGTCCGAGAGTTGGCGGTGAGTGCTGTTAATAAACTGCCTTTGATTCACTTCAAAATTAGGGACAGGTAGAGCAGATAGACCTTGTGTAGCCTTGCGCGAAATGAAACAAATAAATAAGCAAGTTGAGTCTGTAAATAAAGATGTATTATATGTAGTATTATATTGCATTACATGAAGACGAAAGTCGGAAGAGTTTTGAAACGTCTCCACAACAGGCAGCTGCCGTCCATTCTACAAAGTTTCATCAAACCAGAAACATGTCTTCTCAGCCACCGAATAAATTTATTTTCTATGGTCTGATGGCTGTCATGGGATTGTAACTGACTGAAAATTTCAAGAAAATAAAAATAAACAGGGTAACAAATGAAATTTGAAAATGCTGATTTATTATTAAATAGTAATTCTATTGAGTTGCTAAGGCGTGTATATTTTAGTTACATGATAATATAGTCACGTTCGTAATAATCTTGTAATAATTAAACTTATGCTTCAAATGCCAACTGAGAAAACTTGCTCTTGACACATAACATCATGTTTCGAAAATAAAATTTGGATGTTACAAATAGAGAGGTTAGGCACATTATATTAAAAGGATTTAGCAGCCTCACTACGTCGTTACAGTTCTTGTCACCGCGTCCGCTCATGCTGTATACGATGACCGTACATTGTTAAAATTGTCCAAAGTATACTTTCTGTTGGAAAATTCACGTTATAAGACCGTCATCTCAGGACCCGTTTTAATAGTCCGATCGCACGTAAATCCATAAAAGTTGTCCCCGGCAGATTGTCAGGTGTGTGTTAGTATTGACTCAAGTATGCAACGATTGTATTGGAAACTGTTGCCTTTGACATGTTTGGTTTGGTTTCTTGTGAATTTCGTGCAAAGCTACACGAGAACTATCTACGCTAGTCGTCTCTAATTTAGCAGGAAAATACTAGAAGTGAGACAGCTAGTCATCACTACTCACCACCAACTCTTGGGATACTCTTTCACTAACGAATAGTGGGGTTGACAGTCACATTATGACGCCATCACTGAAATGGAAAGGATCCAAACCCGTATTTGCGAATGGAACACCCTAACCACCTGGCCATGTTGAGCCTTGAAATTGTGGAGTCGAAAGAAATCTTATAAATAAGAGAACTGATGGAAAGGCCAGGTCAATCATCCGACATCATTCCGATTGAAAATTTATGGGCCGAGTTAAACAGATTAACGAAAGCTCACAAGCCAAACTCGGAAGATGAACTTTTTGAAGTACTTAAAGAAGGATGGTAGTCAATCACTCAGTAACATCTGTACAAACTTATTAAAAGGGTTCCATGTTGATGTTGTAGTAGTGAAATACAAGAGAATGTTGACTAAATATTAACTTGTGAAACTGACTTGTGTTATTTTTAGTTTCATTTTTACGTTCGATTATTGGAGATAAACTTGTTTGATTATTTTTGTAAGCTAATTGTAATAAGAAGATCTAAAAACGATAACAGTTGTACAACAGTTTGTATGAAAATATAATAAACTACAACAGTTGTACAGCAGTTTGTATAAAAATATAATAAACTACAACAGTTGTACAACAGTTTGTGTGAAAATATAATAAACTACAACAGTTTATATGAGAATATAAGAAACTACAACAGTTGTACAACAGTTTATATGAGAATATAAGAAACTACAACAGTTGTACTACAGTCTATAAGAGAACATAAGAAACTACAACAGTTGTACAACAGTCTATAAGAGAATATAAGAAACTATAATAGTTGTACAACAGTTTATATGAGAATATAGGAAACTACAATGGTTGTACAACAGTTTTTATGAGAATATAAGAAACTACAATAGTTGTACAACAGTTTCTATGATAATATATAACTAAAATAATGAAAAGTTCAGGTATTTATGTTAACATTAGGATTTCAGTACATACCTGAACAGATTTCGTCGAGTGCGTTCTAAAAACATATAGTTATATATCTGTATATAGATATATATATTTTTCCTGTTATCTAATAAAATATCTAACAAATTAATACCTTTTAAAGGGGCATTTTTTCCACCCCCTGTAAATAATTAGATTAGATTAATAAACTAAATTTGTTCGTAAAAACTATTTTTGAAAGAAACGTTTTATTGTTAAACATGGTTAAATATAATGACACAATATATTTTTTCCATGCTCCTGACCTTAGAAAGTTTACAAATTTAGGCTTGAGATCACCGTTTTTGGATCAGTAGATGGACTATAGAAATGTTTTTGTTTGTTTGTTTTGAATTTCGCACAAAGCTACTCGAGGGCTATCTGTGCTAGCCGTCCTTAATTTACCAGTGTAAGAATAGAGAAAAGGCAGCTAGTCATCTACACCCACCGCCAACTCTTGGGCTACTCTTTTACCAACGAATAGTGGGATTGACCGTCATATTATAACGCCCCCACGGCTGAAAGGGCGAGCATGTTTGGCTCGACGGGGATGCGAACCCGCGACCCTCAGATTACGAGTCGCACGCCTTAACACGCTTGGCCATGCCGGGCCCTATAGAAATGTAAATATTGTAAATGTTTTGCCTATTTCAGAAAGTGGTAGCATATACTCATACAGGAAAATCGATTCTACAGTTTATGTCTACTCCCCAAATGTAAAGCTTGTTTCTTTTCTACGTATAATATTGTACAATCTACTATTCGGCTGTCGTCATCTGATTGTTCTCTCTGATTAAAATTTATACCTTTTCGGATATGCCTGATTAAAACTTTCCTTTCTTTGTGTTTAATATATTTATAGGCTATTTTCTTCGTATCTCAATATCTTTCTCTTTTATATCTCTGGTTGTCTGTTACATAGTCTGTTTCATATTAAACCTTATTACCCACAGAACGAGTTGACTTAAGTTCAAGTAGAGAGATATTGATGTAACCAATATTATTCCAAGCTTTATTCAGGTTGTTTAATAAAGGATATTCTACGTCTTATTAACGTTCTTATCATAGAAGTCTGGTTTATCCGGCCAGGAGAGAAAAATACCATTTAATAATAAATCATATCAGGACTTTATTATCTAACACTGCAAGAGTGATGTATTAACAACTAATAATCAAATCATGAAATATTACTGGAAGAACGTTGATGTGCGAAGAATGGAAAATGTGTTAATCAACACAATGTTACATGTTACACACCAATATTTTAATCTACACCAGGTAACCTGGCACACACCAAGGTTTTAAAAAGTTTAAGATGTAACGACATCATCTTTAATCAATACCAGGTTACCTGGCACACACCAAGGTTTTAACTAGTTTATGATGTAACAGCATCATCTTTAATCAATACCAGGTTACCTGGCACACACCAAGGTTTTAACCAGTTTATGATGTAACGACATCATCTTTAATCAATACCAGGTTACCTGGCACACACCAAGGTTTTAACTAGTTTATGATGTAACGACATCATCTTTAATCAATACCAGGTTACCTGGCACACACCAAGGTTTTAACAAGTTTATGATGTAACGACATCATCTTTAATCTACACCAGGTTACCTGGCACACACCAAGGTTTTAACTAGTTTATGATGTAACGACATCATCTTTAATCTTCACCAGGTTACCTGGCACACACCAAGGTTTTAACTAGTTTATGATGTAACGACATCATCTTTAATCAATACCAGGTTACCTGGCACACACCAAGGTTTTAACTAGTTTATGATGTAACGACATCATCTTTAATCAATACCAGGTTACCTGGCACACACCAAGGTGTTAACTAGTTTATGATGTAACGACATCATCTTTAATCAATACCAGGTTACACGGCACACACCAAGATTGCAACACGTTTATGGTGTAACGACATGGTCTTTGACCTTGTATCAATGCCTTCACTCACAAACTCAAGGCTACAGTTACGAAAGAGATTCTTTCGACTCGAAAGAAAGCCATTATGGTGATATATGCATTCTTTTAAAGTTGATGAGGTCACACGGGCTTTTGGTCATACGTTGTTATCGACGGCTGTTTTCGTGAGAGAAATGGTTAAGACTAAAACAACCACAATTCTGTTCGACCTGTCAAACCTCTCATACAGTTTGAATATTTTGCGTTTCCTCTATCTTTATATATGATAATTAAAACCGTTGTCCACGCACAGAGCATGCTTTTCGGAGAAGCTCGCCAAAACGGTTGATATGATAGAAAATATTTTGTTTTCCGCCAAAGACTTGCACCAACAGAAATTGCTATTTTAGATAATACTCTGTAGTCGTGTTCATTGGCTTGGAATTATTGAATAGGATGAAGTAACCCTTCCCCACACTCTTCAGTGATAATAGCATATGGCATTCCACTTTGCTCAAAGTAAACTCACAATTATCAGACACATAGTTAATGAAGGATGCACTAACCAACGGTTTGTAACGTTTGAGGTTATTTCTCTTTCAATGGACAATGGCCTCATCGCGAGGGAGTTTCAGTAGTATTCTTTTTATTCAGACTTTCAAGAAAACAATTTAATTCAAGTACTCCAACATTTTAAATATTTTCGTATAAAAGTTTATTTTCGGTATAGTAGTTTTTAAATTTCTTTGTGTCCATTTTATGTGATTAGGGCTCGCATTTTAAACAGTTTTTAAGTTACTGAAACAGAGAGAAACAATGAAAGTACGGTTAATCTAGTTTCATGAGTCCAGGACAATGAGCTGGACCATGAATGTGCGTATTGATTATCTCTATTCCAGTAAGCGTAGCGTGATATACCTCTATTACAGCCGCGTCAGGAGTCTTTCCTTCTGTGAAGTATACTGACTTTTTTCTGTGTGGGTACCAAGAAAACACACTTCCCCCTTCCTACCCCGGTAGTCTATTTATTGCTTATGTGGTGGTAAACATCTGGGATGGACATACATATATACATGCTTTCAATCAAAATTTATTTCATATTTTAACAAAGCAACGACATCTGAGTTGCCCTGTACTTAACATTTTATATATCAGCTAAAGTTTGTTTTAGGCCTGAGTTAGTATATGAACATATAAGAAACAGTACGAGTGTTGACGTAACTACGTATAACAAGTGATATGTTGGAAGATATTAAACTACAAGAGAGAAATCATTGAAACTGTACAGAAACAGTCTAGCCGGTGAAGTTAAATACAGTTAAGTTTTATGTTTTTTAAAACACGAGGTTTGTAAAATGCGGTTGTTGTTTTTTAATATATTTATGTTGTGTGTTAATACTAAATCTATGTTGTAAAGTATCAGTATACTTTTGTTGTAATTTATTATTGCTTGTTTGTAGAATTAAACGTTCTGTATTGTATATCTCGTTTTTAAATCAGTGAAATTGTCTCACATTTGTGTATCAGTGAAATAATCTCATATCTGGACATCAATTAAGTAGTAACAGTGAAAGAGTTAACCGTTGAATGATAACCACTGCCAGTATTGACATAGGGAGTAACTTATCGGTAAATGTGACAGTGAAAGAGTTAACCGTTGAATGATAACCACTGCCAGTATTGACCTAGGGAGTGACTTATCTGTAAACGTGACAGTGAAAGAGTTAACCGTTGAATGATAACCACTGCCAGTATTGACCTAGGGAGTGACTTATCTGTAAATGTGACAGTGAAAGAGTTAACCGTTGAATGATAACCACTGCCAGTATTGACCTAGGGAGTGACTTATCTGTAAACGTGACAGTGAAAGAGTTAACCGTTGAATGATAACCACTGCCAGTATTGACCTTGGGAGTAACTTATCTGTAAACGTGACAATGAAAGAGTTAATTGTTGAATAATAACCACTGTCAGGTGTGTATTAGGATGTATATGTTTGTGGATTGGATTTTGCCCTTACTTGTAAACTGATGGAGTAGGTGGAAGGTTATTAGTTAACTTAACTTAACCCACTGTCAACTCTTTTATAAGGCTTCAACTCCCCTATCCCTCCTAGCGTAGATTAAACCTTTTGTTGTTGTTTTTGAACCACAGTCCCACACCGCAGGGCCGCATTCAAAATACTAATATATGAAAATTATCAACTTTAGAGCACATTTAAAGTTATAGTGAAAGCAAAACAAAAACCTGTCTACAATGTCACTCACGTAGCTGCGAAATGCTGGTTTTACGTACAAGAGAAGTATCAGTGTCTCCCAGAACATGACAAAGGTACGTTTAAGAGGGACAATGTTATCACTGGTATTGTCTGACTATGTATGTAATTAGATTTTTCTTAACTATAGAAATGAATAGTAGTAGTGTTTTGAGTCTTGATATTGCAACTGATACAGAAACGCAATTACATACAAAATTTTGTTGTTAGCTCTTATAGTGTGTGTGTTTTTTTTCGTATAGCAAAGCCACAAAGGGCTATCTGCTGAGCCCACCGAGGGGAATCGAACCCCTGATTTTAGCGTTGTAAATCTGGAGACATACTGCTGTACTAGCGGGGGGCAGCTCTTATAGTGTGTAGAAGTTGTTGACCCGGCTGACATATTGGATATAATACAACTATACATTGATGGATTCGTTAGTTGGACAATTAAATTCGTAGTAAAACAAGAGAGATTTAGATAATTAGACTGAAATATGTCAGTTAGAGCTTTCGTGGTCAACGATGTTCTTTAACGCCACTTTTCTGTTTCAAACTTTCTCAATTAGTTGAGAAGTGATCGTCTAAGTTTCTTATGCTGTTTCGTGGTGACGATAAACTCACTTGAAGTAAAGATGTATCTCAGAACGACTGGTACGGTTATTAAAACATTTACCAAAATAAAGCAGAGAACGACGTTTCGACCTTCTTAGGTCATCTTCAGGTTTATAAAGAGAGAGTACCTGAGAAAGTCGAAACGTTGTTCTCTGCTTTATGCTGTTTCGTTTTGTTGTTTTTTTTCTTGAAATTTTATTAAGATCCACAGTCAAAAATGTTTGGATTTGGTTAAATCCTATATACGTTGAGGCAGTAAAACTTTACACACGGTCAGATGTCCGTACAGACACACCCTGGAGACACCCAGGTAATATTAATATAATGTGTTGTTATCTTCTGTTGTTGATAACATTTGTGAACGTTGTTCCTCGTGCTCTCACGGTGAAAGGTATAATATAACGAGTGTTTATCTTCTTTTGTCACATATATAACATCTGTTCTCCACTTTTTTGTCTTTCAGGTTTCAACCAAATGACTAAGCAGTGGAGCCTGAGTCAGGCCTAATAGCTGCGTATGTTTGTTCTACTCCACTTCATTTAAAACTCGGTCTGAACCGTCCAATCAGCCTTGTTCCTTCTTATGACGTCGTTAGAGGAAGCCATGCATGAGAATACTGTAAAGACCAACCAGACAGTAGAACCAAGAAATGACTATTCTAGTATTGCCGACTTGAGTATGCTATCGAGTCCACCTATTCAATCTAATCAGAAACGGTTCAGCATGTCTCTAGCCAGTTTAGCGGCCTGCCAAAGTATTGACTGCTCCGATAAAGTGGTAAACCCGGATGTGGAAGACAATTGTAATAAATACGCGGTGACTGATAATCTACCAGTCACGGGGGAGAGTAAAACGTATCTAAGCGACAACGTTTCCTCCGATACAGGCACATCTTTACGTCTTCCTAGTGTCGAGGGTACGTCACAATTGTCGAACACCAGTCATCTTCGGGACACGCAGCGGAGCCGGATGTCCGTCGAAATGTCTAGCGTCGCCCTTCCAGTTTCCGGCGGGGAGCGGATAGGAAACCGGCCTGTAAGCTGCGACAGGACGTCCGAGCAGTCACCTACTCACAGTCCCGCGATTTCGCCGAGCCCTGATTGCAGTAGAAGTCCAGTCGGTCCTGCTAACTCACCCGCATCTGGTAGCAGCTCTCTGGAAGTGAAGCGTGCTCGTGTAGAAACAATTGTGTCCACCATGATGCAGTGTCCAAACGGTCCCGTGAACGGGTGTAAGAAGAGAAAGTTCTACCAGCCTCAACAGCACGAAGCCGTGAACGAAGACCAAAAGCGCGAAGGCGATAACGATGACGACAGTAAACAGCTCACAGAACCACCAATAAAAGAACGTCGTGTGTTTCAAGAAGATCTTAAATCAGACCTGAGGAAGATGCAGGAACAACTTGTTTTAATTGAGCAGCAGTACACGGAACTCTTTCAAGAACATGTCTCATCAAGGGTTCCGAAAACCCACAAGAAACCTCTCCAGTTTGGAGAACGAGACAACCCTCTGGCGGTATTTTCCGGCGTAACTTCCAAAGACACAGACAACATTCAGTCAAGTAGAGTGAAAAACACTACAGGTGAAACCGGACAACTTGCCTACTATAAGGATCCAGAAATCCGTCAGTCCTGTATTGTTAAACCAAATGGTCAGTCTAGCCAACCTTCAATGACCACTGACCTGGACAGTCTGGTTGATGCTCTAAAGTCTGAAATCTCCAGGTCACTGGCAAATGTTATCGACTCTGTTGTGACGAAATATAAACAAACCAGAGTGTGTTCTAAGTCGCTGGAGACGGAAACACCAAAGGATCTGACGCTGCTATCTCAAATCCTTGATCGAAAATCTCCTCGTACAAAAGTGGTTGACCGTAGCAACAGGGTCACTAATCAGATGCTAACTGGTCAGAAAGTTAACCCCTTTCCTCGTGATCCAAATTCCAGAACTCAGGGTTTCTATTCACAGGGGACTAGACACCCCGCATCATTATTCTATCCAACCCCCTTATCACAAGCAATACAATTTGCTCCATCGAGTAATATCGCCCACCATCCACCCCTACCGGCAGGTACGGGAGTGACTACAAGCAGTAGTGTTACGGAACAAACTGAAGCTATATCTCTTGTAGTAACGCCTAAAAAGAGACGCCACAAGGTGACTGATGCACGTGTAACCTCTAGCCTTGTGAATTGCTGCATGAGTCAAGAAGATTCTAGCCCTAAGTGTCCTGCCATTAATGACACGACACAACCCTTCATTTGTCTCCCGGTGTACCCTCACCAGCCACCTCCTCTGGTCCCTGTAAGCTTACCCACGTCTGTGGCTATTCCTAACCCCAGTCTCCATCATCATGAATTGTTTCCCTATTGCTACGAGACCACCAGGCTAGCCTACTTCGACCAAGCGGAGAGATCCTTTAAGTCAGCCCTTGCTGGACGTACCCCTTCCCAGTATCCCGATTCTCCAGTTGAGTCCACAGCCTTCTCTTACCTGAAACAGGATGTAGGAGAGGGATCAGACGGTGGTGAAAGCCAGGGTTGCGAGTCAGGTCTGGCAGTTATATCCTTTTTACATAGTTTTAGACGCTTAAGCCTAAACGTTTAGTTTTGTAGTTTGGTTTGTATTGAATTTCGCGCGAAGCTACTCGAGGGTTATCTGCGCTATCCGTCCCTAATTTAGTGGTGTAAGACTAGAGGAAAGGCAGCTAGTCATCACCGCCCACCGCCAACTCTAGGGTTACTCTTTTACCAACGAATAGTGGAATTGACCGTCATGTTATAACGCCCCCACGGATAAGAGCGAGCATGTTTGGTGTGACGGGAATTCAAACACGCGACCCTCTGACTGCGAGTTGAATGCCTTAACCACCTGGCCATGCCGAGCCAGTTTTGTAGTAAAACAATATAAGTGAACAAATAGTTTAAATTCAGGTCCATCAAACATGACAGACACATACTTTTTGTAATGTTTTATGTTTGTTCGAAGCAGTTGTATGAACTTCGTCCTTGTATAACGTATATAAACAAACTAAACGAGGGACTGTTCTAGCTCATCTTCAGAAACTAACAACCCTAAAGATTCAGGGTACTGATTTTGTACAGAAAGTGTCAACCTCAGTGTCATCTAGTAAAGCATTCTACAACCTTCTGAGAGAAAGTAGAGAAGAATGCAGTTTATCTAAGACACTATCTACTATAATCAGTACCGAAGAGGCCTTTCCTATCAATACCAGAACTCGGGTTGGCTGGGGTATCATAACAAAATAATGGTTGGGAAGCTATTTGTATTGAACTAATGTTATGATATCAGTTTATAGCATGTTATATGTTAGCGTGTTATATCATGATTATGGTATTATTGTACCATATCTCTTACATGCATCTATCTCATGTATTATTAATCCATTTAAGCTCTATCTTAGCATCCTCCACGTGATAGATCACAATATGCTGTTTATTGCTATATTGGGTTTACTGTCGATAAAGTTTTAACGCTTTTGTTGGGATTTTAACATGATTTTACTTGACAGTTCTCCATAGAACTTCAGGTTAGTGTCTGACAGAGTGCAGGTCAACGGTTTACTTAGTTTACAGAAAGATGTTCATCCACACTACAGAACAACACTACTACGTAAATATAATAGGATTTCTATGAACGTAACTAAAACCACGACCTATATTTTGCAGAATGTAACTTTATTAGATCAGTGTTTCGTTACTACAGTTTCGTCAGGAGCGATTGATACTCTACAGCTTCACTAATCTATATAAAAGTCGTAATTTTATTCACGTTAATACATATATGTCTCATAATAAAGTCCTGTACGTCTACAATACATTATTTAGAACTATACAGATAGTACTAACTCGTTACCAAGGTTACCACTATGTCTACAGTAGATTGTTTGTTTTGAATTTCGCGCAAAGCTACTCGAGGGCTATCTTCGCTAGCCGTCCCTAATTTAGCAGTGTAAAATTAGAGGGAAGGCAGCTAGTCATCACCACCCACCGCCAAGTCTTGGATTACTCTTTTACCAACGAATAGTGGGATTGATCGTCACATTATAACTCCCCTACGGCTGAAAGGGCGAGCATGTCTGGTGCGACCCTCGGATTACGAGTCGAACGCCTTAACACGCTTGGCCATGCCGAACCTACCTACAGTACAACATCCGGAACTATTCAGATGGCGTTAAGTCGTGACCAGGATTACCAGTATGTATGCAGTACAACATATAGAACTGTTCAGGTAGTGATAACTTGTTACCAGTATGTCTACAGTAGCACATTTATAACTATACTGAGAGTGATAGGTCGTTACCAGGGTTAACAGCATGTCTACAGTACAACATATAGAACTATACAGGTAATGATAAGTCATGACCAGTATCAATCTGGAAAAGTTTTTAGTATGGCCTACATTTGAACCTGACTTCCCAACTCCGAAATACGGAGCTCTACAATTAGACTAACCAACACCTCAATAGATTGTTTTGATCTACATATCAAGAAGGGAACAGCGAATGCTTGAGCATTTAGGATTTGCTCTTATATCTGAAACATTAAAAATAAGTCATACGAATAACGTGATGACCACCAAGTAACCTATACTACCCTAACACTTACAACCATTTATCGTCTGAAACTAACATCTTTGTTTTGTAAAGAACCGCCCATAGTTTCTATTCTTGTTCGACGTCCATCCTCCACCCTTGCGAATTTCAATAATTAAATAATAATTTCACACTCGTCCTTTCTGTTATCAATCAAATTCATGCAGAGTTCAGGCGAACTGATACAAGCCCAGCTGCCCGAAGATAGTCCTTCCGGCAGTTAGCCCATCTTTAAAATAGCTAAATGAAATACAAAGCTAGCATATGTGTGTCATTGGAGTATCAGGAACGTCTAGGAATCGTGAAGTAAAAATAAAGGGAGCTATTTCATTTTTAAAACATTTCATTTAATAATTTATAAGTTACAAAAATATGTTATAGCTTTAATAGTTTCCCAGTTTTTATGTTCATTTGATTGTTAATTATTCTACATTGTTGCAGACAGTTTAATGTCCTTTAGGTTGGGCCCGGCATGGCCACGTGGGTAAGGCACTCGACTCGTAATCTGAGAGTCGCGGGTTCGAATCCTTGTCGCACCAAACATGATCGTCCTTTCAGCCGTGGGGGTGTTATAATGTTATAGTCAATCCCACTATTCGTTGGTAAAAGAGTAGCCCAAGAGTTGGCGGTGGGTGGTGATGACTAGCTGCCTTCCCTCTAGTCTTACACTGCTAAATTAGGGACGGCTAGCACAGATAACCCTGGTATAGCTTTGCGCGAAATTCAAAAAACAAACAAACAAACCCAAATTGTGAGGAGCGCCCCCTATGGGACGTAAGTAATAAAAAGTAGAGACTAACTGCTTGCACATTCTTTGAACATATTGTCTAAATCTAAATAATACGATTACCATGGTTATATCATTCTGTTATGAGTTCTTTAGGATGAATTTGAGCATAATAAAAATTTAAATTATTAACACAGGTAAAGCTGTATAAACGCGGTTAGTTGTGTGAAGTAAAGCTGAATAAACGCGATTAGTTGTTTGAAGTAAAGCTGTTTAAACGCGGTTAGTTGTTTGAAGTAAAGCTGTTTAAACGCGGTTAGTTGTTTGAAGTAAAGCTGAATAAATGCAGTTATTTGTTTGAAAACAATTTCCGTAGACGTTTGTTTTTTTAATTCCGTCCAAGGCTACACAAGGGCTAGCTGCGCTAGCCGTCCCTAATTCAGCAGTGTAACACTAGAGCAAAGGCAGCTGATCATCATCACCCACCGCCAACTCTTGAGCTACTATTTTACCCACTAATGGTGGGATTGACCGCGTCATAATAACGCCCCCGCGGCTAAAAGGCCAAGCATGTTTGGTGGAAAGGGGATTCAAACACGCGACTCTCAGGTTGCGAGTCGAGTGCTCTAACCACCTGGCCATGCGGGGCCCCACTGAGGGAAATCGAACCCCTGAGTTTTAGCATTGTACATCCGGAGACTTACCGCTCTGCTAGCGGGGGACAAAAACGAGTCGTATTGCTTCCTTCAACGTTTCAATACTAAATAAAACATACTGTTTTGTACCTTGCGAAGCAGATCAATTATTGTTTAATACAAGAAAACAAATTGAACAATATAGCACAAAACCCAAGAAATTATATCTGGTAACAAGTTAAAGAAAAACGCAATTAAAGTAAAATCAAAACCTTCACTGAATTCTGTCCAGTGAAAGGTGTCACTGACTCCGTTTTGTGTTTCGCTGGAAAGTTTTTCTTTTGGATAAAATCGATATAAGACTCACTAGACCTACCTGATATTTAGGCTTGGTGTAGTGTTTTCTAAACTCATTTCAAGTAAGGCTGTTTACAGTTGCAATGCGAGTTTTTCAACATTGTTGTTGATACATAGATCTCTGCCTGGCCATGGATTCATCGATAATTAACAATTTTGTAAAACAACAAAAAAAAAAAAAATTTTTGCAACATTTCTACAATCGAACTCCATAATTGATTTTTGGTTTTCCAGACTGGTAGGAAACGGTTTTACTCAATTTGTCAGATATTAAAACAGCGATAACAGTAGTTTTATTTAATGTTTTTTTTGTAAATATTTTAGTTATATTAATTTCATTAATTAAAATTAAAACTAACTGTATTATTGTAATGTTTTAATATGAAATATTGCGCTTTGGACTTTATGAACTTTATGACTTTCGACTTTATGAACTACAGGAGGTATATATAAATTATCAGATATGTTTCAAATCTATCATCGTATAGAAACGTTCTGAACTATTTACGCTTTGTTTGTATTTAATTTCACGCAAATCTACTCGTAGGCTATCTGTGTCAGGCGTCTCTAATTTAGTTTTTTTTTTAGATTTGAGGATAGACATCTAGTCAGCAACACCAACTACCACCACTTGGTAGTTATCGAATCGAATAGTGAGATAGATCCTTACTTTATAACGCTCCTTCGACTAAAAGGACAAGTACGTTTGTTAACAGGGATTCGAACGTTATTGGCGAAAGTTGCAAATTTTTAAAGGAAATAATACGGAACACCTTGATTTCGGGTTTAAATATTTATGAAAAATAGACCATAATTATATAATATTTTATATATATGGACACGCAGTTACGTCAGTGCCTCATAATATGTATATATAACTTTCATAATTACATGTGTGTGTGTGTACATATAATTACACAGATCCCGATTTCACACCAACATAGAATGGCTCAGGGCGTTTCGAAACAGCTGAGCTTCAACATTATCAAACCAGATTTTCTTCCTTCAAACTTCATTACCTCTAACATTCAAAGTATAGATATAAACAAATTCAATACTGCTACTTATCAATAATGTACTTTGTGTTTGTATACTATACTTAATCAGGAAATACGAGACACCAGAATAAGTGTACTGTGTGTTTATATATAACAGTTAATCAGGAAATATGAGGCACAAGAATAACTGTACTCTTAATTACGAAATACGAGACACCGGAAGAAGTGAACTTTGTGTTTATATACTATACTTAATCAAGATATACGAGACACCAGAATAAGTGTACTGTCTGTTTATATGCTATACTTAATTAGGAAATAGGAAACACCAGAATAACCGTACTGGATGTTTGTATACTATACTTTATCAGGAAATACGAGACACCAGAATAAGTGTACTATGTTTCTGTATGCTATGCTTAATCTGGAAATATGAGACACCAGAATAACTGTATTGTATGTTAGTATAATATATTTAATCACGAAATTTTATTAGAATAAGCGAACTGTGTGTATGAATACCGCGTGTAATCAAGAAATACGAGATACTAGAATAAGTGTAATGTGTATTTGTGTACTATACTTAATTAAGAAATACGATATACTAGAATAAGTGTAATGTGTATTTGTGTACTATACTTAATCAAGAAATACGATATACTAGAATAAGTGTAATGTGTATTTGTGTACTATACTTAATCAAGAAATACGATATACTAGAATAAGTGTAATGTGTATTTGTGTACTATACTTAATCAAGAAATACGATATACTAGAATAAGTGTAATGTGTATTTGTGTATTATACTTAATCAAAAAATACGATATACTAGAATAAGTGTAATGTGTATTTGTGTACTATACTTAATCAAGAAATACGACATACTAGAATAACTGTACTTTATGTTTGTATACAGCATTTCTTCAGTAAATACGAGATACCAGAAGAAGTGTACTCTGTGTTTCTGTACTATAGTTAATCAGGAAATACGAGACACCAGATTAAATATACTGTGTGTTTGTATAATACAGTTAATCACGAAATACGAAACAGCAGAATTAGTTTAAAGTGTTTGTATACCATACTTAATCAGAAAATAAGAGACACCAGAGTAAGTGTACTATTTGTTTGTATACTATACTTATTCTATAAATACGAGATACTAGAATAAGTTTACTCTATATTTGTGTACTGCACTTAATCATGAAGTTCGAGATATAAAAATAAGTGTACTGTATGTTTGTATAATTAACGTTATCAAGAAATACGAGATTTTAGAATGAGTGTACTATGTATGTGTATGTTATACTTGTTCCGAAAATACGACATACTAAATCAAGTGTATTGTGTTTTTGTATACTATAATTAATCAAGAAATACAAGACACCAGAATAAGTGGACTATGTGTTTGTATTATGCACTTAATTAGGAAATACGACATACTAAATAAGTGTATTGTGTCTTTGAATACTATTTTTAATGAAGAAATACGAGAGACTAGATCAAGTTTACTGTGCCTTTGTATACTACACTTAACCAGGAAATACGGGACACTAAAATAAATGCGCTGTATTTTTGTAGATTGCAATTAATCAGAAAATACGAAATAAAAGAATAAGTGTACTGTGTGCTTATTACATGTAATGAGTAAATACAACATACTAGAATAAGTGTACTGTGTGTTGTGTAATATATTTAATCACGAAATACGAGATACCAGAATAAGTGTGTTGCGTGTTTGTAAACTACACTTAATCAGTAAATACAAGATAGAAGAAAAAGTGTATTGTGTGTTTCTATACTGCACCTTATCAGGAAATACGAGATACTAGAATAAGTGTACTGTTTGTTTGTATTCTGTTCTTAATTAGATAATACGAACTATTAAAATAAGTATAATTTGTTTTTGTATACTATACATAACAAAGAAATACCAGTTACTTGAATAAGTGTATTATGTGTTTGTATACTATGCTTAATCAGTAAATACTAGATACTGGAAAATGTGTGCTGTGTGTAAGATACTAGAATAAGTGTTGTGTGTGTTTGTATATTATACTTAATCTAGCTAATACTAGATACTAGAAGAAGTGTACTGTGTATGTATATACTATACTTCATAAAAAATACGACATACTAAATTAAGTGTATTGTGTTTTCGATTACTATACTTAATCAGGAAATAAGAGACACCACAATAACTGTACTGTGTGTTTGTATTCTGTAAGTAATAAGGGAATTCGAGATACTAGATTTAAGTTTACAGTGTGTTTGTATACTCTGCTTAATCACTAAATACGAGACAGTAGAATAAGGTTACTGTGTGTATGTATACAGAATTTAATGAGGAAATACGATATGTTAGAATAAGTGTATTGTTTGTTTGTATACGGCACTTTATCAGGAAATACGAGATACTAGAATAGCTGTACATTGTGTTTGTAGCAACACTTAATCAGGAAATACAAGATACCGGAACAAGTGTACTGTGTGTATGAATATTGCATTTAATCAGGAAATTCGAGATACTAGAATAAAAGTGTACTGTGTGTTTGAATACTATACTTATCCAGATAATAGACACCAGAATAAGTGTACTGTGTGTTTGTATACTATACTTAACCAGATAATAGACACCAGAATAAGTGTACTGTGTTTTTGTATACTATATTTAATCATAAAATACCAAAACTTAGAATAAATGTACTGTGTGTTTGTACACTATCCGTAATCAAAAAGTGCCATATACAAGAAGAAGATACTATGTGTTTGTATACGACACTTAATCAGTAAATACAAGATCAAAGATTAAGTGTATTGTGTGTTTGCATACTAAAATTTTCAAGGAAATACGAGATTCTAGAATAACTGTACTATCTATGTGTACATCATTCTTAATAAAAAAAATACTACGTACTAAACTAGGTGTATTGTGTTTTTGTATACCATAGTTAAGCAGGAAATTGGAAACACCAGAAGTGGACTGTGTGTTTGTATAATATAGTTAATAAAGAAATACGAGACACCGAATAAGTGTACCGTGTGTTTGTATGCTACACTTAAACAAAAAATACGGCATATTAGAATACGTGTACTGTGTTTTTGTATACTCCATGTAATAAAAAATACGTTTAATAAGGAAATACAAAACACTTGAATAAGTGTACTGTATATGTGTATGCTATACTTCATCAGAAAATACGACATACTAAAGTAAGTGTATTCTGTTTTTGTATACAATAGTTAATCAGGAAATACGAGACATCAGAATAAGTTTACTCTCTGTTTTGTATACCATAATTAATCAGAAAATACTAGATTATTGGGTAAGTGTATTGTGTACTTGTATATTACAATTAATCAGTAAATACTAAATACTAGAATAAGTGTACTGTGTGTTTATATACTATACTTAATAAGATAATACGAGATACTAGAATAAGTGTATTGTGTGTTTGTATACTATACTTAATAAGATAATACGAGATACTAGAATAAGTGTATTGTGTGTTTGTATACTATAGTTAATCAAGAAATACGAGTGTAAGATTTACATTAGTACTCTGCCTTCTTTAACTTGTTTTATACTAGAACTTTAACTTCCTTAACCAGGTTTGCACTAGTACTCTAACTTCCTTAACCAGTTTTACACTAGTACACTAACTCCAATGCATCTGAGAAAAGCGAAGCTCATGTTCTTCTACGTAAGGTATCCAAGCTCTACGGTTCTCAAGCTTTACTTTCAAGACATCAAGTTCAATAAGAACAACACAGCGCAGCTAACCAAATGGTTCTCCAACTTCAGGTACGTTCAGTGTCAACTTACTTTTATACTGCAAATTGTAAACAGTCCTTTAACGAAATCTGAAATATTAACTACTACAGCAAAGAGATGTAACTAATCACACTCATTAAAACCTACCTTATTGTGTCTCACCACCCATATATGATGCCAGAGTATAGTTATATATCTACCCACTCATGTTTAATACCACAGTGTAGTGATGTATCTACTCATCCGTATTTATTACCACAATGTTAAGATGTATCTACTTACTGATATTTAATAAAACAGTGTAGTGATATATATATTTACCCATATTTAATACCACAGTGTAGTGATGTATCTACCCACCCATATTTAATACCAGAGAGTAGATATATATCTAACCATCCATATTTAATACCACAGTGTAGTGATGCATCTAGTAACACTTATTTAATATCCTAGTTAAGATGTATCTACTCAACCATATTTAATACAACAATATAGTAATATACAGTCATGTGAAAAAGTTAGGACACACTATGAAAGCCTGTGTATTTTTGTAACATTTTTGGATATATAGATATTTAATCTCAATTTTAACAATACTGAGAGTTTATAGAAATATAACTAAACAATTGAAACTGAAGAAAAGACTTTTCAAGATCTTCTGTAAATGTAATTCTACAAAAATGCATATTCTAACTGAGGAAAAGTAAGAACACTCCCCACATTTATTCTCACTTAAAATGGCTCAACTCACACACAGGTGTATCACACCAGGTGCATATGATTAGAAGATCGTTACTCAGCATTGTGAATGAGGCTTGCCCTATTTAAACCTCAGACATTTAGTTTGGTGTGTTCCTGACTGTTGAAGTGAGAGTCAGCACTATGGTGAGAGGAAAAAAACTGTCTGAGGCCTTCAGAAAGAAAGTTGTAGCAGCTTATGAGTCCGGTAAGGGATTTAAAAAGATCCCAAAAGATTTTGAAATCAGCCATTCCACTGTCCGGAAAATAGTCAACAAGTGGAGGGCTTTCAAAAGAACTGCCAACATGCCCAGGTCTGGTCGTCCAAGCAAGTTCACCCCGAGAGCAGACCGCAAGATGTTAAAAGAGGTCTCCAAACATCCTAACATGTCATCACGGGACCAGCAGGCTCTGGCTTGTTGGTGTGAAAGTGCATGCCTCTACAATGAGAAATAGACTGCACAAGTTTAATTTGCATGGGAGGTTGCAAGGAAGAAACCTTTGCTCTCTAAGAGAAACATCAAGACCAGACTGAAGTTTGCCAGAGAGAATGTAGACAAAGACCAGGACTTCTGGAATAATGTTATTTGGACAGGTGAGTCCAAAATTGAATTATTTTGACATCAGAACAGAGGGCATGTTTAGCGAAAACCAAATACAGCATTCCAGGAATATAACCTCATACCAACTGTGAAGCATGAAGGTGGAAGTGTCCTGGTTTGGGGCTGCTTTGCTGCAGCAGGACCTGGACAGCTCACAATCACAGAATCCACCATGAATTCTACTGTGTATCAGAGGGTGATTGAGGACCATGTGAGACCATCTGTAAGAACATTAAAGCTGAAGCGGAACTGGACCCTGCAACACGACAATAACCCAAAACATACCAGTAAATCCACCAAGAACTGTCTGAAAACTAAGAAATGGAGAGTCCTGGAATGGCCTAGTCAAAGCCCAGATCTCAATCCCATTGAGATGCTGTGGGGTGACTTGAAACGGGCTATACATGCAAGAAACCCCTCAAACATCTCACAGCTGAAAGAATTCTGCATTAAGGAGTGGGGCAAACTTTCTTCAGACCGATGTCAGAGACTGATAGATGGCTACAAGAAGCGTTTCACTGCAGTTATTTCAGCCAAAGGGGTAAACATTAGCTATTAGGGGAGTAGGGTGTCCTAACTTTTTCTTCAGTTAGAATATGTATTTTGTAGAATTACATTTACAGAAGATCTTGAAAAGTCTTTTCTTCAGTTTTAATTGTTTAGTTATATTCCTATAATCTCTCAGTATTGTTAAAATTGAGATTAAATATATATATATCCAAAAGTGTTACAAAAATACACAGGCTTTCATAGGGTGTCCTAACTTTTTCACATGACTGTATGCATCAACTCATCCGTATATTGTACCTCAGTACAGTGATGTATCTACCCACCCATATTTACTATCACAGTGTTGTGATGTATCTACCCACCCATATTTAGTATCACAGTGTTGTGATGTATCTACCAATCCATATTCAATACCACAGAGTAGTGATGTATCTACTTAAACATGTTGAGTACTGCAGTGTAGTGATGTATCTATCCACCTCTTTTCTTATCTTACATGTATCTTCACATAGCTTTTACTATGTTTCTTTATTTTATAGTCAGTGCTACTAGTTTTTATTAAAACTGTAAGAGAAGGAAATACGAGCGAAGTTATAAGAAAATATCGAAAATAGCTTCGTCCATTATAATTCTGGAAATTTTCATAATCTCTCCAAAAACTGTGGACTGCTCACCTTAAACAGTACTTCTCTCTCCAAAGCTGAGCGTGTTCAACATATCTATATCCATTAGTTTAGTTATAGAATGAGTGCAAGTTAGTTTATCGTTTAACTCTTGTCTCTTATGAAAATTATCGACAAAAGAATATACGATATACGATGTACTTGAGCTCGCTGGGAAAATAAGACTATAAATAACAATTGATTTGAACTATACAGTCTCTACATGAAACCATATGATAGTGTTCCTTGTTTATATGTGGTAAACATATGTATCATCGATACACTATATGATGAGTTATGTATGTCTAACTATACTTGATGATATCTATACACTACAGTGGAACCCCTCTGAAGCAGCCACCTTCGGGACTGAGACAAACTGGCCTGATTAGAGGGGTTCCACTGTACATGATTAGGGATTATGTAAACAAAAAAGGGACTGTGATTGAATGACCACTTTCAAGGGGTGACCAAATCTGAGGGGTGGCCGTTTAGAGAGGTTCCACTGAATATGATAAGTTATGTGTCCAACTACAGTTTGATGACATCTGTACATCTTATTTTGAGTTATGTGTGTCCAACTATACCTTGATGACATGTATGCATCTTATTTTGAGTTATGTGTGTCCAGCCAAACTTATTGACTTCTATACCATAAGTATTTTCCACCGATTATGTTAAATTCTGTATCGTTCTTTGAAGCATTAATCTCATGATTCAGGAACATTAAAATAAAATTATGTGTCAGTTTTGTGATAACGAAATGTGTTAAATCACATTAGTTTACACGTCAGTCATTTTTGAAATAAACGTATATTAAATTAGGCGTGGCTATTAAAAGTAGCCTTTTTTTTTACCCCTTCTGCTAGTTGTTGAGAGACGGGACGTGGGAAAGAGACAAAGGAAAATTTACTATTTTGTTCTCACAGCTCCCGATTAATAGAAATTTTAGATCGTTGTTCATTGTTCCTGGAGACAAACACCTGCCAAAGAAACCCAAAATATTACTACTTACTTCACGTGACAGTTAATGAGTTGTTAGGTAAAGTATTCAAAGTTACTACGCATGTCACGAAGTGAACAAAGTTTATTGTGTTTACAGAGCTTTGGTCATCATTAGTGTTAAGGATATACTTTGTATTCATACACCGTAACTTTCCTTTACTAAACTATTACAGGTCCGGAAAAAAACATTACACATTTATATACTGTTGCCCCATTGCCGGAAACAGTTGTTTAAAAAAGTATTGAGGTAGTTATGGTGCTGTGGTCTGCTGTCGTTTCGACGGACGCCTTTTCTGTATCAGCCGGCCGACCGTGAAGACGAGAGTCGGCGGGACCCTCGTGGTATTGCTTTTGTTACCAGATGAGGGATCCGATCGATATTGTACCTCTATCACTTACTGTTTAGGACATGCTCCAGTAGGTGGCGTGAACACGCGCTTTATTCTGGACCCCTGAATAATTTTTTTTTTTTTTTCTCACAAGTATAACAGTAAAACTTGTTAAGCCGGAAACTGCATTAGACAGAAACCTGCACGAGCCGGAAATATCATAATTTTGCAACATTATCTTCAGATTTCTCTTATAAAACGCCCTCTATATGGCGGAACCTGCGTAACGCGGACGAAAAACTATCTTTCACCTACTTCATCTATCAACAAATAGGATTAGAACCTGATTAAGGCAGAAAAAATGTTTTTGATTAAATATTAATTTCTTTAAATTTCGTTACAGTCAGTATTGGTTAAATATAGTCTGTTCTTTTTTCTGACGTCATTATTCCGGAAGTCGTTATTTGAAAGAACGATTGACTGTACTTTTGGTCGCATTTACTGATGGAAAACTAGAGAAACCATGGGTAATAAGTAAAAGTGTTTGTTTGTTTGTTTTGGAATTTCGCACAAAGCTACTCGAGGGCTATCTGTGCTAGCCGTCCCTAATTTTGCAGTGTAAGACTAGAGGGAAGGCAGCTAGTTATCACCACCCACCGCCAAGTAAAAGTGAAAATCTGTGCTGTTTTAAAAAGTTAAGAAAGAATCAACTTTCTGTGGAATGAAAAGCGAATAATAAAGGGTGGATGACAAGTGTTATATTAGAGGAATTTTTGAACAAATTAAACAAAAGAATGGAACAAGAAAATATGAATATTCTACTTTACCTAGATAATGCAACTTGTCACCTATAAGTTCAACTTTTCAAATGTTCCTTTAGTCTTTCTACTTCCATGTACAACATCAGTTCTACAGCCACTAGATAATAGAATTATACAGTGTATAAAATTGAAATACAGAAAATTGATGCTTCAGCACATTATTGCAAACATTGACAACTGTAAGAAGCATCTGAAATGACCATGAAAACTGACATGTTAGTGCAATTGCATTTTTAAGTCATTCAATCAAATGTGTAATAAAGCACTTTCGAAACTGTGAATTTATTCTTGATAATGGCGAAGACTGTGGAGAAGTTGTTTGTTATGATGATTATAGTAAAATCCAAACTCTGATTGATGCAGATGATTGTGTGAACGTTGACAAGAATGTTTTAACAGAAACTGATGAAAGTGATTTAAAATCTATAATATTATTTCAAGATGGTAACAGTTTTAGAGATTCAGAAGATTAACAAAATTGAAAAGATAGTGAGGAAATAGAAATTCATACTCATCACAAGTGTTAAGTTATATTAATTCTATCAAATTGTATGGAATAACAAACTTCATGAAAAGACTGTAGAATTGGGATTCTCTTTTAACAGCATGAGAAAGCCCATTAAAAACATGAAACAGTTGAAAATTGACACTTTATTCAAATAAATTTGATTAAGATTTTGTGTACTTGTGTATGTTTTGATTGTCTGTATTTGTTCTTAATCTATTAAATATCATAAACAGTATAATAACTTTATTCACAAACGACTTACTTCCCTTGAGTCAAGCAAGTATAAAGTTCTCCTCAAAAATTATATATAATTAATGAAATGCATGTTCACTGTCTAAGCCGAAAATTTTACTCGTCCGTGCGATTCCGCCTCAGACAAATATTACTATATTTTGTTTAGTTGTATAGTTACAATAAAGTGACTGGTTACACAAGTAAAAACGAGATATGTTACACGAGATTTTCTCTTTACTGCTTTGGAAGTAATCTTATACATACAAATGTACTGTATAAACTTAAATTAACGTTTATTAACCACATATGAATTTGATGAAAGTATATTATGTGTAAAACATAGATAACATTTATTATTCCAAGTGTCATAAACTTCACACTTTACTTATTTATTTTAATATTTCTGATATTATAAATTATTTTTACAAATATTATTTCTGTATGTGTAATATCGACAGAACTTTATTTTTCTAAGTACTGGTGATTAGGTGTCGAGATTTAACGTTATCAGTGTTTTAGTTTCGAATTTCACACATGTTTAAAAGAGAGACTTGTTAACCACTGTATTTCTTTAAACAAGAGACTTGTTGACCATCATATTTGTTTAACTAAGAGACTAGTTAAACACTATTGTTCTTTAAACAAGAAGCTTGTTAACTATTATATTTGTTGGAACAAGAGACTTCTTAACCACTATAGATCTTTAAACAAGAGACTTGTTAACCATTACATTTGTTTGAACAAGAGACTTGTTAACCATTATAGTTATTTAAACAAGAGACTTGTTAACCATTATATCTGCATAAGCAAGAGACTTGTTAACCATTATATTTGTTTAAACAAGAAACTTGTTTACCACTATAGTTCTTTAAACAAAAAAATTTAACCATTATATATGTTTTAAAAAAACTTTTAAACCACTATAGTTCTCTGAAGAAGAGACTTGTTAACCAATATATTTGTACAAACAAGAGATTTTAACTACTATAGCACTTTAAATAAGAGATTTGTTAACCATTATATTTGTTTGAACAAGAGACTTGTTATCTACCGTAGTTCTTTAAACAAGAGCCTTGTTAACCACTATATTTGTTTAAACAAGAGACATGTTAACCGCTGTAGTTCTTTAAGCAGGAGACTAGTAAAATATTATATTTGTTTAAGAAAGAGACATGTTAAATATTATATTTATTTAAACACGAGTCTTGTTAACCATTATAGTTCTTTAAACAAGATACTCGTTAACCATTATGTTTTGAAGAAGAGACTTGTTAATCACTATAGTTAACCATTATATTTGTTTAAACAAGAGACTTGTTAACAAGAGACTTGTTAACCACTATGGTTTTCAGAAAAGGAGACTTGTTAACCAATATATTTGTTTAATGAAGAGATTTTAACCACTATAGTACTTTAAACAAGAGACTTGTTAACCATTATATTCGTATAAGCAAGAGACTTGTGAATCATTGTATTTATTTAAACAAAAGTCTTGTTAACAATCATATTGGTTTACACAAGAGACTTGTTAACCACTGTAGTTTTCTGAACAAGAGACTTTTTAACTAATATATTTGTTTAAGCAAGAGATTTTTAACCACTATAGTAGTTTAAACAAGATATTTGTTAGCCATTATATTTCTTTGGACAAGAGACATGTTAACCAATATAGTGCTTTAAAAAAAAGAGACTTGTTAACCACTATATTTGTTTAAATAAAATACTTTTTAGCCACTATATTTGTTTAAGATGAAAGAAATTTTAACCATAGTAGTTCTTATGTTGAATATGTAACATCGACAGAACTTCATTTTCACATGTTGTGGTGATTATATGGCGAAATATAACATTTTCAGTGTTTTAGTTTCGAATTTTGTAGTGATTATTTCACACAGTAAGATGTAGTCTTGTCAGTAGTTTCCATCAAATACAGTTGTCAGAGCTTTAGTTTCGTACATTTATACTATTTATTATCAATAGTGTAATATTGCAATTATTTTTATAGTGATTATTTTGGATCTTATTTTACTGTAAGAGTATGAAATTAATATTTTCATAGTAAGTATTTTGCATGGTATAATGCTTTCAGTATTTAAGTTCAGTGTTGTTTGAGATAATGTTATTTGAAACATAGAAGTAGGTAAGCCTTATCGCTGTTTAAAAGCGAATGCATACAAAAGCTAGAAAAGCTAGAATGACATTTCTCGGTAATTATACACAAATAAATATTAAAAAACTGAGATTATGTCGTTTCTGAAGTAACAGTTATTATGTACGTTTGTGCAATAAATTGTGTATTATGGGTTTTAGAGAATGCCATCACTTAAGGTTCAGCATTTGAAATTCACTTTTTTCCGTAAGTAGCTGACTATTGAATTTGTGAAATATTTCACTTCATAACCAACATGCTTTTTATTTGTTGAAATAGCAGTGTCTGTCTTACATTATTTGAGTACCTTAGGTACATGACATAAAATTAGAGAAATATAGAAAGAAATCAGAGGTTAAATCAGCGTTTGTAAGAATTATTAAAGTTGTGTGTTTTATCCATGTGAGGTAAGAAAGACAGCGTGATTACATTTGCTGTTATTTATATACACACGTAGATATACACACACAAAAAAGCAACACGACTCTTTGATTGCTCGTTTGAATTTTTAAGCCCCTCCCCCATATTTTAACAGTTAGTCTTCACATCTTGGTGTGCCCACCACAGATAGTTCGTTTGAACTTAACTACGAAAAAACACAATAACTGATGTTCCCGCTTAGGCCCGGCATAGCCAGGTGGTTAAGGCGCTTGGCTCGTAATGTGATGGTTGGAGGTTCGAATCCCCTAACACCAAACATGCTTACGTTTCAGCCGTTGGGTCGTTCGTTATAAAGTGGCTTTCAATCCCACTATTCGTTAGTAAAAGAGTAGTTCAAGAGTTTTTAGTTGATGGTGATGACTAGCTGCCTTCCCTCTGTGCTTACACTGCTAAATTAGGGAGGGCTAGCGCAGATAGCCCTCGTGTAGTTTTGCGCAAAATTCAAAAACAATCAATTTTCCAACTTCGAATGGGAAGATACAATCTATATAATGTATCACAAGATGAATCAGATTCTTTCCAAAAGGTGTTTTAGTTGTTCACAATAAGGCTTAACAATAAACAAACAGTGCACAGTCCATTTATTTTAAAATGATGTATTAAAATAAGTCAAACGTATATACAAATGTTTGTTATACAGTTAATTATCACATATGTATCCACAATTTTGAGAAATTTTCTTTTTTCTTCAAAGTCCACCAGGCTGACACAATTACTTCATAACAAAATTGACAAAACGAATTATTGTTGGTTACTCTGTTACTACAATACAACCTGTGCTCATTTCACTTTAAAAATAGTCAGTATACTACAGTATGTTTAGGGCTAAATCCACAATCACCTATTCTAGATCTAAATTTCAAACTACTTTTTCAAAGTAACATTTATAACCCGACAGAGGCCTAGAGCTTTACTAATAAGTATTTAATTATCAACTAAAACAACAAACAAAACTCGGACACATCTAATAACATAACACTATAATAAAACAATTACCAATTAATAACAGTTAAACTACATGAGGTGTTGTTCGTAAACAATTACGTAACCAACATAGCTTACGATAAGCTATCAGTGCAACTTTGTTCTTAATAAGAACAAAAATTACTTAAAATTAATTTAAATGCACCTTAAAGTTTTGTAATTGTTATAAGTTCTAAATTTTATAGTTATGACGTTTCGATCCATCAGAATCACTCATTTATTGAACCAGCTTTTAATGCCTATAAAATGTTGCTGTTATTATGTTTTTAAGCTAATCACTGAGTTCAGTAGGTTTCCACTAGACATTAACTTTCGAGTTAACTCGTAATGTGTAGTAGCTGTAAGATCGTCGACAGCAGAATTTCGGCTTGTAAGGCTTTATGTACTTCATAATACGACACATACGTAGACCTGTGTATTTCGTGAGATCAAGTGATACACGTGTTGCAAAAGAGAAAGTAAGCTGTCTTTAAAAACTACAAAATTTTCAACCAAGTTTGTCTGTTTACAGTTAACTGTAAATGAACCCGTGAGCTAACTCACCTCTATGAGAGAAGAATCCAAACTAATAAATGCGTGTTTACTATGTTCGTATTAAAGAACTATACTGGTTAAAAAGTCTTTTGTTTAAACACGTAGAGTGGTTAACAAGTCTCTTACATAAACAGATATAGTAGTGAACTAGACTCTTCTTTAAAGAACTACGGTGGTTAAAAAGTCTCATATTTAAAGAACTATAGTGGTTAATAAGTCTCTTGTTTAAACGAATATAGTACTTAACAAGTCTCTTCTTTAAAGACCTACAGTGGTTGGCAAGTCTCTTCTTTAAAGAAATATAATTGTTAACAAGTCTCTGGTTTAAACAAATATAGTGGTTAACAAGTCTTTTATTTAAAGAACTACAGCGGTTAACAAGATTTGTTTAAACAAATATAATGTTTAACAAGTCTTGTTGAAAGGCCTATCGTGGTTAACAAGTCTCTTGTTTAAAGGATTATAATGGTTAAGAAATGTCTTGTTTAAAGATCTATAGTGAATAATAAGTTCTTGTTTAAAGAACTGCAGTGGTTATCAAGTGTGTTGTTTAAAGAACTGCAGTGGTTATCAAGTGTGTTGTTTAAAGAACTGCAGTGGCTAATAAGTCTCATATTTAAAAAACTACGGTGGTTAAAAGTCTTTTGTTTAAAGAACTATAAAGATTGACAAGTCTTTTGTTTAAATAATTATAGTGGTTAAATAATCTCGTGTTTAAGTATCTATAGTGGTTAACACGTCTCTTTTTTAAAGAACTATAGTGGTTAAATAGTCTCTTGTTTAAAAAACTATAGTAGTTAAATAGTGTCTTGTTTAAAGAACTATAGTGGTTGACAAGTCTCTTGTTTAAAAAACTATATAGTGGTTAACAAGTCTCTTGTTGAAAGAACTATAGTGGTTGAATAATCTCATGTTTAAGTAACTATAGTGGTTAACAAGTCTCTTGTTGAAAGAACTATAGTGGTTGAATAATCTCATGTTTAAGTAACTATAGTGGTTAACAAGTCTCTTGTTGAAAGAACTATAGTGGTTGAATAATCTCATGTTTAAGTAACTATAGTGGTTAACAAGTCTCTTGTTGAAAGAACTATAGTGGTTGAATAATCTCATGTTTAAGTAACTATAGTGGTTAACAAGTCTCTTGTTGAAAGAACTATAGTGGTTGAATATCTCATGTTTAAGTAGCTATAGTGGTTAGCAAGTCTCTTGTTGAAACACATGTTCAACAACGATGCACGTTTGTATTGCTATGATTCTAGTTTCTTTATAACTATTGACACTCCATGAATTGTGTTGTTTTTATAACTATTGACACTCCATGAATTGTGTTGTTTTTATAACTATTGACACACCACCACTTGTGCTGTTTTTACAACTATTGACACACCACTAATTGTGTTGTTTTTACAACTATTGACACACCACTAATTGTGTTGTTTTTACAACTATTGACACACCATTACTTATGATGTTTTTTACAGCTATTGACACATCACCACTTGTGTTGTTTTTCAGAACTATTAACACATCTCGACTTAAGTTTTTGTTTTTTACAACTATTGACACATCTCGACTTAAATTGTTTAAACCTAATGGCAGAGTTTACTCCATACGTTTTCCTCTCATGGCAAGGTAATTAAATTCCTGTAATTTGGAATACTTGTATTTGCATGAAATAATTAAAAAATTAAAATATTACGCGCGGACTCTCTTCCCAGTAAATGAGGTTTTACCTGTGAAGCGGACAATAACGTTTCAAAAGACTTTAACTTGAAAGGGGTTATTTCAAATCACATCCCATAATGCTTCAATTTAAGAATACCTTTCTCAGCCGTGTGCCCGTATTATTGAGCTCAAAAATACGGTATTGAATCTTTGTGTGCTGATTTCTGAACTTGTTTATGCAACTTTTAATTTTCCGTTTTGATTTTTAAAGAGATATTTTAAAAAAGTTATTCGGAAAAGGAAGAAAAAACACGTGGGCTTTTACGATAACATCGTGATAAATATTTTCGGACTCTGAAGAAATTGAAAATAATTTTTAATGATACTTCATTAATTTGTGATTAATTAACAGCCTCGTATCATTTCCTTTAATTCTCTAATTTACTGTGTTATCTTATTTATACTCCAAAACGGGGTAATTATCCCCCCAATAAGAATTGCCTTGCTTTGGGGATCGCACCTACCAAACTCAAGTTGAGAAACAAACAATGTGAGTTATTTCTTCCTGGTGTCACTAATTACAGTTTTATGTTAATTAAGTTGCTCTTCAGAATATCTAATTAATCTATATCTACTCGTTGCCATAGCAACCTAAAATGCATCATCTAATATGAGCTTTATATATGTATTAACGTACTCTCAATTTTTGTTCATTCTTATATTATGTATGTTACAGAACATGATATAGTTTACAGGTATTAATTACTAACGGGTCTGTTGGTTAGTGTTACGTAATACCTTAGTGACTTCCACTAGGCTCAAACGAACGAGTTCCTTGGATGAGAAAATCACTTGACCACATCTAATTAATGCACGTGATATACAAATATTGAACTATAGTGAAAAGTAATTGAAAATACTGATATGTTGCTCCTAGAAGCCCGCTAGGTAAGGTGGAGCTGGAAATGGCTCCAGTACTTTTTGTGTTGTAACTATAAGTTGTGAATTCCAATCGCGACATTTTTTAAACTAACATAGCGGAAATATTTTCTAGTATTAGTTGTTGACCCAGCTGTAAGTGTGGCTTTATTTGTGAATTGTATAACTAACTGTGTCGTAAACGTATTCTGTGTCATTGCACTGTAGAAACTCTAGTTTATGAGCGATTTCTACACTTAAATCAAGCAGTGACTCACGCGAATCTCGAGAGTGACTACTAGACTGCTAACAACAAACGAATCATTAGCGAAAAAACTTTTAAAACGCATCTAGATATGTTACACAGTCATTATACCAGGTGAAACCATATAATTTACTATCCTTACTATCTGAAACAATTCAGAGCAAACCTAAATTTGTCTATCTGTTATGTTTACTGCGGGTATTCAACATTGGTAATTATTGTTTTAAATCCCTTAAATGGTCGTTGTTCCAAGGTAAATGCAGCGTTAAGTGAAATGGGTGTAAAAAAAGACAGTACTTTCAAGGTTAATACATTGTTTTAAGTTTTCCAAACAAATATTGCTGTTTGTTTATCCGCAAAAACTCGAGCTCACAATGTTGTTAATGCAACTAACAGACAACGGATATGATTCAGGTTTATAAACCTCGATTTTATCAGTTCCTTCTTTCAGCTGGTTAGATCTCCACTGTATATATCTCAGAACGGCTGATATTGGTATTAACTTTTTACTGATAAGGAGAGAACAGCATTTCGACCTTCTTGGTTATCCTCAGGTAAAGTAAGAAAGAGTTTGAATGTGACCGTTGACGGACACGTGTCTTAGGGACGAGAGTATAAACGGGTACGGGATTGTAGGGGGCGTTGCAGGTGGATGTTAAGTTATTGATTAGTATAGGTATAAAAAAAGGTGTTCCTTTATATTGGTTTTAGTTGATGTATAAGAAGGGCTTCTTTGATTTTGTGTTTGTTTACATTTGTTTTTCTACTTAATATCTGTGTGGAATCAGCAGATAGCCCGATGCGGCTTTGCCATAAGGAAACAGACACACACATACCTCTTTCAGCTGGTTAGGTATTGACTTTATCAGTTCCTCCTTTCAGTTGTTAGAACTCGAATATATCAGTTATTTATTTCATATGGTTAAACATCAAGTTTGTCAATTACTTCTACTAGCTAGATAGTATCCTGTTATCAGTTCTATTGGCTCGTTGTTGTTCTTAAGAACGCCCCCTCGGTGTCTCAGAAATAAGCTTAGCATGACGTAACCTTTTGGGTTTGATTCCTCCAGATAGTTTATTGTTTACCTTTGTTTTTATTAACAGATAAACAAAAATTATAAAGATTTTTATTACTGTTTTCCATTATTCTGTGTTGACTGACTACCTTCCTTTTAGCCTATCGCTTCAGAATCAAGAAAACAAAAAAATCACTTTCTGTTTTGTAAGGTATAAATAGAGCTAGATCTGGTATAATGGTCAGCTGCAGTACAAGGTTCGGACCACGATTTGATACAAACGTATCCCATACTTTCATCTGTGGAAGCGTTAACTGTGCCAGTTAAGCTCACTGTTAGGTTAAGTAATAATCGCCTGTCTACCAGGATTTACTGAATGTTTTGTTCCCAAGTAGAAAAGCAGTACGCTTACGAGCTTACAAGGCTAAACTATAGGATTCAATAGGCCAATGAAGTGTTGCTCATGATGAAAATACAAATATCAAATATAATTACAATCTGTACGTAGCGCCATCTCTTATGAATAATGTACAAGATTAAAATTGTTATTTTTATTATACTTGCAGATTGTGTTTTTAATTTGTTTTGTTTGTTTTGAATTTCGCGCAAAGCTACACTAGGGTTATCTGCGCTAGCCCTCCCTAATTTAGCAGTGTAAGACTAGAGGGACTACTCTTTTACAAACGAATACTGGGATTGACCGACACATTATAGCGCCTCCACGGCTGAGAAGGCGAGCAGGTTTGGTGTGAGGGGATTCGAAGTCACGACCCTCGAATTACGAGTCGAATGCTTTAACCACCTGGCCATGCCGGACCCATGTGCTTTTATAATTGTTTTTTCTATGACCAGAAACAAAATAAAATAAACATTATTTATATGCACTATTTGGCTTTAAGTATTTTATGTAAAATGCATTTTAAAACTGATTTTCTGGGATTGATTGAAAATTACAATTGTTCAAAAATGTCAAAGTACATTCATTGATGACTATTATTTTGCCTTTTTGTTTCTTTGTTGTTGTTCCTCCAGACTAAATAATTTCAATATTTTTCTCCTGTTTAGAGAGTTTTTCTACATTCAGATGGAGAAGTTCTCTAGACAAGCCATTAGTGAAGGTGTGAAAAATTCAGAAAATTTGAAAGTTGGATTTGACTCAGAATTAGTGAGGATTCTCAATCTCCATTACAACAGAAATAATCACATCGAGGTAGGTCAAGCAGACACATCAAACAGCTTTGGTTCTTTGCATCATTTTTTAATCCGCAACTTCAGTCCTAAATGTGATTGGAAGAGCTTGTTTTAAGGTATTCTACAAAGCAAATTAATTTTAACAGTGTCTTATATATGTGGGCTGGGATTCTTTTACAGTAAGTGTCTGTGACTTGTTGGAGATAAATTCGAACAATAAACAGACAACACACAATCCATGTGTTTTAAGAAAATATACTGAATGCAAGTCAAATGTATGTACAAAAATTACTTTCACACTGTAGAATATCACTGACAAGTCGAATAATTTTTCTCTACTCTGTTTCTTACTGTACAATGTGCGATAAAGTTACCAACGTTACTTCATGGGTTATCACAGTTGCATCAAGAACTTTAAATAATTGCCTCCTTTATCGTCAAAGTCTACACAGACAGGTTCGACTACTTTAAAACACTCCTTCACAAGACAAATTATTCTCATCGCATTTAACGACGTAACTCACATTAAAATATCGCCCTCTTACGGCTAAAATAACAGTCACGCAGTCTAACTTCACTTTCACGAAATTAACTTTTTCTAGCTTCCTTTTGTTTTGTCACCACAGTTGTATCTAGAGCTTTAAATAAATCACTTGTGCATCAAAGTTCACACAAACTGGTTCAGGTGCTTTATAATCTAATTGACAAGACACATTATTTTTCCTATTATTGTTGTTACAATAGAGGTGTGAAACATTGTGCAAACCATCCGTTAAGGTTAATCACTCACACGTCGACTAATTACAAGTTTTCTTTCATTAAATTTTTCTATCTTCTTTAACTTACCATATCTGCACGTATTTGTAACAAGAGACAGAAAAATCCTGAACTATCTAGCCTAACAACAATATCACACGTAACTAGAAAACTTGAAAAGTCTGAGTAAGATGACGTCAACAATATTATGAAAGCCAAGTGCAACAATCAAACTGCACACACTACGTACGACTCATACAGAGTTATGTAACGAACTTGCCATAACCATTACTTTTAAAATAATTAACTTTTAACACTCTTGTTATGAAAACTAAATAATCATTTAAATATTAAATCACTAAGTAAACTAACTAACAAGTATTAAGCTAAATAGTTTTGTAAACAAAATCTTTAGACGTCTATTTCTTGGTGACTTGGATAAATATCCACTATATTCACAAATGTACAGGGTGGCCCGTAAGTCCCTACCCTTCCGTATGTTATTATGTTATATTCAATAATACTAATGAGGAGTTGAAGGCAGCTGTTACCGCGGCATTTGTAACAATAACCCCTGGTATGTTAGGAAAATATCTCACAGAACATGGCGTCGCATAATATTATGCAGCGAGAATGAGGGACAGCACACAAATACACTGGATACATAAGATATATGGATGGGTAGGAACTTACGGGTCACCCTGTAGAATATCCTTACTTTATAAACAATGAAGCAAAATGTGCCAAAGTATCAGGTGCTATAAGCGGTATATGATGTTGTTATTATGCACATATGTTAATATTAAGTGATTTATTGTGCTTATAAATCGCTGTTTGCCAACTTAATATTGCAATGTGTCCAAAGCACGATCCGACCATGTGCCACGTGCTATACGTGTCATGCAATTACGTTGTTGTTGCGTACTTAAAGCACTATCTATCATAATCACACGCCTTATTATTTCAATATTATGCAGTTTTTGCTATATGTTCATCATATATTTTACATAACAACAAAAATAACTCATGTCTACTGTTTGAACAATCGTTAAATCAAAACTAATAAGAAATAAGATATACAAATGATGCTCATGTATTGTTATATTAACATGATAGGTTCCAGAACACTTCCGGTATGTTGTAGAACTAGCACTTAGGGAATTCTTCATGGCAATCTCAACTGGAAAAGATCAAGAGCAGTCCTGGAAGAAGACAGTATATAAAGTAATTGCTCGTCTGGACACCAACGTTCCTGAGTATTTCAAAAACCCCAACTTTATGGAGCAACTAGAATAATCTACGGAAACCCCAAATTCATGTAGCAGCTAGAACAATCTATGAAAACCCCAAATTCATGTAACAACTAGAACAATCTATGAAAACATCAACTTAATGTGGTAAAATTGTCTTCACCAAAGAGATCTAACCAGTAAGGTTGTCTTTACCAAAGGTATCTGACCACAGAATCACTACATGTACGATACGAAACTAAATACATTCCATAACTTCTTACTTCGGCTTGGAAGTGATATACTGTATACATATCGACATGTTTGTAAGCATAACTTAGTGTCTTGCGGATTAGTGCCTTGAATGTAATGGTCTTTTCTGCGAAGAAAAAAATACGTGTGACTTCATTCTATCGTCTAAAATACATGATATCTCAGAAGAACTCGTTGTCTTGGGATCTTAAGATCTTTTCTGATTAAACTGAATTATAAACTTGGATAACGGGCGATAGAATAAAATGGCTTACGAAATATTTTCTTAAAAATAGTCTTTCTAGAATAGATTAATTCGATTAGTTTATACTTACTAAGGTTATAAATGTTCTCACATTCATTTTTCCTGTCTACTTATAACAGTGTTTTATTGGAAAGGAACTTTTCAAATAATTATAGTTTAACAATTACTTTGAATATATACACAAATATAATACACACTACTGTCGTGATGATTATCCTAGTCTCGTGATGCGCAGAAACGACTGAGTTCATTTTTTCAGTCCATCTGTGTCATCTGTTGGAAAACTGCCCCTTGCCCATTATAGTATTCATTTATTAAGTTATGGCAGTTATTGATTCCGTAAATCACTAGGATTGGCAGATGTAAAAACTTTGTCGGTTAGGAAATGAATACTTGACGAACTGTGCACCACTAATTATAGAAAGTTATTTTCTAAATATTCTCAGTGATTATCAGAAGAGATCGCCTGAAACACTACAATGTGACTTAATTATTTTAATTTATCTTAGTTCACGTGCATAAATAAATGATGTAATCTTAAAAGATAATTGAAAAATATGTGACTGCTATTAATCAGAACAAATATCCATCAACAATTTATTGTACATTCATTGCCTCAATATTTTAAAACAACATACACATAGGTTAACTAAAACCATCGTTTAGATACATAGTTGTCCCTATCTAACTCTATCTTATCAAACACAACTTCAGAAGCTGCTTTGTCCCTAACTTTAAATAGAAATATCTCAGTGAGCAAATCTCAATTTTTTCGGGTTCAACACAATGTAAATACTAGATAACAAAATCACAGATAAACACAACAGGCCAATATCCACATAAAAACTAGTTTAAAAAGTTGCTAGTAAAAAAGTAGGCCTTTACCAACAGGAATACAGAGGAATAACTGACTAATCAATACAATAGGCTTTTTGCAAAAAAATATTGGTTTATAAAAACACTGGTCAACACAACAGAACTTAACAACAGAAATACTTATAATTAAACACATTAACCAATACAATAGGAATTTGCTATCAGAAATACAGATTATTAAAATTATTAACCAACACAATAGGAATTTGCCAAAAACAAACAAACACAAAAACAACCACCGATTATTAAAATGACTAATCAACATTACAGGCCTCTACCAAAATAAATATTGAATATTAAAATCACGAATCAACATAGTAAGACTCTATCAACAGTAAGACACGTCAATAAAATTACCTGTTAACACATTTACCACCATAAATACTGCTTAATACAATTACTGGTCAACACAACAGACTTTTGCCAACATAAATACGTCATAATAAAATAACTGATCAATACAATAGGCCTTTATCAATGGAAACATAGGTTGATAAAATAACTGGTCAACATAATAGAGTTTTACAAACAGAAATACTGTTATTAAAATCATTGACAATTAAACCAGACCTTCACCAATACAAATGTTATGTAATAACATCAATTATCAACACAACAGACGTTTGTAAAAATGCAAGACTGGTCAATAATTCGCTTTTCAACAGAACAGGCATTTACCAATATAAATATTATTCAACAAACTCACCAGCACATATGAAATTTACAAACACGCATATTGATTAATAAAATTACTGGTCAACACAGTAACTTTTTATAACAAACATACCAGTTATTTGAATGACTAATCAACACTATAGGCATTTATCAACACAAATACTAGTCAATAAAATCACAATATAATTGGCCTTAACAACATAACCACTGGATAATTTCCGATAAACACAAAAAGCTTTTACCAAAAGAAATCGCCCGACCTGGCCAGGTGGTTAAGACGCTGGACTCATAACTTGAAGTTCGCGGGTTCGAATCTCGGTTACATCAAACATACTCGCCCTTTCAACCATGGGGGCATTATAATGTGACGGTCAATCCCACTATTCTTTGGTAAAATAGTAGCCCAAGAGTTAGCGGTGGGTGGTGATGACTAGCTGCCTTCCCTCTAGTCTTACACTGCTAAACTAGGGACGGCTAGTACAGATAGCCCTCGAGTAGCTTTGCACAAAATTCAAAATAAACCAAACCTAAAGAATACCGGTTAATAAAAACACTTATCAGCATAATAGGCCTTTCATCAACAGAAATACTATTGTTAAATCATTTATCAACACAATAGGCCTTTCATCAACAGAAATACTATTGTTAAATCATTTATCAACACAATAGTCCTTTCATCAACAGAAATTCTATTGTTAAATCATTTATCAACATTATCAACACAATAGATCTTTCATAAACAGAAATACTGTTGTTAAATCACTTAACACAATAGGCTTTCCATCAACACAATGAGTTTTTATCAACTAACTACTGTTGTTAAAATCACTTATCAACATAACAGGCTTTCACCAACAAAAATTATCTTATTAAAATCAATGATCATACAATAGCCCTTTACTAACAGCAATAATGTATATTAAAATCACAGACCGACGTAGTAGAGTTTTACCAACAGAAATGCTCTTATTAAGATCACTGATCAATAGTATGGGCTTTTGTCAATAGACATATTGGTTAAAGATATCACTAGTCAACACAATAGGCCTTTACCAACAAATATAATTGTTAAGAAAATTACAGGTGAACGCATCAGTCCTTTTCTGAAAGAGATACTAGTTCAAATAAACATTGATCAACAGAACAGGTATTTTACAAACAGAAATAGTGGTTATTAAATCTACGATCAACACGACAGGCCTTTACCAAGAGAAATAGTGGTCATTAAAATCTACGATCGACACGAGAGGCCTTTACCAAGAGAAATACATGTTAATTATGTTACCGATCTACATAACATAATTGATCTATATCTATTTCAGAGTGTTAATTCTATCATGAAAGTTGAACTAAACTTTCACGTTTAACATTGAACTCAAAGTTCTTTATCTAAACACTCTTTGGAGTTGGATTAATCTTCCCTCCTCTGTGAACATACCATTTAGCTCTTTTATCTGATTCAACGACATGGGATTTTCATTCCCACTCAGCGATCTCGAAATGATTCCTGTTATATCCTATTAAATACGTACTACACAAACAACATTTATATGAACCCAGATATTTCTAAAAAATACTATTCTATCTCCCCTCCACATAAACTGCAATCTAACCATCTTTTATGTGAATATCCATATCTTCCGGCCCGGCATGGCCAAGCGCGTTAAGGCGTGCGACTCGTAATCCGAGGGTCGCGGGTTCGCATCCCCGTCGCGCCAAACATGCTCGCCCTTTCAGCCGTGGAGTCGTTATAATGTGACGATCAATCCAACTATTCGTTGGTAAAAGAGTAGCCCAAGAGTTGGCGGTGGGTGGTGATGACTAGCTGCCTTCCCTCTAGTCTTATACTGCAAAATTAGGAACGGCTAGCACAGATAGCCCTCGAGTAGCTTTGTGCGAAATTCAAAAAACAAACAAACAAACCACATCTTCCAGTTATTGGTATTTGTGTTTTCTCTCTTCTTCTGATCACTAGCTCAAGAAAAAAATTATATCTCTTTAGTATCCCTACACGTCCAGCTGTACGAAGTAGACTGAATTTTTGTCTTTTTCTTTATTCATCTTAAAGACCTGATTGAATAATCATCAGGCATTGTTTCTTCTAATTTTTTTTTAAATCACCAGAGTGTTATAATGAGTAATGTAATTAACAAGAAACGTAGGAAGTATTCTCTAAGTATTCCAGGAAGTATTCTCTAAGTATTCCAACATTTTCCACTGATAAGGAAACAAACTGGATACAGTGAGTCCTATTTTTCTGAGAAATCCTTTATCTAAACTCTCTTCCCATCCTACTTCCTCAACGGGAGCTTCAACTCACTAAAAACATATCGTGAATGTATGTTGTCTCTCGTTTTTGTGATTATTAGAAATTCTTCTTCAAGAGGGAGGCGTTAGGAGAAAAGCTGAAACATTGTCTTACTCTGTAAACAGACATTGAAACCTAAAATATCGTTGAAATAGCATGACGATAGATTCTAATAAAAATATGTTCTTTATTATTCAAATCTGGTTTTACGAGCATTTTCAGACAGAAAAATGACACAGAGTACTTGTTTTGTTTTAGTCCAGAAACAAGTAATGGTCAACGTACATTGCATCAACCGCTGAACTCGAGACACCAAACAACAGCAAAAATATAGACCAGGAATATATTTCATAAATTTTTTGTGAAACGTAGGAGTCACTTTCTAGATATTGCAATTTTCAGCATTATTTTATATAATGGTGAAGCTTTGACTTAACAAATTAAAACATATATTAAACTACTTGATAAGAGTTATTGACTTTGACCTTTATCAACTGCAACTGATTTTCACACATCCCGTAGCAATATACTGCATATTATCTGTACATACTGTGTTTCACGGAATGATCAAGTCGATCATTCTATAAAAGGTTTCGCTTAGCTATGCATAGCTCCGTGTATTGGATGTACTTAACTAGAAAGAATGTGGTCATCAGAGCAGGTGGCAGGACATTCCCTTCTTAACCCTAACTTTCCTGCTATAAAACAAATGTGTAGCTGATAAATGGAGAGATATCTTTAATGGTAAATCTGGCGGTGTTGTTTATTAATGTTCTCCCCCAGTCGTCAATATAAACCACACAAAACAGTAACATATTCTTAGATTTTTATGGACATACAGTATTAATGTGATGATATGTTTTACTTATGTAAAAAAACCTAATATAAAGAAGGTTATTATTTAATTAATATCTGTTTTACAAAAAAAAATCAAAATGTTGTATCTAGTCTTACGTTTAACAGTCTTTCCACTACACTATTTTGATTTTATAACACCCTTCCCTATAGATCATATCATAATGCTGTGCTTGGATTTGACAGTCATTCCTTTGTTGGACAACATGTTGTCCTACTACTACTAGACCAAGCTACTTCGTTAAGAATTTGCCTCGTCCTTTCTTAGCGAAACGGTTTGTTGTTTTAAATTTATTACCAACAGATTAAGCCTAATTTCGTTTAACTATGAGCCTTAAAACTTGAAATTGCTCGTGTTAGTACTATTGCTAGCAGTTTGCTTTAAAATCCTCGTGTTTATTTTTATTAGAAAATAAGAAAAAAGTCTGATTTAATTAATTCTACGTCTTAAGGTATTCGTATAAGAACTATCATTTATTAAATACCGCCTACTTCATCTAGTCCATTGTGAATTTTCAATAATTAGACAATAGTATAATTTCAATCATACTATTCTCACTTAGAAAAGGGTATGATAATAATAATAGTAATTAGTATTATAACCGGCCTGGCATGGCCAAGCGCGTAAGGCGTGCGACTCGTAATCCGAGGGTCGCGGGTTCGGGCCCGCGTTGCGCCAAACAGGCTTGCCCTCCCAGCCGTGGGGGCGTTATAATGTGACGGTTAATCCTACTATTCGTTGGTAAAAGAGTAGCCCAAGAGTTGGCGGTGGGTGGTGATGACTAGCTGCCTTCTCTCTAGTCTTACACTGCTAAATTAGGGACGGCTAGCACAGATAGCCCTCGAGTAGCTTCGTGCGAAATTCCAAAACAAAAAAAAGTATTATAACCACGATATGTGGTATTACAAATATAGGCCTAATGGTATTAGTAATACTAACGTACAGTCATATTTCGCCAGGATGAGTAGAGTATTCATACGTAGCAATTGTTTTAAGACAAAATCTATCCGAACAACTTATTGCAATATAGAATAAAACCTAATTCAAATACTATTTACTGATAGTAACTAATACAATAAGACGTGTAAACGATTTCTTTCTTAATCGTGTAATAGTTTTAGTTCCAACTGACACGCCTGAAGCTTTCTTCTTTTCTGAGAATATTAGGATTTTTCCTGATTTCTGTTTTTAAGTCTAAAGTTTGTTGATTATTTTGTGTTAGAATTATATCAGAATGTGAATTATTTTGAAAAGTAACATTAGAAGAAAGCTTAAAGTTCAGGGACCATTATTTTATTTACTGTGAACTCAGTTATTTATATATAAAAACGCTTTTTGTTTTCACTGAAAAATTGTTTAATTAATAGAATACTTATTTCACAAACTGGCCCCTCAAACTTGGACTTCATCGAGTTCATGTCTCATGTATACAGTTAGTTACCTATACGTACTTATTGTTTACATAAGTTTTGTGTAGTGCGTTTTAGGTTAACATATACAAAAATATAAATGTTACAATAGCATGTTTACCTTTAAATTAAGTATTTCAATCCTTTTACTTTAAGCATTTACAATCTGAAAATTTAATTAAATTACGATTGTTCATATTTTTCAGATTTTATGAAAAGCTATTCGTCACTAGAGTTAACGGTCACGTGACCCTCATGTCTTAATGTGTATGTTTTGGCTCAAGTTCCAATAAACACGTTTTTTTACACAAATATATCTTTGAATTTGTTTTACTTTTTTCCTCCAATACCATTCATAAGTCGAAATAATATTAGAAAATCTTCTTGATGACGAGAAATCCACTTGAAATAAAAATTTATCTCTGAACGGATGTTATGGGTATTAACACTGTTATTGATAAGGATAGAACAACCTTTTGACCTTCCTAGGTCATCTTCAGGCTGTGAAATACATTAGAAAATCTTGTTATGAAATGGAGAAGAATTCAAATCAACTTCCAGTCAGAACAAGTGTTTGAATGTTTGTTGAATTTTATTTATAACTACTCGAAGGTTACTTGCGTTAATCGTACTTAATTGAAGTGGTAAAGGAGGCAGCTAGTCGCCATTACTCACATTAGCTCTTGGGCTAATCTTTATCAGTGAATAATTATAGCGACCTTCAAATTATAAAACCTCCATGGATGAAAGACGAGCATGTCAGTGACAGGAATTGAACCAGAAGATGAACCTCCAATGAATGTAGTTAATTACATATACTTTATTTTACATTCTGTATTTGGAAATATGATAAATCCAACCTGTCCCAGTGGTTCAACGGTAAGTCAGAGGACTTACATTTATACGGTTTCGGTACCTGTAGTGGACATAGCGCTGATAGTCCTTTGTGTCTAACATGAAACCGATAAACAAAATAAACTCGAACTTTTCTATAAAAAAACTGCAGATTACTTCTCTTATGATGTTTCAGTTTCAAACTGAGAAATGTAGATGTTAAACATCACCAAAATTGTGGGTCTTCAAATCGTTAAATGATTTCTGAAATTTTGTTCAACAAAAGCCAATGGAGGAGCTACAGAGGGAGCGTGAGAAAAATGATTAAGACGTTGTTTTGAATTAAGCACAAAGCTACACAATGGGCTATCTGTGCTGTGCCCACCACGAGTATCGAAACCCGGTTTTTAGCGTTGTAAGTCCGCAGACATACCGCTGAGCCACTAGAGGGCATGATTAAAACAACACATTTTAAACAAGGAAAAAGTCGTAATTTTAAAGATTTGTCGTTTAATCAAAGCAGAAGTCACAATTCTAATGATTCTTCTCTAAATTAAAGTAGAAACTGTAGTTCTTTTATTGCTCAGTCAATATACGAGTCGTGCTTTCGGCGTTTCGTCATCGCATAAGCGTAATATTTCACCAAGATACTATCAAAAAATAGAATAAAAAGCGCTAGGCCTAATATGTACTTACAAATAGTAACTGTGTATGTAATAAGGAAAAGTAAATTAGCAAATCGATTGTATGACATAAAAAACACTTTAGTTTCAAATTTCTAATCTTATTTTAATCGTTGTCATTACGAAATTTTCTTCTAGGAATCATAAACACAGAAGTTACCACATGTGTATCTTTCAATTTAATGATTCAAACCTCTCTCTGTCAGCAAAGAAAAAGGCTCATCCAGTTCTGAAAGAAAAGAAGTACTTGCATTACCACGAATTAGTTAAAATTCTACGAGAGCTTTAAGTATAAAAATATGTTATTTAATGTCAATCATATTGTTTTTTTCTAGTAATATTAAACTTGTCTTATTGGAGTCGTTGAAAGATGAAGTGTTCCCCAGTGAGACAGCGGTAAGCCTACGGATTTACAACGCTAACATATAAGGTTCGATTTATCGCAAGTACACTTCTTCTTTGCAAGTTGGTTGGTTGGTTGATTTTATAGCAGAAAGCAGCTAGGCTATCTGTGCCAAACATCCACTATAAAGTTAAAAATAAAGTAAAATTAGGAAAGTTACAAAAGGAAATTAAGGTAAAATAAAACAAAGTTAAAAAAAGCATAAACCCCATGTTTAAATCTATTGTACAGCGTTAAGAGAAAAACTAAAGTAATACAAGTTGTAAAGGACTTTCTGTAGCATAACTGTAATTATCATAACTCACCAGGAAGACTAACAGGTAAGTACAAAAACCACCATCAGTCACCTGAAGTTAGCCTTTCAAGTCCTAGTTTCGAGTTATTTGACGTTAAGTAATAAAAGTTTTAAAAGACTTGTAGCAAAATTTTAATATTAACTCGTCAGGATGACTAACAGGTAGTTCGAAGAGCAGCACTGGCCACCTGAAGTTGGTCTATCCAGTCCTGGTTTCGAGTTATTTGACTTTACTGCCAGTTTCTAATTTCAAATCGAACTAGATGGACTGTGATTCTTAAAATGTAACCGCAATTAAAAAGGTCTAATGTATAAATTAAAAACTTAAATGGCATTAAAAAGATTGATGGTCTTTAAAAAACTAAAAACAATTCCAAGATGGACAGCGTCACCATTACCAATAACACTGTCTAACGTTATGGACAAACCTTGGGACAGAATATGGTGTGAAAATGGTGCCGTCGTTGAGAGTTATAACGACGGCAAAAAAGTAAAATGTGGCTTACAGTGATCTGAGTGTCACACAGACAACACATTGGTGCACCAGTTGCGGATAAAAGAAAATGATGAGTTAAAAAACTGTGACCAACTTCCCCTTTCCGATCCATACGGAAGCAAGACAGCCAAAGTCCAATATAGGGTTTTATTTGGAAAAGCTTTTTGTCACATTGCTCATTCCAAGTCGACTGCCAACTGGCACGGAGCCGAGTCTTGAATAAAGGACCATAGTCCATATACTGAACAGGCACAGCGGTGATAGTGCCAGAGCAGATATATTTTTCTCGTGCGTCGGCGAGCTCGTTCCCGGGAATACCAACATGGCCCGGTATCAAGAAAAACTGGATAAAAGTAGATGTTAAAGATAATTGGGCCAGTCGGTTTTGAATATCGGCGAAAACAGAGTGTGAACTAACGTGAAGCGATTCCAGGACCAGTAGAGAAATGTATAAATAGTGCAAGAATTTTGGAAACAAAGCAACGAAGAAATAGATCTTATCAAAAAGATAAGACTAAAAAACAACTTCTAGGTTTTTTATAAATTTTTACAGAATATGTTAAATGAAAGGAATAAAATGAAAACTAAAATGTAGTAATTTTGAGCCAATAACTCAATTTATGCTCATGTGGGCGAAGTGGCCAAGTCAAAGGCTCCTGTAGGATTCTGGTATAGCCGTTAATTTTTAAGCCTCTGGCCAGTTAAAAAACAGCTTACTCGTAGCACCTGTCGCCACCAGCGTTATGTCCATCTATCTTGAATTGAATAATGAAGATAGACTGTAGTATTTCAACACGGCCAAAACTGAAAGCGTAGAGAGTGTTCAGCGAACTCACGTATCGAACCCTGAACTTTTCAATCGGCAATCAATCACCCTTAATCGTTGACACGTTTGGTCTAGGAATAAAAGGGAATCTTTATTATTTAGTTAGTAGCACGCAACAAGAACAAGGGATTAAAAACCCATTATTGACTCCGTTAAGAAATCTTTTCAGTTCTCAAACAGAATTAACAAGATATATTATTTACAGATTACTGTATAATTCCTTGCACGGTATCTATAAGAGGTTTTTTATTATAAAGTTGTAAACCATTTATATGCACACGTGTCTATCAAGTAATATATGTTTGAGTTGTAATGGTCGCCACAATTCGCTTCCAACTTATCTTTTTTTATAGTTTCCATTATCCACATTCCCAGTGATTTTCTAATCCGTTCTCTTTATTGTCTCTTTTCTCTGTTTCTTTCATCCTACAATGATGTTTTTCAGTAGACAGATCTCGAACCTAATCGCAATGTACTCAAAATATTACAGTTTCTTCTTAACATCCTCTAAGAACATCTTTTCACATCACGATTTTTCAGCGCCCATTTATTCGTTTTTCTCTCAGTCTTAGATATTTTCAGTAAATGTTTTATTTTATTTTATTTTAAATGTTCTATTTACTTTCCGTCTACTCTTTCTTAAATATCTATTGTGAATGTTAAGTTTGTGTTTAAGTACAAAGATAAATGCACGTAGCTTATACTGTTAAATGTGTATTATGAAATTCCCGCCTATTCACCAAAATTGTAGAAGCTTCTCCAGTGTAATAATCAACAATGTACTATGTGTGTATGTAAATCGTCAGTGTTGCTGTGCCAGATGAAATTTTTCGATATTCGTCTCACGCTTATAAAATTAACCAACAAAACGTGCCAAGAGAGTGTATATGTTATTGATTTACTACAGTTAGTATACTATAAACCTCGGAAGCTACAACTGTGATTAACGCTTATTAATCGAGAACTTCATATATCGACGAGGAACTTTTATAGATGTTAAACATTACAAACAGTTTAACCTCAGCAGATTACTATCAGATGTTAGTACTTATACAAAGACATTCTATAACTTTAACAATGAAAAACTCGCGTGTGATTAGCGAAGAACTAGCTAGCTCCTCGTTAAGTAAATTATGCCTATATAAACTCGAAATTAATTTGCTTATCGTGAACCCTCGATGGAATATCAAAGAGTTATGGATCAAGTACACTACTCCATATTCTTTGTAAGTTTGTAAAACTTATGCAAATAAACTATTCGTAACAAGTAATGTAATAACCATTATTATAAATTGTGTTATTGTTTGCATATTAAAACATATTTGTGCTAAGAAATAAAACTGTGTGTATTAATCTTGTTGGCAAATATCATGCATTTGATACGTCTTGACATTTACTTAATTTATAAATTAAAATTACGATTTAACTTACTTTCAGGCAATTTAAAATTATGATACGTATCATAATAAATTGGAGGCTCGTCCGGGATAAATCATAATATTTAACATGTTCTATCTGTGCTAATCCCCCTGCATTTATTAAAATCCGATTTCTAGAGTATTAAGCCTGTAGACTTACTGCTGAGGTACTGGTTCTAACTACAATAATAATAAAACATTCACAATATGACTTTGCAGGACTAGTTTTCTTTCTTTCAATTAAGTTTTAAGGTTGTAAACCAACTAAACTATCAAATCATGATAAAACGTTGCACAATTGTCACTAAATTAAACTTGTAATAAAAACTGCCCATTTAAAAAGTCTTCAGTCTTAGAGTTAATGCTATACTGATGAAACGTTTCATCTTAACCCAAAACACTCGGTGATAGAATAAACAGTGTGCAACATATCTAATATCACGATCCCTATTGACTTTTATTTGACGTATTAACTCACCAACTGCATTCCCCAGGCGGCTTAGTGGTAATTTTGAGAGCCTATAACACTAAAAATTGAGGTTTGATACTCGCGGAGGGTACATCACAAAAATTAGTGTATCTGTGTACTTTGTAATAAATCAACCATCTAACTAATGTTCTAATAAATACTGATTGTAGGCTTAACATAGCGCACGCACGAAGAATGGCGAAATATGTTTTTACTGGGCAAATACATCTTTTCAGTAAGAATGGTGTCCAACTTAATATAATTTCAACTAACGTTTTGTTTTATTTGTTCTAGGCTGCTGCCAATGAAAGTACTGAAAATGATAAGCCTCGTGATTCAAACAATGAAATCTTGCAATACATTAGAAACCAACAGGCTTAACGTTTTGATAGGAATATTGTCAACTACAGTCCTTTTCATTTCTCCGTTTCAGATTTCTCACGTATCTGATTTGAAATCCTAAGTGAAAAATCAAGACGAATCTGTTTTTGTAGCGTTATCTTCGGGGTCAATATCCCTTCCTCTCAATAAAGTCCGATCGGGATATGCCGGTGAAGTAAAAGTAATAAATAATAGTGAGATTCCCTTCAATATACATACAAACAGAGATGTAATAAAGAAGTGATTCTTTAGGACTACTAGCACTATAGTAATACTCTTCCAGTTGGAAACGACTGATATAAACAGCTCTGGAGTTTTTGGTATTTTTTTACGAAATTTTACCCTTAAACATTAATTCCTATAGTACAATTTGAAGCTCATTCTTACACATAATCATCACTTATTTTTGACATTAATTTTGTAGCATAGCATTATGCATACTCATTTTACTGTACAAGTTTCATAAAAATCACTAATGGCTGGGACTCGGAACTTCGAGCTGACCGGTAGTGGTGCATTTCTACCCTGTACTTCGCCTTCACAGACCTACAGGAACTTAGACACACTCCTCCTTACAATGTTGTATTTGTCACTCTACCCCGCATGTGAAACATTCTTACCACAATGAAATATAAAATATTAATATCTTTAATTACTTATTTGATCTCTATTCTTAGAAATTAATGACTCAATGTGATCTTAAATTTTCGTTTATTGTTTGTTTATTTTGTTAAGAAGATAAATATATCGCACAAAGATGACAATCATTCTTTCAAACGCCCCTTTCGCCGTTGTTTATCTGTAGCAGACGATGCTCACACATAAATGGGTGCCATTGCTGACTATTATTTATTCTTCTAAAATGTTAATGTCAAATCCAAATTGAGAATCGTATATGTAGGCTAAATCCATAGGAGTGAGTGAGTGTTGTAATTTCTGTAAGTATTTTCCATGAAATATAAGTTTTCCTTCAAAATTTATAAACACAAAAATATTCACTGAGACTTAGCCTTAGTCAATTAAACTGTAGTTGTACAAGTAGGCGTATTGTAGTCTTAAAAATGTAAAACTGTACAATTATATCAGTTTGTTTGGCTGAGCATAAATAAACAAACTTTACAAAATAATCATAAAATGGCTTTATCTGAAGGACAGGAATAATCTCATGAAAGTTTGTATCTCAGACCAATACATTAGGTGATAAAATAAAACGCTCGCAACTTGCCTAATTTCATCCACAGTTTTGGTTTTTGTGTAAGCTTGTAACTCAATTAAAAATAGTATATAATTTCATTTAATGTTACATTTTATCTGTTCTACGCAGTTGCCAATGGGTGTGATGAAAATTACTAACTTAAAATTTAACCTCTGAATCGATTCATTGGAAACTAAGAGGCCTAGTATTATGATAAAATCATCGTAAACTGTACACCCCCTTCTATACGTTTCTTTTAATTTGACCATCTAAGGTTTTAAACACCTTTGATTTGAGAACTGAAGTGGAAATATCAAGAGGAACATGGGAAGAAAGAATAAAAACAACTACATTTCTATTACATTTATCAAACTGCTATGTCTGTCATAAACATTCATTATAAACAAATAAATGATGATTCACCAGCTTAGACGTTATAAGCCTACTCCGTAATATTTTAGGTTTAAGCTAACACTTCTGTGGTACCGTTAGAAAAGGAGGCATGGACCATTCTTTTAGTTAAATAGTTAGTAATAAGATAAACTTACGTTACATTTAAACATAAGTCAATTTACAACGCCATAATTGATATGAAAGTCAATTTACAATTTTTCCTTATGTATGAATTTCAATATTACGGCATTAGAGCTTAAGCTAGGCCTAATATATTATATCACTATTAAACGTAAATGTATATGGTTCCGTTAACTAAACATTTAATGATGGCTTTTAATTTATTTATTTATTGAAACTGTAATTAAGATGTATCGTCTAATAAGCAGCTGGTAACGTTTAGATAAACCCTGTTTAGCTGATAATCGCCCATGAATATGATTGTTTATGAATAGAATAAAATACAATAAACATAACACCAACTTGAATAAAAGTTTTAAATTTTAAAGAAGTTAATTAACAGATTAGGACTTATTCCAGCGGTACTGCCAAACAAAAATAGTTTGTTGTTACGAAATAGACGTAAGCATTTAAATGTAACATGAAAGCGAAAGTTGATATTATTGTAAGGTAAACAACAAAGACGGTTCTAGTGGTGACACTATTATTCTTTTTATTGTTTGTTTGGTTTTTTAATTTCGCACAAAGCTATTCGAGGGCAATCTGTGCTAGCCGTCCCTAATTTAGCAGTTAAGACTACAGGGAAGGCAGCTAGTCATCACCACCCACCGCCAACTCTTGGGTTACTCTTTTACAAACGAATAGTGGAATTGACAGTCACATTATAACGCCCCTATGGCTGAAAGGGCGTGCATGTTTGGCGCGACGGGGATGCGAACCCGCGACCCTCAGCCTTAACATGCTTTGCCATGCCGGGCCATTCTTTTTGTAAGCTGTATATTTTAAATTTTTCCAAACTTTTTACTATCGAGAGGGAGCTACGGGTCGTTTATGATAGCATAAAGTTCAGGTAGTTAGGGTAGGCCTGAAACGTCTACCTACAACAAACAGTGAAACTAACAAGAACCACAACAGAGATTGGTTTCTTATCGGTGTAAACGTCATCAAGTGATGCTTTCCGGTATAGATTAACTACAACTCTCTTGTAAAACTCAACTAGTACCTTCTGGCTTTGCTATAAGAAAACACACACACTGTTCCACGATTATCTTCAAGCCCTTCTTTCGTATAATACAGCTTATACTGGCTGACGAAGAGCTTGTGCAACGTTGGAAATAATAAAAACCTTTTGTTATAGACGCGCGTTTAATATTTTTTCATTATTTTCCACTTCTTGTGGTCTTTTCTATTGTGTAATTATTTAAAGAAATTCGTAAAGATGGAGATCAAATCAGCAGCAATAACGTTGCCCATAGCGATACCTTTGGTTTGTTTACAGAAAGCTAAATTTTATTTAAAGTAAGTCTTGTTAAGAACAAATCTGAGAGTTTCCGATGTGTTCTATGGGAGGATAGGTACCATTGGTAATGCAAAGGGTAGCCGATCTAATAAGATCCGTAGCTGAGCTTATACTTTCTTCTATGGGAATGAAAGGGTACATAGGGATGGTAGCGAGAGTATAAATAGGATAGTATTCGAACTCACACGTAGACCATCTTTGCGGAACCTGTTGAGAAAACCATTGGTTCTATTTAAGTGTGAATGGATTTTATTTGAGAAGAGGGTGAAATAGTTTTTGAGTTGCTATTAGCGGATAATTGTATATGGAGACGACGGCCCTTACAAGTGACTTAGATTTGTAATTTATGGGTAATCCATACATTTAAGGAGATTTGTAATTAGGTGGACTGATATTCTAGAAGTCGCAAAGGTTTAGAGGTTTACTTTTAAAGCTCTTCAAAATGTCTTTAGCATTTTTTTTTCCGGTTTATTTGTGGGCGGCGTGATTAAGGCACTCGACTCGTAATCCGAGGGTCGCGTGTTCGAATCCCCGTCACACCACACATGCTCGCCCTTTCAGCCTTGGGGGCGTCATAATATGACGGTTAACCCAACTGTTCGTTGGTAAAAGAGTAGTCAAAGAGCTGACGGTGGGTGGTAATGACTAGCTGCCTTCTCACTAGTCTTAAATTTCTAAATCAGGGACGGCTAGCACAGTAGCCCTCGTGTAGCTTTTCTGTTTCTTACCTTTAATCCACTGTTTCAACCATTCAACTTAAACAGTGCAAATTTTATGTGGATCTCATGATTTAGTTCCTAAGTTGTTGTTTTTTTTCCAAAATATGCATAGTACCCTCTTTTGGCGAATTCTTTAACGTTTTTCCTTTGTTTCTTCGCAACAAATTTACCACAAATATAACAGAATGTATTTAAGTCATTTGTATAACCTCTTGTTGTCATAACAACGAATATATAATATTAAAAATAATAATAATAATGTCAGATTGCACGCACAAACAAGTACTATTCAGAAATGACACGTCATGTGGCCTGTTAATCGTTTATATACTAGTTGCGTGTTTCTCGTGGATTCGAGAACGATCGATAAAACTCTCACGGCGTAATTGGGCTAAAGAAATCTATGACTAGTGGTTGTCAGCATTTCAAGCATAAGAAAATGTGACCCGAGTTCTGTGAAAATGATTCACTTATGTAAAAGTAAATATCTCGTTTTTTGAAAAATCTGTACATGATAAAGACAAATGTATATAATTTTCAATTACTGTAAATCGTAAAAATTTCAAGACATTAAATAAATCGCAGGCCTGTGTCATTTGATCTAAGTAAGAGTTGTTTTTTTCCTTTCCGATTTGTAAAAAAAATATTTATGTGATAAAATAAAATGAGTAATATTTTCGAAATCTGTGTAACTGATTTATGAAATATTCGTTACTAAAACCAAACCAACATTTATGGTTCAGTTTTTTTTTATTTTGCGCTAAATTATATAGGGCTATCTGCTCTAGCTGTCCCTGTTTAGCAGTGTAAGACCAGAGGAAAGGCAGCTAGCCATCACCATCCACCGCAAACTCTTGGGCTACTCTTTCACCAATGAATAGTGGATTGACCTCTCACCTTATAACGACCCCACGGCTGAAAGAGCGAGCATGTGTGGTGTGACGGAGATTAGAACCCGTGACCCTCGGATTATGAGTCGAGTACTAACATTTATGAAGTTTCAGTTACCAGGCCTGTGTTATGTGATCGTCTGATTCGTCATCTTGGAAAAAGTCTTTCTTACACATTGCTCTGGATATTTTACCTCACTATGCTCATCAAGTGGTCCAGCAATGTTTTCAGCAACATCTATTGAATTTTAAAAATCATTATTTCTGTACTCAGTCATATTTTAGTTATGGATCTAGCGGCATATCGACATTTTACTGGCCAGATAACCGTGCTAAGAAGAAATATGAATGACTATAGCTTGGCTTTAGTAGAAGCTACACTATCAAGGTCAAGGATTTTCAGTAGTTCAATAATTGCTTTATAAATTCCAGGTACCACGAATATTATAACTTTTACACTGTCAATACGACTTTCCTATAGAGTTTCAGATGGCATTTTCGCTGAATTTGTCACACCTAATATTAAAACTGCCCATATTTTATTGAGGATACAAAGAGACGATAAATTCATTACAAAGTGCCAAAATATGTTAAAGCTATTTTGCAAGACTTGGTGCTTTACTCAGAAATGGGTCACAACATCCACAAGAGATGTAAATAGCTTTAGGATTATGATTTTAAACTCTCTTCAATACATCGGTATTTTTGTCATTCACGTGACACTATTATGTTACCCTCAACCTCTTCAGTTACCTATTGGTCTTTAAGCTTTTCAAGAAGGGACTCTTTTAGTCCAGGACCACTCGAGTCATAGAGGGCTATGTACCATACAAAATATTTCTTATCACAAGTTCATTCTCACCAACATTGACATTTCTAAGAATAACTGTCGGTTTGTGCTGATTACATATAAATGGGGTACAATCAAGGATGGTAAAATGCTATTTGTTTCAGCTAATCACAATATTTTCTTCATTGTATAATTTTACATAAATTCAACGAATTCGATTTGTATGTTTTTCCTAGATAATGGCCATAAATTTCCTTACGCCTGACGTGCTCTGCCAAAAAGATTACCATTATGGACATCTCCAAATTCTTCACGAGGTAATCTTTCTCGTAGAGCTAAATTTCTATCAGTTAAAAACTGAATAATGTGTAACAGCCAATAGAGTATTTTTGTCCTGTGGTCAATCTCCAACTCCACTTGAGACTGCTGTAATGCATCAGTAGTTGTTTTGGAAATTAACTTACTATTCACATCACTGTTGCATGGAATGTATTCAATCATGTGATGCCTCATGACTCGTTAGACTATCACTTAAATGCTTTCAGTCATGTAATCCATCGAAAGATAGCTGGCCCACTTTTAAAGTCATTAAGAAATATTATAACTACTCAAATAGAAGATTGAAACAAATATTTACAGTAACATGCTGTAAAAACTTTCAATTTCAATACTATCACTACCAAAATATTAGTATATTCTGAAATTTGTCTAGATTCACTCTAGAATAACAAGAAACTAACATCAATACTTCAAGCATTCATTTGCTAGCTAATGATAAAATACGCGGATGTCCTGTCACCTATTGGCAAGTCTTTACAATATAAAGTAAATTAAACAAAATTACCTTGTTTCAATATATGTATATGTTTATGTGTGTGTGTGTTTAGCAAAAGGATAAAGAAAATAATTTATTGCAGTTCACTACCCAAAATGTATTATACAATTTTGTTGAATAAGTATTTTTTTATCTATTATCGATACAGAAATATTTTTGGTAAAGTGTATTCGTTTATTTTTTGCTTTTGTTTATGGCAAAGCTGCCATATGATTGTATGTTGTACTCACTACGAGAATCAAACTCCGAATTTTATATTTAAAAGCCCTCAAGCTCTACTTTCAGTCATTTGAGATACAGTTTACACTACACGTAGTTAACTTATCAGTTTCTTTATGATTATTCTCACAAATCACAGTACAGCCTTGAACTACGTACAACTGAATATATATATGTAAAATATACTATTTATATTGAGTCAATATTTTAACCAATCTTTTTAGGTTTGCATCAGAAGAAGTTTCTAGAATGGCTCCATCTTTACATGGTAATATAAATGTTGTAGAAAAGATGAATAGAGAAAAATCTGGGAAGGTAAAAAGAAAATGGTTTCCATTAAAAGCACAAAATGACAATAAACCCATCACTGTTAAGACAACGAAAAGAAAATTCTCAAGTCCCCAAAGTACAGTTAATGACTTCTATTGTTCTTCTGCTTCTGGAAGTAATTCTAGCGATATCAGTGTTTGTTGTTGTCCAACAGATGTACAAATATCAAGATATCCCAACCCTTGTATAGTAACTATATCAGAAATGGAAGCTTTTTTTCATCTCATGGGTAAGCAATAGAAAAAATTTAAATAATTATTTAGATATCTTATATTGGTGTTTATATGTTGTATTTATTCCAAAGCTACTAAGACTATATGTTGTTATCGCTAATGTTTAACTACTAACCAAAAGGATGGTATCCACCTAACAGCACTCTACCATCCACACTGAGGGATTCACTATCACTGTTATAACACACTCTTAGCTTAAAATGAGAGGAATATTTTGTGGCATTTCACAGAGTCTCAACCTGTTCGCTGTCTCTGAAATCAAGAGCTCTATCCAAATAGTAAATCTGTGACCTAATTATATAGAAAATAATAATTTGAACTTCGAATTACCATTCTTTTAAGATTAAAACTATCTTACTTTCGAGAAACCTTTTGAACAAAGTTTACGCGACAGAAACTAATAAGTGCAAATTATTGAAACGTCAAGCTTCTGCTAATGTCAGAAACGTTTCTCCAGACTACTACATCATATCTACTATAATACAGTTTGCTACTTTCCACGTGGATTTCTTCTGTATACACTTATACAGAATTTATACAGTTATACATTTACTAATATTATACCAGTTAATATGGGTAGATATTTCTACCGGCTAAATGGTTATGATACTGAAGTGATGTTTTACCAGTCAAAGAAGTAAACGTAACCAAAAAATGTTCTGGTTCAGAACATGTAGACTTTTGTAGCGTTTTTGAGAATCTATAACTTGCAGACCGATCCTGACGAAACATCATTGACATGATGTTAAGTTATATGGTACTTTACTTTCTAAATTTAGTGTTATCGTATAAATACACATATATATATACTCAATGCAAATAATTTCGGAAACACAGTAATTGATATCTTTAAAAGATGTGTTTTAATAATTTATGAAGAAAATGATTTGGTGTAATATTGTACTGAATATTGTGTATTGCAAACTTTTAACCAGATTTTACATCTTGTAATAGAATTATGCGACGAATTTCATAAAATAAAATATAAGCCAAGTAAATTGAAGAAGATACTTAAATTTTGAGAGTGACCAGTATCCAATGTTTGTGTGTGTGCGCGCGCATGCACTTTAGAAAAAATTCGTGTGTCAGTTTTCTGAATATCTGTGTCTGTGAAATATCCAATATACCTAACTCATGTATTTATATAATGATGTTTTACCCTCAGAGGACCGCGTGATAAAAGACTTTCTTGAATGGGATAACTGCATGGTCTTTGCTGATAAGGTAAGTCAGTGTAAAACGGTGTAATTTTGATAAATCAGTTGAAGTGAAAATGTAGTGAAGATTTCATTTATTCTTATTTTGTATTCTACAACTTCTTTGAAAAGTATATAAGCTTTTCAAATTTATACTCTACAACACCGTCAAGAAAATTATACTGTTTTATATTTAAAGTTGTACAACTATAATACACAAATTAGCTGTTTAAAATCACCTTACAAATATAGAATCATGTTTTGAGCATCATGTCTGTTAAATTTAGATATGACCGAAACCTGTATAGTTTGATTTAAAATTAATTGCGTGCTATTAACATGCAAACACAATATGGATTTTAATCTCTTACTTTTAGTATTTTAGGATGATATGGTTTCAGTTTTTAATATTACCAAATATATACAATATATCTCTATCTTACTTTCTCTTCCATAGTATTTGATAGCAATGGTTTTTGCCTACTTCAAACGAGCAAGACTTACCATACGCCAGTTCACACGTCTAAACTTCTTTCTTGCACTGTAAGTTACCTTAGTTAAGAATGATTCTTAAAATATTCTTATGCAATTCCAACTTTTCTTAAGATATACTTCTTTCAAGACACATGAAACAGTTTTTCAAAATTATACCTTGCCTAATAAAATAAATTTCGAAATATTTTGCATATTATTTCAAAACTTCTTAGCGTCCGGCATTTCAGTAATATATTATTATTTTTAAATTATTAATAAATCATAATAATGTTCTAAATGTATCTTTTAAAGATTGCATTGAACTCTAAGACAACGTCTTGTTATTTATTAATAACTGAATTAAAGGCTATTTTCTGAATAGTTACATTGGTGTGTGTAGCTTTCACTGATCAGTCTATAAAGTAAATCTTTAGACAGTGAGTATTAAGTTTACAACTTTGTTTCAATTTTCAGGCTTAGCTAATATCTGCAATATAACTTTCAATTTTTGTTTTGCAGAAAAATATATGAAATTAAAATGATTGTTTTGATAATACGGATTTCTGTACTGTTATTGGATCTCTGCCAGATTTTTGGCCCACGACATGGAGGAAGATGAAGAGGAATTGAAACATAATTTTTTACCTTGGGTGTTGGGAAGTTCATGGCGACAAAAGTTACCCCAGTTCCTAAAGAAACGCGAGAAGTTCTGGAGAATTTTGGAGCACAGATCAGTTGTTAGCAGAAAGTGCTGCTTGGAGGTAAATTTATACTTAAGTAGAGTGGATTATATATGTGGACAGTAATTCTAAACTCGTGTAAATAAAGCCATAATGGTATATATATTTAGCGATACTCAGGCACATTGATATCCAAAAGACAAGTTTAACGTATTCACAAATTCCTGTAATGCTATGAAGAGAATACATAGAACAAAGACAGTAAAGAAGAAACAAACACGCTAAGAAATAAAGAAAATCTTTATCTACTGTGGTTTACTGCCTTCGTTATTATTGGTATTCAATCTTGTTGCTGATGCTATAGAGGTTTTGCAGAACATAAAGAAATATGGCCACAAATATGTTTGAGGAAAGTATTGGTAGGCACCAAAAAACCATTGCTTGAGATGACCTTCTTTTGATCAGGTTAACATAACAAAGTCGAAAAAAACTTTGCAACATCTTACGACAAGAATAACATGAACATATTCAATTCAGGACATTAAAAAAAAACAATGAATATGAGATTCACTAAACAAGAATATTTTACAAGAAAGGCTGCCTGCAAGCCTACCTGGGAAAGACAGCGTGTCAACTTACAATTAAGACACTAGCAATATGTCATCTTATTTGCCTGGAGAACTTATGAAGGAAAACGCAGGAAGTGGCGCAGCAAATTTTTGTGCCGCTAGTTATTATGATGGAAAAATGCCTTTTCATATCTTCTACGGAAATGTCGATATTCCTGACATATATTAGGGTAAGGATTGGTAATAACTCTTTATGACAGGATGACAATGCCACTGCTCACAACGCACGTATTGTACAGGATTACTTCGACCAGGAGGACATTACAAGATTGCTAAGGCCGTCAAAGTTTCTAGATTGTAATCTCATTGAGAACTACTGGGGAGAACTGAGCTGAAAAAATTGCTAACCACAACCCTAAAGCAACTACTGCAGTTGAGTTTCAACTACTTCTGGTGGAAAGTTGGGAGGAACTCACAGCGGATTATATCAATAACCTCATCGAAAGTATACCATAGTACTTTAAACAAGCTATTAAATACGATAAGGATCAACTAAGTACTGAATGCTTAATATGAAGTGATAAAAGGTTACAGAAACTATTTATAATAATTTGACATTATATTTGTCATAATATATGTTTTAATAAGGTTTCGTTGTGACACGTGAAATACTAAATTACACATCCTTCTACAGGTGTTTGATAAAATTAGTTGATGTTGTAATGATGTTCATAGAACGTGCCTCATTATACAAATTACATATGTAGATATTTAATATAGCATACATTTCTTAGCCTAACAGTGTTAAGTCTACTGGTATTCTATCTTAATACTAATAATCTTACGTATTAAAAAATATGCATATAGTTTAGTCAAGACTGCATAGGCGAACTACAAGTCCGTATTCGCCCTATCTTGACTAAAGGATAAAGGTTGTAACATTGAATGTTTACCTAAGTAAAAGGATTAGTACGACATCAAAGAATCAGGGTTTGTATCTGTAAAGTTGTATTTCAACTGATTAACTTAGCATTAGAAATCTATATTCAAATAGTTCTTCATTTGAAAGTTTAATTAAAACGGTGAATGACATACAGTTTTATGTTAAATAAAATTAACTAGCCAGATTTAGCTAAATGTACAAACCATTAGTGTTTGTTTGTTTAATAGATAAATATGTTTCACTCTTTGATAATACATCACATCTGACGCTCAAGTACTCGGAAAGAATCAATATTTGGGGAACACGCATCACAAAATATTATTAAAATATTATTGTACCTATTATTGTAAAGTTTTTCATTTTAAAAATCCTAATGTGACTTTCGATTACTAGCTTATGTCCATACAACCTTCTCATGAAGTATGGCAGAGGGAACGAGTAGAGAGCCATGCTGGAGCTAATAGACAATATCCCCATAAACTACATCAATATCAAATTTGTAACATGTCAAAAGAAAGAGAAGAAAAAATACAACGTGGAGTGTGTAGGAAAGATGTTTCAACTACTAAAGCTCACAGCTGTTCGTTGAACAGTGTTGAAGATACTGATGGTTCAACAATCACCAACTTTCATCTTCCTTTATCATCATCAACTTCTGAGGCTAGTTCCTTCAGTTTCCAATCAGAACAAAAGACAATTACTTTATCGGGTAAGTTAAAATATGTTTACACTTGTAAGTCAGAATTATTAAGGTAAATATTGTATATAGAAACAAAAGTCTTCAAACAAAGCAAAATAATAATAAATAAGGTAATTTGATATTTAATAGTGCACACATAAACAAGGAGGTGTTTTAGACAAAGAAAAATAAAACATCTACTGACGTGGTACATGTAACTCTTCACATGGTTTGGAGAAAGAAACATAAAACATTGATTTACTTATATAGCTCTTGATGTGATTTAGGGTGAGAAATTACTTGTTATATGTAGCTGATAATGTGGTTAAATTATGAAATGTAAAACAACTAAAGACCTAGTACATCTGACTCTTGATCTGATTTGAATGAATGGAAGTGAAATATTTACTCACCTGGTATATGACGCCTTTGATTTGATTTGGATAAATAAAAGTAAAATATTTACTGACCTAGTGTATCCAATTTTTGGTCTGTTTTGGACGGAGAAAAGAAAACAGTTACTGACCTGTAACATGTAGTTCTTGACCTGGTTTGGACAAACAAAAAGTAATTTCTGGCCTGTGACATGTAGTTCTTAACCTAGTTTGGACGACCAAAAATAATTACTGACCTGTAACGTGTAGTTCTTGACCTGGTTTGGATGAACAAAAGAAAATAATTACTGACCTGTAACGTGTAGTTCTTGACCTGATTTGGACGAACAAAAATAATTACTGACCTGTAATATGTAGTTCTTGACCTGATTTGGACGACCAAAAATAATTACTGACCTGTAACATGTAGTTCTTTACCTGGTTTAAACGAACAAAAATGATTCCTAGCCTGTAACATATAGTTATTGACCTGTTTTGGACGAACAAGTTAAAATAATTACTGACCTCTAACGTGTAGTTCTTGACCTGTTTTGGACGAACGAAAAGTAATTTCTGGCCTGTGACATGTAGTTCTTAACCTAGTTTGGACGAACAAAAGAAAATAATTATTGACCTGTAACGTGTAGTTCTTGACCTATTTTGGAGGAACAAATAAAAATAATTACTGACCTGTAATGTGTTGTTCATGACCTGCTTTGAACGAAGAAAAGAAAACAGTTACTGACGTCGTACATGCTGCTCTTCAAGGGGTTTAGACAAATAAATTGAAAACATTTAATAACATGGTACATTTAGCTGTTGACTTGGTTTGGACTAAGAAAAATAAAACTTGTATGGACCTGGCGTACATGGATGTTGTCATGGTTTAGACTACAAAACGTTAAAGGTTTATTAACATGGTTTATGTAATTTTAACGTGGTTTGAACTAGTAAAAGTAATACATTGATTTGTTTGATTTTGAATTTCGCGTAAAGCTACAAGAGGGTCATCTGCGCTAGCTGTCCCTAATTTAGCAATGTAAGACTAGAGGGAAGGCAGCTAGTTATCACCTTCCACTGCCAACTCTTCAGCTACTCTTTTACCAATAAATAACGTATTGTTCGTCATATTATAACGCCCCCACGTCTGAAAGGGTGAACATGTTTGGTGTGACTGGGATTCGAACCCGCGACCCTTAGATTACGAACGTAGTTCCTTATCCACCTGGCCATACTAAGCCTTACATTGATTTACTTGATACATACAGCTCTCGACATGGTTTTGGGTACAAAAGTAAAACATCTGCTTACTTGGTACATGTAACGTATGATGTGGTTTGTACTGAGAGAAGTGAAACATTTACAGTACTATACAAAAGTAAGACAAAGCAAAAAATATATTTCAGGCTACTTTCACAGAACAATGAAAGGTAAATCACAGGTGAAACATCAAAAGTTTACTAATATTCATATTTAGTACAATAGAAACTCAGTGAAAATGCTTGAGTTCAGTAAACAGTTAATATTTTGTGTGCCCTTTTTGTTTAAATAACTGCAGACAGTCCTTCAGGCGTTGATGAAACATATTTAATCAAAGTGTCCTTTGGTTTTTACTTCAAGCGTCGCTATACACTCACATAAACTCTCTTTGGAAGTAACTTTCATTTGTTATATTTTGGTCTATCAAATCCTAGATCTGCTCAGTAGGGCTGATTTCGAGTCTCGGTGTGAGCCATCGCATCATTTAAATGACTCCAGTAGCTTCTTTCTTTATTAAATTAATTTGTATATCAGTTGGATGAGTGTTTTGTCTCATTATCTTCTTGGTAGTGAAGTCATTTACCGATAACACACAAACTACTGGGTATGCCACAGTGGATCAGTATCTGATGGTACTTACGCTTGTCCATTATTCCATCTATTTTGCAAATATCTCCTGTGACCTCATCAGAAATCATCACAGTGTCCACCATGGTAGGTGTTATGGATGTAGCTATCTTTCACCTTTCATTTGCCAACCTTACAACCTACTTTTTGAACCACTTTAAACTCATCCATTCACAACATCCTTTTCCAATCATCAACAGTCTGATTTTTGTTCCTTTTAGCAAATTTCAGTCTATTGACAATGTTTGAAGATTGAAATAAAGGTTGTTTTTCAAAAGTGTTACACAACAAATATCCCATTATTTTTGAGTCTGCTTGATATCAGTGACAGTCTTCCTTCTGTCCTGATGGCTGTATAAACACAGATAACATCAGTATCATTGAGTTCAGGTGTTCTGCCTCTTACTTTCGTATTTTCAAACTTATCTGTCTCTGTCTAGGGTGTTCTTGATAGTGTTTGGAGAGTTTTTAAAATGTGCTTCAATTTGTTGGAGAGTCCAACCAGCATCATGTAAAGCTTTTATACAAACTATCTGTCCTACTGACAAATCTGTCCTACCTCTGCTGTTTAGGCTGTGACAAACACCTTAACATATAATGTTAAACACTGTTTTTATCAAGGTTTATTTGTGGAGTGCTATTAAATTGATTTATTCTAGCATATACAAGTACCATATAGTAGCTCCTTGCTAGCTTCCTTCTGTATAGTTAAGTCACTATATGAGGTATATGACTATATGTCACTATATGACAGTTGACAGTTATCTCAGACCCTAAGAGTGATTAGTATGTTCGTTCAAACAGAATTCTTATAACATGCCCTTGGTACAAATACATGGGATTATAAAGAATGATAACTATGCTGACCCTAGTTCATTCTATTGTCAACAGGAGTCAGTGAAACATTACCACTGTGTTGAAATTTACATTCTGTAATAACAGAAGGATTAGCTACATATGTAATGGAAAGAATGACAGAATATTCTCTTCACCTAAAACTTTTGCACAGTACCGCACTTGTTTGGTTCATCTGACTATTGAGTTAATTTGGATTAAAACAACTAAAGCACTTACTGGTCTGGTGGTGTATGTATCTCTTTACTTTGTTTAAACAAAGAAAGTAATAAATGTATTCTCTTGTTAGATAAAGCTCTCGACTTGGTTTGGACTAAGTAGCATCATATATTTACTCAATTTAAAACAACATTCTGTTATGTTAAAAATACACTAATTTTTGTAATTAAAATATGAAATCATTGTATTTATAAAGTATTGTAAGAAGAAGTATATTAATTGGTGTGTATTTTATAAAAGTTATTTGTTGGAATACTGATTTATAAAACCTACTGCAATGTTTTACTAATTATCTAGATAATAATGTAGTTTTTTCTTATGTCAGCCTGTTTTGTTGATACCATGTTTAAACAGTCAGTATGTTTGTTTCGAAGTGTTCAACAGATGACACTTTAAGTTATTTATAAAAATTAATTATTTGTTTTTTAGTTAAAATGAAATATATAAATACTGTTTGCAGTTTTTGTAATTATAAACTTTCTTTAAGCAAAGTCAGTTGACACAGTAGAAGAAAATATTTTTACTTATAAGTTCAAAAATTTTGATAATTCTCTTAAGTCAGCCATCTTGAATTTAATCAGAGTGTTAGAGATTGACAAAATGTTTTTCTTTGTTATAACTCTTCAGTGACTGCATTCTTTCTATACCCTCTTTTCAGATACCACTGATACAGAAAATATGTGGATTGATATAATCTAGTGAATATTTGTGAACATCACTTTATTACAGTGATGTTAGCTTCAATACCAACGTTTGTCGTTATTACAACTGCATAATGAAGTTTATACAAACCTCTCTGGACAGGTTACGCAAGGGTAAATACGCCATTGGTAAAATGGTGCGTCAAAGTTTAGTTTATTACAATAAAACTGTTATGTAATGTTCGAAAATTATGTGCGTAAAGACTTAAAAATTAGTCGACTTTTGACCCGTTACGTCTGAAGTTTTCATTTATTGTGTTCACCTGTTCTTTTTCAGCTTAAAATACAGAAATACATCCAAATAGGGAAAAGTTTACTTTCCTACTTAATTTATACGAACATCATAAAACATTAAAGAATATATAATACATTTAAATTAAACGTAATTGCTTATTAATTTGGGTTACAGAGAAACTGTGTTCTGCAGGATGGTTCAAAACGCTTTGTTTCTTGAAAACGACATAAAACAGATAATTAATCAGACAAATGTAATTCATTATACCCATAGTTTGCCAGCTTAAAAACAAACAAAATCGTTCTCATCTTGACATATATTTACACATAATATTGTGAAATGGATTAGCTCAAGCTGGTTACGTTACTATTCTTAGTAGTATCAATTCTCATGTGCCCAGCTTATTTAGCAAGAACGTGACTCGATCATTTTAGTTTTGTTTTGTCACATTCACCGTTATAATTTTTTATTGTCACAGAATATATGTGGCTGCAAGTTTTATCTTTATAAAGCATAATGGATCACAGTAGATAAAACGTATCTTGAAGATAATTGATGTACAAGAGATTTACTTTCAAGAATTTTAAAGTGTAGTTGGTGTTACATTTATATGGACTGGAGTCTGGCCAGCTTCACGTCAAATTTCATGGTAACAACTCTATGGAAATGATTAGGACTTGATGTACTGGACTCAACATTCCATTTACACCGGTAGGATTCTACCTAATTCTTACTAAGAAACTGTTTCAAAGTGATATAATTTTAAAACACTAAACGAAGATCTTTAAGTTCCAAACATTTACATTTAAACTATTTTAGCCTTTATTAAACACCGTTATCTCTTCATTCTTATTCTAAACATTTCCTCTATATTTATATTAATATTTGTTAAATACCGTTATCTGGTCATTCTTATCTTAACATTCCAATTAAAACTATATTTAATATACTCTTTGTTAAAATCCGTGGATACATATGATGTTGTTTACCGAATTATATCAAGTTATAGTAACCTTTGACATATACATTCAGATTAATATGAATATTTAATGTTCTTTATATTTAAAAAGGAAGGAAAATACCCAATTTTTAGAAGCTTATAACCCGTCTGTTCAATTAGTGAAATATTTTGAAGAATAGATTGTCGTGCGTTTGTAACTGGATTGACAGTTCTAGAAAAGTGGAGAACAATTGAAATCTGAAAATAAATGTGTCTTACGAAATATTTTTAGAGAATTATATTAAATTTTGGTTTTCAGTAGGGCTTTCTGGTTTTAGAAATCCAATAACCAAACTGATTTTTCGTGTGTAATTTGTAATTATTTCACTCTTAACATTCATATTGGGTTTACAATTCATTTCAGTGTTTTGAACCATTTTAATTTAAAACACGGCATAAATTCTGGCCAACATCATTACAGTAACTTTTTCTACATTTTATTATATCTCAGCTTCCTTGTTGGCTTGTAAATTATCATCTGTACTTTTGGTTTATATCTGAGAACATACTGCAAAAATATTTTACTTAACAGTTACGTGAGTCTAGTACATAGTATTACGTACAGATGGCGTGCAATTATAAAACTGTCATTAAAATTTGCTTATCAAAACTTCTACAGTTACATGCATTCTTGTTAGGAAGGCACTGTGTTTATGTGTTTTAAACGTTAAATAATTACTCTTAGTAATAAATTATAACGAACGAGCTGTTCACTCAGGACAAATTTCCATATATTTGTACGAATACTTGAATAAAATCATTATTTTGTTTACTCCAAATTTTAACTCAATATTTCATCGTTTTCGAATACAAGTTATATTGTGTGTGTGTGTTTGTGTGTTTTTCTTTTAGCAAAGCCACAAAGGCTATCTGCTCAGCCCACCGAGGGGAATCGAACCCCTGATTTTAGCGTTGTAAATCCGGAGACATACCGCTGTACTAGCGGGGGGCACAAGTTATATTACTTTTTTTTTTTTTTTTTATATATATATATATATATATAAATTAAATAAGGTAAAAAACTAAAATATTTCTAAAATTTCCATATGATTTATAATGAGGATTCATGAAACAAAATTATAATTACAGTGTTAGGGTACTGGAGTCTAAAGATAGAATTTTTTCTGAGTCAACTAGTCATCAGATGGCGGGAGCACTATAAAAACAAAATAAACTAGAATAACTTTTTTTTTTTAATCAGAATATTCGCGCATATAAGTTACTCCGTTAATACGAAGGAACTTCTTGTTTAATAATCATATATGTTTATATAAATGTCCAACATGTGTAGTAATAAAACGTGAGGATAGCTGTGTTTAAATCAACATGTTATGTATGTTACTTAATAAAGAAATGTTTTTTTACAAATACGCGTTCATTTTTTTGAACGTGCTTACGACAAAAACAAACAATTTGTTCTTCAGAAAGACAGGATTGGATATTGAAGATAGCCGTTAAGTGTACTTTAAGATAGATTGTTTGCTACTAGAACTCTAGCTGTTCTTGGTATGCATATAAAGACCTACATTAAATGATCTCAGGACTAGTTATTTGTTACTACACCACTAGATGTTTAAAGTACGTTTATAAGGACGTACAGTGAGTGTGTCTCGAGATTGTTTGTTACTACATCTCTAGCTGTGTTAGACATCGGAGGTGAAGTCTCAACATCCGGTCTTCATAACGTTCTCAGCGCGTAAATCACATTCTTATTTATTTAAATTCTACGTGTCCTCGGTTTTAGTAAATTAATAGAGTAAGTCCTCAAAAATCACACATGTTCATGGGCATAGACAGTTGTAAAATACATATATTATACCATCGAGGAATATTCAGAGTGTTTCCTGTTTGAAATGACTCCACTTACCAAACAAGATAGAGATGTAAGTAAACATATCATTCGATCCGGCTAATGATCATATAACACACTAAATCCCTACATTACAGACTTTCCCACGTTGTCTATCAAAAGTTTGGTGATTGAACAAACTCTCAGTTTACAGAATTATATTTTTCTTTCAGTTAACTTTATTTAAAATACTACATTTATGACTATTTAACAATGAAGTAGCATTTTACGATTGGAACTTCTGGTTCTATTTAGTTTTTTCAGTGAGAAAGACAGTATTATAGGGATTTTTTCTTCTACACCTAAAGTCGAGACAGTTTAGTCTGTCATGTAACCATCAACCGGGTCAAGTGATAAGTCCACTTCCATCTCTATCTTGTTTGGTTCCTTTTTAAAGTTCGGTAACCCTACATGGCTTTAATATTTAATGTTATTTTTTTCTCCCTAATATTTCTTTGGTTACTCTTTATAAAATGGCGTACGTGGGTTAATACGTTATAGTGTATTCTGAAGCTTTATGAGTTCTTCGTATAATAACAATAAAATAGGTAGTTAAAAACCGTGAAAACTATTTTGTTTCGTCAGATGATGATAAAATTATAGATCCTACTAGAACTAGGTAGGCGTTAAGCCTGTTTGAGTAAGTTAATAATGTATGAAGATGAGATATTTCAGTTTTTGTTATCCGTAATTTTTCGAGTTTAGGACGCTCTGGGTATTTGAGAATTGGCATATACATCAGAGTTAGAGAAGAAAACCCAGATGACTTTTGTATTACATTAATACAGACGCCCGCGTCTTTCATACATAGACAGTGCTAATACACTTTCCGTTAACACGTTATTTGATAGATCAAAGTCATCTTTCTATTGGTTATAAATAATTGAGTATAAAACGTCAGAGAAAACTATTGGTAACTTGTGAAAGGAAGGGTGTGACAAGTGGCTCTAATTTTGTAATTTATGACAACGAAAACGTGTAAGATTGAAGACTGTAAAATTGTGTTTCGTCTGAGTAATGAGAGTTTTATAATAATACAATTGTATAACATTAACATTTGATTCATTAGCTACTTTTTGATGCCTAGTTTATTGTTATACTAGAATAATGAAGTAATTTAATACATTTTTACGTGGCTCTCTAAAAGAGGTCGCGACATGCACAACTTCGCATGCGTGTGACAAAACATATATTTTAAAAAAATGTAACCGCAACGCCTGTAACAATCTGTACCGTAGATTTGGTTTCCACAACATAATGAAGCTTTGTAGTTCCTAAATTGAGCGTTAATGTTTGGTATTGAAGCATTGTAATACTAAGATGAGAGACGAACGAGGAACAACTTCCTTTAAAAGTAACATTTCTCTTGTATTTTATATGTGTGTGTGTATATATATATATAGCATGTTATAGCTTAGAGCTGATTTCAAGAATAAACGTATATTATTATTAATATTATTATAAACATTTATTATACTATTATTATTTAAACTCAAGTGTAAGCAAAACGAATTAAAATGTTTTCTAAGTGTGGCTGTTTTATAAATCAAAGCACAACATATAAAACGTATGCAAGTTTCTGAGCGAAAAAATTAACCATATTTCTGTTTAGACAATATAGTTTAAGCTTACTTCGTATTAAGGTATTTCAGCCATCCAATCATTTATGCTTGTAAAATGAAAAAAAGAAATATTCAGCCTGTGCATGTTTCTATAGCAATAACTAGTGAACCAGTGGGCCTGTCATCCACGTGTACAGGTATCATAACCCTTTGACTGTATAATTAATATTCACCAAACTATAAAAGTATGTAATAATAGTTCAGCAAATTTGTTTCAAATATTATTTTATATTTTATTGCACTCTAATGATCATTGGCCCGGCATGGCCAAGCGTGTTAAGGCGTGCGACTCGTAATCTAAGGGTCGCGGGTTCGCATCCCCGTCGCGCCAAACATGCTCACCCTTTCAGCCGTGGGGGCGTTATAATGTTACGGTCAATCCCACTATTCGTTGGTAAAAGATTAGCCCAAGAGCTGGCGGTGGGTGGTGATGACTAGCTGCCTTCCCTCTAGTCTTACACTGCTAAATTAGGGACAGGTAGCACAGATAGCCCTCGAGTAGCTTTGTGCGAAATTCAAAAACAAAACAAAACTAATGATCATTGTCGCTCCAATACAAGTTAGTAGACATACTTATTTTCGTGTTTTGATGTAAATCAATACTAGAGTGTATTTGGGTCCGCTTTTGGGGAATCCCTGTAAAAGTGTTTTCGTGAAATGCCCAAGTTTCCCTAGGGGTTGGGTGAAAGATTTTATCTTTTGCGAACATCGGGATCCAGACGTCTCGTTTCTCACAACTTAGGAGTTGATGAATCCAACCTTTCGGAAGAATAGGTTTTCGGAAGATCCCCGAGTTCTCCAATGAAATGGGGTGAAAATATATGCCTTTATGATAGCCTTAGGAAAGAGACTATTCGTTTGGTACACCCAGAGGTCTCTGTTACCAGCGGTTTAGGAAGAAATGTGTAACAAACACACACCATGAATCATATTATTTGAATAAAAGTAATAGTGTTGTGTTTCTATTTTTCTAAAACTTTGATGTGAAATATGAAGGACCTTTTGCGAAACCTATGAAGCATTGAATATTGGTTTTATTTATGTAGAAAGGTTTAGATTTTTTAATGTTCTCATGTTAATAAAAGTAATTTAAGTTTATAATCTATCAATTTAACAAATTATTTTTCAAACTAATGCTTACCATGTCGGGTCTTGTAAGTTACTGTATACAGTTTTTATACTGTCATGAGAATTGGTAAATACAAGGCCACATTTGTTAAGATTATTTCATTCATATTTTCCAGGCACCTGTTAAGAAAGTTAATTATGAGTAATCTCCGAAGCTAAGTGCTGCTTCAACTTCTAGCTGATAGCCATCTATTGCAGGTTTGTTGAACCAAGATCTTCAATATAGGCAAGAAACCATCCTAAGAAAGAGAATTTTCAGTGTCAGTTGTAGAGAACCAAATTACCATTTGCTGCCTTCCACTAGTCTCTAGTGCTGAAAGTGTTTGTTTCTTAGTTTAATTCAAAAATGGCACTTTTCACTCGAGGCCACATTGAATCAAACCTAATTCTAGATCCACATTAAAGAAAATTTATAGTTGGTTTAAACCACACAACATGTCACAGGTACTCTGCACGTGTTCATAGGTCGAACATGCCATTTTTTCATTGCTATAACTCTCACACCTTTTGTTGAATTCGATACAGAATTACTCCTCATTACATCTGAAAGGCAAACAAAGGGGTAAATGTATTGCAGACTGCAATGAAAATGTTTTTCAGCAGGTGACCTACTTTATAACATATAATGATATAATGCAAGCAATACGAATATGGATTTTGTAGTGTTTAATGAACTGAGATCACCTGAAGCGACACCAATCTCACTGATTGATGATGAGATTTCATGTGACAACATTGCACAGAATAAAGTTGAAGTGATAACTCAACTGGTTGATGATGAGATATCATGTGACAACATTGCACAGAATAAAGTTGAAGTGATAACTCAACTGGTTGATGATGAGATATCATGTGACAACATTGCACAGAATAAAGTTGAAGTGATAACTCAACTGGTTGATGATGAGATATCATGTGACAACATTGCACAGAATAAAGTTGAAGTGATAACTCAACTGGTTGATGATGAGATATCATGTGACAACATTGCACAGAATAAAGTTGAAGTGATAACTCAACTGGTTGATGATGAGATATCATGTGACAACATTGCACAGAATAAAGTTGAAGTGATAACTCAACTGGTTGATGATGAGATATCATGTGACAACATTGCACAGAATAAAGTTGAAGTGATAACTCAACTTATTTGAGACACGAGTCTTGAACACCTTTCATGTTTCATACGCACTACAGCTTTTCGTGAGAAATTAATGGGATAACACGCGCAGTCTTAGAACTTCCATTTCCAAATGTACAAAACCTTCAAGCTTGTTAAACCAAAACACTCGGTTTAAGAAGAAACTGAAGTGTACCAAGGAGACAACTTTACTACAAATGGTGCTGTGGTGCCGTCCGTTGTTACACTACACAATAACTTACTATGACAATGGCAAGACGTGTTTAATATCATGGACCAGTTGTAAAACCTCTTCATATTACTTTGTGCCAAAGATTTTTTGGATTTTTTGTTTTGCATCTCTTTTAAACCATTTCAGACACTGTTAAAAACGACAACATGATCTATCCAATGGTTGATGTCCTGGATCCAAATTATAGTTTTGATTGTTTGAAACATGGATACAATTCAACTGGAAAATCAAGCAGAGGCGACACAACGACAACATGATCTATCCAATGATTGATGTCCTGGATCCAAATTATAGTTCTGATTACTTGAAACATGGATACAACTCAACTGGAAAATCAAGCAGAGGTGACACAACGACAACATGATCTATCCAATGGTTGATGTGTTGGATCCAAATTATAGTTCTGATTGTTTGAAACATGGATACAATTCAACTGGAAAATCAAGCAGAGGCGACACAACGACAACATGATCTATCCAATGGTTGATGTCCTGGATCCAACTTATAGTTCTGATTCTTTGAAACATGGATACAACTCAACTGGAAAATCGAGCAGAGGTGACACAACGACAACATGATCTATCCAATGATTGATGTCCTGGATCCAAATTATAGTTCTGATTGTTTGAAACATGGATACAATTCAACTGGAAAATTAAGCAGAGGCGACACAACGTCTACAATTCATAATGAAGAAAGGAAAACCCAGCCTCAACAAAACAGGTCACATACTGATTGTTCACTTCAGTTCTTGTTCACTCACATACAAAGTACGAGCAAACATCTGCAAACACCAGTTGTAACTCAACAATAATACACACTCCTGTTTATGTCAACTGTCAAAATGCTTCCAACAGGTTTTTGAACTAATAAACTGTTAAACATGTTTCATTGGAAATTACATGTTTTCAGCACATCTTAAGTAAGAAAAACATCACAACTTCACAAAAATATAAACCTTATTACTTGACTAATTTTGGCATACCACATACGTGGTTTTTAAGGGTATACAGTTTGAAAACAGTGACGCCTAATGAGTATTGTATTCTCAATCCGATTTATTCATGCTTGTTTTGTGAAAAATGTTTTTAAAAAATCTCATATTTTTATTTTTGAGTCTGTTTACACTTTTATGTCTCTTAGTGGCTTCTCCGATATTTTTTCTTTGATAATATGAGTTTTGTTTCTGAGAATTTGATTATGTGGTTGATTTGGGACGATTTCTGATTCTTCCAAACGGAGGTACTCATCTTTATGTTCTTGCGTTTAACAACCGTTTAGTTTGACTTATGTATACTTTGTTACATGATCCTGGGTTGAATATATTCTTTCCTTCTGGAACCTATTACTTCGGCCCAGCGTGGCCAAGCGTGTTAGGTCACTCGACTCGTAATCTGAGGGTCGCGGGTTCGCATCCCGGTCGCGCCAAACATGCTTGCTCTCCCAGACATGGGGGGTGTTATAATGTGACGATCAATCTCACTATTCGTTGGTAAAAGAGTAGCCCAAGAGTTGGCTGTAGGTGGTGATGACTAGCTGCCTTCCTTCTAGTCTTACACTGCTAAATTAGGGACAGGTGGCACAGATAGCCCTCGAGTAGCTTTGTTAGAAATTCCAAAACAAAAACAAACTGGAACCTATTTATATCACAATTTGTATCAGATTGTTATATTTCCCCATTTCTTACCGGATTTGAAATAACCAATGGTAATCAACTCTGGCTCCATGGTTCCTCCTGACTATGGAACAGACCATGTACCGGATGAAGATGATTGTAGACCCTACCAGCCATATAAATTAAACCAAAAGTTAGATAAGTTATAGATATGTAAAATATAAATTCTGGTTTGAAATGTTGTAGGCTCTAGGCACTGTGCCTGTTGTGTCTAATAAATAATTTGACTCTGCATGCATCCTCAGCCACCGTATATTCACTGTGAAAGCTGTTATCAGAAAACGATGCAGTTGGAATGTTGACAATGTGAATCTGCAGGTATCTGGAAAGCCAGTTTGACATTACCCAGTGGAAACTTCCATCCAGAACTAATAATGACATGAGTATTAGTGTGGCCATTAGAGACAGTGATACGTAATGAACTCTGGGTAGAGTCTTTACCACGTGTCTTTCATGTGTTAATCTTCTTATGTTAATATTTCACCAATGTTTTTAGTGTGTGTATTTTGAAGTGGAAAACCTGAAACTATGTTTCAATTATTCAATGTTCTACATTTGTTCATTATAAAAATAAAACATTATTATTATTGTAGCGCTTATTGTTATTAAAAATCTTCTTTAGATTAGGTTAAACCTAAACTAGATAATAAACTTATTCAGGACAAAAGTTGGTTAAACCTAAACTATATAATAAACTTATTCAGGACAAAAATTGGTTAAACCTGAACTGGATAGTAAACTTATTCAGGACAAGAGTTAGTTAAACCTAAACTAGATAATAAAGTTATCCAAAACAAAAGTTGGTTAAACCTAAAGTAGATAGTAAATTTATTCAGGATAAGGAGTGTTTAAATGTGAACTAGATAGCAAACCTTGTCAGGTGAAGGGTTGGTTAAACTTAAACTAGATAGTAAACCTTGTCAGGACACATGGGCTGACCTGACACGGTAAAAAATCAAGGATTACTTAAGGTAAAATGTATGATTGCAATGGTTGAAGTGTTGGTCCATATGAACACTAGATCTGTTGACGTGTTCGCTACTGTATACTATTTTCACTGGATAGTCACTTGTGTATTAGTGGAATTAGGAAACTTTAATTAAATCAGGAGAGTGTAGGAAACCACAAGGTTCTAGTTGTCTATTTTACAATACTGAAAATCAAGCTATAATACTTTTATACTCGTGACTGCTTTCTTTTCATTATAGCTTGACAACTTGAATTTTGTGTAAACGTCTGTGGTCAGAGGTCAAACACATTATGTTACTCGCTGTATTTACAAGTAAGTATTTGTTTACAATTAATGGTGTACTCACATCCCATCTTCCTGATGTTCTAGCTTCCACGTCCCTCGCTGGTACCAATGCATTCAACCGTTTACTTTATTTCCCGCTGTTGATACAGTCAGGTAATTTTTTCCTTCATGTTCAGCTCAATATTTTCCTTCCTTCCTGACATTTAATCATTTTACTCAAATCATTTCTTAATGAAGAAAAACAGACTCATTTGATTCAGTTCTCACATTACTAAAGGGTTAACTCCGAATACATTGACGTGAAAACATTAGTAGAAAATTTTCGAATTCGAAAGAATATTTTTTTTTTCAAATTGAATTCTATTAGGGTTTGTTTGTTTGTTTTTGGAATTTCTCGCAAAGCTACATGAGGGCTATCTGTGCTAGCCGTCCATAATTTAGCAGTGTAAGACTAGAGGGAATGCAGCCAGTCATCACCACCCACCGCCAACTCTTGGGCTACTTTTTTACCAACGAACAGTGGGAATAACCGTCACATTATTTCAAACTGTAAAGGGATCTCTGAGCACTAAGACATTGTCTAGAAAATGATGAAAAAAAATTTAAATATTTACTTTCACTTAAGAAATACAAATAAAATTTGGGTTTTGAAAATTTGAAACACAATGTATTAGTATTTCTAAAAAAAAAGAAAAAAAAAGGTGTGATATTGATACGCCATGCCTGTCATGACTTCTTCTGGGATGGATTTCTTATAAGGAAATCTTGAAAACATTCTATGTTTTATAGTTTTGTTTAGAGTTTACGTACTGGTTTATAAGTATTATTATGTTACAACTTACAGCTTTCACATTATGTTAGGTTGGGTTTTAGAACAGGTACAACGTATTTGTTTGTTTGAATTTCGCACAAAGTTACTCGAGGGCTATCTGTGCTAGCCGTCTCTAATTTAGCAGTGTAAGACTAGAGGGAAGGCAGCTAGTCATCACCACCCACCGCCAACTCTTGGGCTACTCTTTTACCAACGAATACTGGGATTGACCGTTACATTATAACGCCGCCACAGCTGAAAGGGCGAGCATATTTGGCATGACGAGGATTCGAAACCGCGACCCTCAGATTACGAGTCGAGTGACCTAACCACGTGGCCATGCCAAGACAGAAACCTTGTGGAGGTCGTGTGATGTTAACGTTTAAAAAATTATTATATCGTTGTTCTTACTATCGATTGTGAAATCTATACCTTTAGGTAGATTGTTCATATGTTAGAGAAATTTTCTGAATTCATCTTGACAAGCAAAGCCACAAAAACGTCATCTACATATCTTAGTCAGAATACAGGTTTGTATATGGAAGTGGTTATGGCTTGCTGTTTTATATAGTGTGAGAAAACAGTGGCCAAAGTGCCTGACAATGGATTTTTCATGGCAAGTCCATGAAACTCAAGGAAGTACGAATTTTTGTATTGAGAGCAAATAAATGTGGCTTGTTGTAATAGTTTCATTATGTGTTAATATTTTGTATTCACTCTCTTGTTGGAATATTGTGAAATAATTTCTTCAGTAAGTTGTATTTCCTCATGACAACGGGTTTAAGGAAATAGATTTAAGACATTCATGCTAGGCTTAAAATAATAACATTACTGTTTAAACTATGTAACTATTGTATAGGAGGTATGGAGTGTTTTTTAATTGGTTGCTCATATTGGAAACATCCAGGTTTTAAAATACAGTTAAAGTATTTATAAAGGTTGTAGTTTGAAGAGTTATAAGAAGACATAACTGGTTAGCAGGTTATTAAGTTATTATATACTTTTTGTGAACCATAGATTGTTGATGTTCTACATTGGCTCTATGTAAAAACGTTATAAAATGTAAAGATAATAGCTTTTTTCTTTTAATTTTATTTTGACTAGTTTTATCAATTGTTTGTTGTGTATCGGGTTAAGGTCAGTGTTTGACTCAGTAAACACAGACGTATCATTCATTATATTTACCATTAAGGAATCATACTGTTTGGTTGGTAAAATTACTATTAACTTTCCATTATCAGCTCTTTGAATGACATTGTCTTTATTGTTTCTAAGATATTTTTGGCTTTTTTAATTCACCTGGTTTTGGTTTCGTAGAGAAATTGCTCTTTAAATTGTTGTTGTTTTTGGAATGTTGAATATTTGTGACGACTATTCTGTGTCCTGAGATGATTCTTTTGGTCTTTCACTTGGGATTGGTTGATGTTGATTGGATTTGCGATTCGATTCTGATATTACTTTCTTACACAAGTTATTTTTTCAGCTGGTTTTTAGATTTAACACTAGGATGGTAAGTGGAGTTACTGCCTGAAACCTTGATAGGATTATGGTTTCAAATTCACCGAGTTCAAAGTTCGCGAGTTTCGTCGTATTGCTCTTTACTGTGTCTGGTTCTTTTCTTTTTTTTGTATTGTTCTGGTTAACAGAGTTTTTCTAGCTTTCTAACTAAATTTCGTTTCGTAATTAACCATTTAAAGTAAGTGCATTTCTCTACTAATGATGAAAATAATTTGTAATCTTCAGGGTCAGTCAAACGTGAAAAGCCGCTTCTTAAATTAAGAACATTTTTTGCTGAGTAATTTCACTTCTGTGATTTTCTTTTGAAGTTTATTTTAAAAGTTTAATATTACTCTTTTTATAATATTTTTTTTTCATTTTTATATTAAACTGGAGGTTCAGTTTTAGTTTTGGTGGTTTGATATTAAATTTTTCTTTTCGACTGTTTTTGAAAAGATTAAAATTACATTCTGAAAGTTCAGATGTTTTTTGTTTTATTATCGTTTTTTTAATAAAATAAATTTATAATTTCCTATTTTCCCATAACGTGAGCGGATTCTTTCAGTGAGCCTTATGTTTTGTAGTACTACCATTAAGCTTAGTTGGCTTTGTAAGATTCTTCAAGCGGAAATTGGACAAAAATTACATCCATATTTATATAAATATTTCTCTATTTCTAACGGATTTTTTATGGCTGCTTGTAATTTTAGCTTTTTTGGCCTGGTAGATAGAATAACCCATACCACTGAAGAAGTAGAAAGATTGAACTATCACTGTCTGGCCTGGTAGCTAGAATAACCCATACCACTGAAGAAGTAGAAAGATTGAACCATTACTGTCTGGCCTGGTAGATAGAATAACCCATATCACTGAAGAAGTAGAAAGATTGAACCATCACTGTCTGGCCTGGTAGCTAGAATAACCCATACCACTGAAGAAGTAGAAAGATTGAACCATCACTGTCTGGCCTGGTAGATAGAATAACCCATACCACTGAAGAAGTAGAAAGATTGAACCATCACTGTCTGGCCTGGTAGCTAGAATAACCCATACCACTGAAGAAGTAGAAAGATTTAACCATCACTGTCTGGCCTGGTAGCTAGAATAACCCATACCACTGAAGAAGTAGAAAGATTGAACCATCACTGTCTGGCCTGGTAGATAGAATAACCCATACCACTGAAGAAGTAGAAAGATTGAACCATCACTGTCTGGCCTGATAGATAGAATAACTCATACCACTGAAGAAGTAGAAAGATTGAACCATCACTGTCTGGCCTGGTAGATAGAATAACCCATACCACTGAAGAAGTAGAAAGATTGAACCATCACTGTCTGGCCTGGTAGCTAGAATAACCCATACCACTGAAGAAGTAGAAAGATTGAACCATCACTGCCTGGCCTGGTAGCTAGAATAAAGAAGTAGAAAGATTGAACCATCACTGTCTGGCCTGGTAGACCCACCACTGAAGAAGTAGAAAGATTGAACCATCACTGTCTGGCCTGGTAGATAGAATAACCCATACCACTGAAGAAGTAGAAAGATTGAACCATCACTGTCTGGCCTGGTAGATAGAATAACCCATACCACTGAAGAAGTAGAAAGATTGAACCATCACTGTCTGGCCTGGTAGCTAGAATAACCCATACCACTGAAGAAGTAGAAAGATTGAACCATCACTGTCTGGCCTGGTAGATAGAATAACCCATACCACTGAAGAAGTAGAAAGATTGAACCATCACTGTCTGGCCTGGTAGCTAGAATAACCCATACCACTGAAGAAGTAGAAAGATTGAACCATCACTGTCTGGCCTGGTAGATAGAATAACCCATACCACTGAAGAAGTAGAAAGATTGAACCATCACTGTCTGGCTTGGTAGATAGAATAACCCATACCACTGAAGAAGTAGAAAGATTGAACCATCATAAACTCTAGATAGGTTAATGTGCTTAGTAACTAAACGAACCTAGTCAGAAAGAACAGAAAGAATCAACGATATTAGAAACTAGAACGGACTAACTCGCCTAACAGCTGGAAAACAACACTGCTTAACAAATTTTAACTACTAGAACGGACTAACTGGTCTAGCAACTATAATAACTCATCCAACTCAACAAGCAGGAAAATTTAATTAGTAGAAAGGATCATTAGGAGTTAGGGGGAGCCAACTGTTGAGTACCTAAACAAATCCAACTCCAACTTTTGTTCTCATTTTTATTGATTCAAAAGTGAATCCAAAGAACCATCGGCCTAATATCATTTTCAGAGAGTTAAATCTACAAGATTACTAATTTGCATTATCTTGTTTCATTTAGATAGGATAATTGTGGTAGATCTGTTAAGGGGTCTTTTGTCAGTAGAGCTAGAGAGACATAAGGTTGCCACATATACTCCCCATTTGTTGATTTTCGTATTAAGAACGTTGTAAAGAACTTGCTAAAGATGTATTTAAACTGTTCGAATTGTACATAATATAAACAAAATTTCTCTAAGCTTATCGATACATATTTTTGTAAATCAGTGCGATGATTCTAACTTTGGCCAATTACCTTAGTAGAAAGAAATATATGTGTGTGTGTATGTCTATATATGTGCCTTTCTCTCTGCTAAATATCTTAATTTTATAATGTTTTAATTCAGTTGACTGGAAAAAGATTACTTTCAATTCCCAGTGAGGTTTCTTAACCGCTCTGGCTGTCCACAAAAAAAAAAAGGCCAGTGGGTGTCTGTAATGATACTAAATTGTTTACTGAGTAAAACAGTAAGAACATTGAACGTAATAGTCACATATTTTTCAGGATGGCGCTACACTATTTACATATGCCATTACATAAGAACTTCAGAAAGACAGGAAACATCTGAATGGGGTTCGTTGTCCAGACTGATTACAAAAAGCGCCCCTAGATGGCAGTAACAAGGAGTTTAGTTTGACAGAAGGACTCTAAAATATCAGTCTTGTTATGTTCTACCAGTATAGTTCAGATGTAATATTATATCGCCTGCCTTCCAAAATCGTCAAATTTAATGATAGAAAATATCGTGCAATAGTTTAATTTAAGCAAAATGCTTTCTCTAGTCTAAGTACAGTCATTAAATTATAGAAATAATGTTAATCTAGACTTGAGTGGCAGGTTAGAACTGATTGTAAGTACGCAATGATCTTAGAAAGGCGCTCACAAGTGTTTTAACCAATGAAAATGTTTGTTTAGATGAACGTGTGACAAGTTACTACTGTCTGGTGCTTGTTCATGCGACGAATTATATCATTTGTCAAGTTATTCAAGCTCGCTAATGCCAATCTGCGGTGGTTAAATGGTAAGTCTCAGAGATTATAATGCTATAATCCTAAAAATTGAGTTTCTTTCTGTACTCGCGGTTGGCGCTACAAGTAGTGCACTGTATAGCAATAAACATTTATACGTCAATGACACATTGTATTTCTATGACAATTTTACATAGATTCAGTAATGCTATAACGTTTCTTTACAAATATTTATTCTGAACATTCACAGAGTATCTTGATGAGGAGAAACCCACTTGAAATAAAAATGTTTCTTAGAACTGCTGGTAAGGATTGATAAGGAGAGAACAACGTTTCGACCTTCCTAGGTCATCTTCAGGTTAAGATGTTAATACCCATACCAGCCGTTCTGAGATATATTGCAGAGTTCAATTCTTGTGGAGTTGCTGTAGCTTCGAAGCTCAAAACTAGATGGTATCAAACATCTTGTGGAGCTGTTGTAGTCTGAAACCTTAAAAGTAGGGTGTTTCAAGTGTCTTGTGGAGCTGTCGTAGTCTGAAACCTGAAAAGTAGGGTGTCTCAAGTCTCTTATGGAGCTGTCATAGTCTGAAACCTGAAAAGTAGGGTGTTTCAAGTGTCTTGTGGAACTGTCGTAGTCTGAAACCTGAAAAGTAGGGTGTCTCAAGTCTCTTATGGAGCTGTCATAGTCTGAAACCTGAAAGGTAGGGTGTCTCAAGTCTCTTGTGGAGCTGTCATAGTCTGAAACCTGAAAAGTAGGGTGTCTCAAGTCTCTTGTGGAGCTGTTGTAGTCTGAAACCTGAAAAGTAGGGTGTCTCAAGTCTCTTATGGAGCTGTCATAGTCTGAAACCTGAAAAGTAGGGTGTTTCAAGTGTCTTGTGGAGCTGTCGTAGTCTGAAACCTGAAAAGTAGGGTGTCTCAAGTCTCTTATGGAGCTGTCATAGTCTGAAACCTGAAAAGTAGGGTGTCTCAAGTCTCTTGTGGAGCTGTCATAGTCTGAAACCTGAAAAGTAGGGTGTCTCAAGTCTCTTGTGGAGCTGTTGTAGTCTGAAACCTGAAAAGTAGGGTGTCTCAAGTCTCTTGTGGAGCTGTCATAGTCTGAAACCTGAAAAGTAGGGTGTTTCAAGTATCTTGTGGAGCTGTTGTAGTCTGAAACCTGAAAAGTAAGATGTTTCAAGTCTTTTGTGGAGTTGGCGTAGTCTGAAACCTGAAAAGTAGGGTGTTTCAAGTGTCTTGAGGAGCTTATGTAGTCTGAAACAACCGAATATTTTTTTTCAATTATCTTGTAGACCTGATTGATCTGATGTAATCTGAAACTCAAAATATATATTGTTTCAAGAAAATTAGACATTTGTGTATTTTTTATCTCTTTCATATTTTGGCACTTATAGTATTTGATTAGTTGCTTTAAATAAAAATAAGTGTATCACTGTATTCCAGAAAAACAAAGGATAAGTAGAATGTGACATACCGCCCTCGCTTCCCACAATATGCTAAGAAGTTATATTTCTGATCAAAATGTTTCCAAATGTTGTAACAAATGATCGATTATTGTTAAGATAGAATACAAACACCCCTAGTGCTGTCAAACTGTTAAACATCTATACAAGTATTTTGTGTAATACTATGTACATCGTGAACGATTTATTAGAACATCAAAACATTTTTGTGACTCATATAACTCAACACTTCACCTATCGCAACAAAACTTTATCAAAACATTTATAATGACAAAATGTGACATCAAATTGTTATAAATAGTGTCTGCTACCTTTTATCAGTTCATATCAAATGTTCAGTACTTGGTTGGTTATCTTTATACTCTAATAACCTCCGAAGGTGGATGTGACATGCTGTTGATGAGGTTATTGATGTAATCCACCGTGATTTTATTCCAATATATCACTAGATAGCAATGCAACCCAGCTACAGTAGCTAGTTTAGAGTCGTGTTTTGCAATGTTCCGGCTAAGTTTTACCCAACAGTTCGGCTCGGCATGGCTAAGTGGGTAATCTGAGAGTCGCGGGTTCGAATCCTCGCCACATTAAACATGCTCGCCCTCTCAGCCGTGGGGATGTTATAATGGTACGGTCAATTCCAGTATTCTTTGGTAAAAGAGTAGCCCAAGAGTTGGCGGCGGGTGGTGATAACTAGTTGCCTTCCCTCTAGTCTTTCACTGCTAAATTAGGGACGGCTAGCGCAGATAGCCTTCGAGTAGCTTTGCACGAAATTCAAACCAAATCAACAGTTCTCAATGGGATTACAATATGTAAACTTTGCTGGTCATATCAGTCTTGTAACGTCCTCCTGGTTGGGATAATCCTGTACTACGTGTGCAATGTGAGTAGTGGTATTGTAACACAAAGTTATTACAAAACCTTGCACTAGCATATGGCAGAAATATAATTTCCAAATGATGCTTGTAGGATGCATCATTGGCGTTTGTTTCACTGCAAAATACGTATAGCAGGTTTTCCTTCTTGATAAATAGCGACCCAAACATATCCTGCACTATCTCCCGTGTATACCCTATGGAACACACGGTCTTCACTCATCTAGTTGTTCCCCAGGCGCACGACAAACAAATTCTACCATCAGTTTTAACAAGCCGGGATCAAGACTCATCTGAAAAAAATGGCATGTCGCAGGTGTCCTAACTGTAAGTTGACACGATATCTTGACCAAGTTACATGGTAAAGCAGTGAATTCTAGTTTACAAAATAACCTTGTTTCAGTCTTTTTATCTGTTCTTCTGAACATTCTGCAATGAATGTGTTCATGTTATTCCTGTCGTAAGATGTTGCAAAGCTTTAATCGACCTTGCTGTGTTAACCTGATCAAAACAGGGTCATCTCGCGCAGTAGTTTTTCGGCGTCTAGCAGTAGACTTTCTACAAACAACGTTTCTTGTAGTCCGATGGCGTGTGAGGATTCTGGATACAGTACACTGGGAGTACTTACTGTTGTGGCAATGTCCGTTTGCTTCATACCATTTCTGGACAATCGAAAAATTTGACGCCCGACAATTAATGGCACGTGACAAGGCGTGAATCTTCAACAAGTACAGATAAATTATCTGAACAAACCGTTGATATGATTAGAAAAAAATACACTAAAAGCAAACTATTTTACACAAAACAGGTGTTTGTATAGGTGTGTTTTGACGTATAAATGCTCCAAACAGCTTATGCATACCAGAATAACAACTCGTACATAACCTATCTTGTATGTTACTCACTAACTACTCCAAGTATGTAGATAGTAACAGCAATATAAAACAGTATGTAAATTTTTTGGTTAAGACGACATTCCATTATAACAGTATTATCACAACTTCAGATTGGCTGTTTTATAGGTAGAAAGTTTGTTCTATTTATTCATAGACTTAAGCATGTAATTCTATTCACTAATAGAAAAATTTAAGCAGTTTTATTAGTAGGTTTTAGTTTCGAATATTCCTGTTGTTCGTTTATACGGTAATCGTAATACACGTGAGAGGTGTATCCAAGAAAAAATTGAAGAATGATCGGAGATTTATTAAACGTATGGGTGCCCGCTCGAAGGGACAACAGAGGGCGTTCGCTCCCTCACATTTCACAAGAAAATTGGACTTGTTATTAGTTAGTTGAACTAAATGAATTTAGTTTGTGTTTGCGTTTAAGCACACCTAACATGTTTTTTAGTCTGTTGACTTCTTGATGACGAGAAACCTACTTGAAATAAAAATCTATCTCAGGTCGTTCTCTGTTTATCAATAAATGTGTTAATATCCATACAAGCTGTTCTGAGATACATGTTGACTAACGTACACTGATCTTCCACATTCGCGTTTTGTCCCCCTTGAAAATACTTCTGTGGGGCGTCCATCAATTTTATATGTCTAAACCTATATCCAGCTTCAAAACCTTCAGATTACTAGTATAAAATAATCTTTCTTAGGCAAAACAAATTATTAAGAAATCGAAGTGTGAAGACACTGTCAATAATTATTTTAGTTTATATGAAACTGTCTATTATTAGCAACTTATTACCGTTTCCATTTTTTAAAATTTCTAATAAATGAAGTAACAACTTATGAAATTGTTGTAACGTTATCAGTAACCTATTGGAATCTAAGTAACAACTTATGAAATTGATGTAACGTTATCAGTAATCTATTGGAATCTAAGTAACATCTTATGAAATTGTTGTAACGTTATCAGTAACCTATTGGAATCTAAGTAACAACTTATGAAATTGATGTAACGTTATCAGTAATCTATTGGAATCTAAGTAACATCTTATGAAATTGTTGTAACGTTATCAGTAAACTATGGAAATCTAAGTAACAATTTATGAAATTGTTGTAACGTTATCAGTAATCTATTGGAATCTAAGTAACATCTTATGAAATTGCTGTAACGTTATCAGTAACCTATTAGAATCTAAGTAACATCTTATGAAATTGCTGTAACGTTATCAGTAATCTATTGGAATCTAAGTAACATCTTATGAAATTGCTGTAACGTTATAAGTAACCTATGGGAATCTAAGTAACATCTTATGAAATTGCTGTAACGTTATAAGTAACCTATGGGAATCTAAGTAACATCTTATGAAATTGCTGTAACGTTATAAGTAACCTATGGGAATCTAAGTAACATCTTATGAAATTGCTGTAACGTTATCAGTAACCTATGGGAATCTAAGTAACAAATTATGAAATTGCTGTAACGTTATAAGTAACCTATGGAAATCTAAGTAACATCTTATGAAATTGATGTAACGTTATCAGTAACCTATTGGAATCTAAGAGCGAAAATCAAGACTTACTAATTTTTTCATTGCTGCTGACTTGTTCATGTCTTTGAAGATCAAACTTAGTATTACTGATCCAGTGTTGGGACAACATGACATCCTAAACACTGTTTCAGTAGGGAAATAAATAAACATACACAATGGACTGTCTATTATGTATCTATAGCAGTGATTCTATCGTCAAATGTTAGCGATAACAGTCCTCAAACATTACATTGAGCCACATGGGCTTAAATGAATAATTACATTAAAGAGGACCTAGAAATTTCCAATTGCTCTCACTGTTGTTTGTTAATTAAACTATAGATTTCCAGGTAAAAACAAAGAAAATCACGTAGGCCCCCGAAATTAAAGTATATAACTCAAATACGTTAGTGTTCCTTCGGCTCAGGCTCAAAGCCTGTGAAAATATTTCGCTAAGTAAAGCTAAATACACAGTCTGCTAAATCAGTTTTCAAAAACATTCTCTTCTAAATGATATAGCTCAGTGCGGTCGTTGTTACCTCAATCAAGTAAACATGGGAATATTTCAAAGAAATGAAACTGAACACAGTTCGATTCCAGGATTCGAACAACTTTGCAAATACTTCCCCAAAACCTTTAGTATAACAAACCATATGTCAAGAGTTTATTACACTAACTCATTTACCAATACTTTATTACATTAACCCATTTAACAAGACTTTATCACACTAACCTACTTAACAAGACTTTGCTCCATGTGTTTGTATTTAGTTGAATTATGAAATGTTGTTCCTAATATCAACTCGTGTTTCCATAACAAGTTACAGGTCGTGTTGTTCATAATGTTAACTCGTGTTTAAATATCAAGTTACAGGTCGTGTTCATAATGCTCACTTGTGTTTTCATAACGAGTTATAGGTCGTGTTCTTCAAAATGTTAACTTGTGTTTCAATAACAAGTTATAAGACGTGTTGTTCATAACGTAAACTTCTGTTTCAATAACAAGTTACAGGTCGTGTTAATAATATTAACTTGTGTTTCCATAACAAGTTGTGGGACATATTGTTCAAAATGTTAACTCGTGTTTCCATAAAAAGTTACAGGACGTATTGTTCATAATGTTAACTAGTGTTTCAATAAGAAGTTACAGGACGTATGTCCATAACCTTAACTTGTGTTTCAATACCAAGTTACATTTCATTTTAATAATGTTAACTTTTGTTTCCGTGAGAAGTCACAGAACGTGTTGTTCATAATGTTAACTTATGTTTCCATAACAAGTGTTCATAATGTTAACTTGTGTTTCCATAACAATTTATAGAACGTGTTGTTCATAATGTTAACATGTGTTTAAATAACAAGTTATTTGACATGTTTATGGTTTCACTATTCCCAAAAGTGGGAAACAATTCTAAGTAAATACTGAAACACAAATACAAGTTTACTTAAGAATGTTTCAACTCATTACAAGTAATATACTCTAATCAACAAAGGAATATTAACCTTAGACTATAAACTGCAAAATCACTTATTTGTAGAAACATAAGGTTTTTTGTCAGAGATTTTCTCACTCTCTCTTTCTTTTTTCTTGTAAAATCCTACATGATCAAGTTGTCTTTCTGTGTACCAACTGAATGAAAGCTATCATTCACGAGGGTTTTACGTCGTCATGGAAACCTTCAAAGTTCATTTGACATGTTTGTTCAACAGTCTTTTTAAGAAAACTTTGCCACCTCAGTATGCTTGTTATCTCCATCTCCAGATCTTTTGTTGCGCCCTCTGTCCAGGCCCCATAAACACCGGTAAACACTCGATGTTTTGGTTAGAGACGCCATTCAGCTGTTGTTGGTAATACAACGCCCCCTATCAGTTTACCGGTTCAAGACTTTACGCACAGTTCGAAGGAGAGTAAAAACTGACATCTTGAGGTTTCTTTAAATACATGAGATCAAAATGTTTGTGGGAAAGAACAGTCTCTAGAAACGACATATTTACTTACATTGCTGTTTGTAGAAGTAACTTAAAAATAAGTTATTTGTTTGGTGGCAGTGTTGTTCCCTCACCTCAGGTTGGTTTAATATAAATCATAGTTTCAAATGCAATGTACTAAAACAACTACAGTTATCTAAACACTTTTTTTTTTGTTTACCTAAATGATGTAGATAAATGATTACTAATCAGATCACGGTTTGTGTTAAATAACAAATTAGGTAATTAATTTCACACGTACGGATTTTAGAATGGTTTAATGATATAATTAATTAATGTTAAGAGATTAATTTAACTTTTCCTTGCAAACTAAGGCATATGTTATTCATAATTTCAACAGTATTCGTTTACAGTGGAAGATAGCGTTTATCAATAGAAGGTAATGAATAACAGTGTGGGTCAACCAGTGGAAGACACTAAATAACAGTGTAGGTCTGCCGGTGGAAGACAGTAAATAACAGTGTAGGACAACCAGTAGAAAACAATGAATAACAATGTTTGTTTATCAATAGAATACAGTGAATAACAATTTCTGTTTATCAATAAAAGACAGTGAATAACAGTGTAGGTCAACCAGTGGAAGACAGTGAATAACAGTGAAGATTTACTGTTGGAAGTCTGTTAATAATATTTTATACTTACTGGTGGAAGTCTGTTAATAATATTTTATACTTACCGGTGGAAGATGTTAATAATATTTTATACTTACCGGTGGAAGATGTTAATAATATTTTATACTTACCGGTGGAAGATGTTAATAATATTTTATACTTACTGGTGGAAGATGTAAATAACAATGTAATTTTTACCAGTTTTTCGTTTCGATAAATTCACTCATTAGCAAAGTATAAAACCATTAACAAGCAGTTTCTTACGACACTGAAATAAAACCTATCGAAATGGGCCCTTAAGCGTGTTAAGACGTGCGACTCGTAATCTGAGGGTCGCAGGTTCGCATCCCCGTCGCGCCAAACATGCCCGCCCTTTCAGCCGTGGGGGCGTTATAATGTGACGATCAATCCCACTATTCGTTGGTAAAAGAGTAGCCCAAGAGTTGGCGGTGGGTGGTGATGACTAGCTGCCTTCCCTCTTGTCATACACTGCTAAATTAGGGACGGCTAGCACAGATAGCCCTCGAGTAGCTTTGTGCGAAATTTAAAAAAAACCAAACCAAACAAAATGATAATTTGCAGAAATCTTTGATAAGTAAGTATAATATTCAGTTTCAAATCGAATCGCCCATCACCAAAAGATTAAACCTAAAATAAACACACAAGAGAAATAAACTCCCCTTAGTTGTTGGAATACCCATTGACAAAAGACAAGTTACATATTCAAGGGTATAAAATCCTAGGTAACTTACATTTTCATAAATTCAAATATAACTTACTCATATTTGAAGCTATGAAAAGTTAAGATAGAACATTTTTTTTTCCTTACTTCAACTTACAGGATTATAACAGAGACGCCAGATTTGTACGTACCAAATATACACAGACAGGTCTTTGATTTAGTTACATATGTTTATATGTTACAGGTATAATAGCATAGGCTCGTTGAAGACTATTCATACTTCTTCAGGTTAAAAGTGAAACAGATATAAGTCGGAACTATATAATATATATAACATTTATTTTCATATAATTTGGCTAAACACAATACCATGATATGAACCTGACTTGTATACAGTATTTATTTTAACATAATTGTGTGGTTTAGATGACCTACTCGTAATCTGCCGGTCGGTGGCTCGAATCCACGTCACACCAAACGTGTTCGCCCTGAAAATTATGGAAACACAAGTTAATGTTATGAACAACACCTCCTGTGACTTGTTATGGAAACACAAATTAACATTTTGAGCAATAAGTCCTATAACTTGTTATGGAAAGACAAGTTAACATTATGAACAACACGTCCTGTAATTTGGCTTGGTCACAACAGTGTAAGTTTGATAAATAATTTCGTATTTTTCTTGATAAGTTAAATTGTTTTATCAGTTGTGTGTAAGTAAGAATAACCCTCTATACTTTGTTCGATTATTAAAAACCTTGACGATTATTTCTTACATATTAAAGGCTTAATTGAGCAGTTCTGTGTTGAGAGGTGGCGTTATTTACAATAATAGTAACTATTTTCAAATAAAAGATTTTATTAAAGATAGGAATAGAAGCTTGTCATTTATCTTTCTAAATTTGAATACTTGAGTTCATGGAACAGGATTCCAAAACATAGAGGCTTCTCTCACAGCGTGTATTGTAACTACGTTGTGTCGAGAATAGAGCTAATAGACTTCTAATATCTTTCAAGTTTTCACTTTAACCGAACATATGATCAGTTTTTATTACATACCACTCTCGTCAGTACAGTGTCTCCACATCCCGACACTTATATCTGGATCTCTAAACTCCAAACGTCTTCGTTCATCTGCTCTCTAATGTAATCAAACTTTCGAGAAACGTTCCGCTCTTGTTTCCTTACAAACGAAGCGATGTGTAGTGAGTGCTTCTGTCTGTATCTAACCAGTCAGGAAGTTTAATTGCGTCTCTTCGTCTGGGATTGGAAGTAATTCCATACATTGCAGTAACGCTTTAGTTCGCACGCCATGAAAGAACCAATAACTTGGTCTATTGGTGCTTTTAGATTTATCTCTGGCTTTATAGTTTTCCCCCGTCTTCTTATAAGTTCTTCCCTCTATCTCACAAATTAAAGCACACAACCATATCTTCGACCCCCCAACCTGAAAGTGCTGTCTCTTTAATTTACCAATGGATCGTTTCTGTCGCATTGAAAATACGACACATCTACTGAGGAAAGATTGGTTTCTTTGTTTTTTAATGTCTTCTTGTCTTCTATGATGGCATGTTAGAAAATAATCAGGATTTCAGTTCCCAGGAGTTCGCATTTCTTCGTTTTGTAAACACAGATTTGTCTTACACATGAACAAGGTTTCTGTTGAAGTCTGTTAAGAACGAATGGTATTTAAGATGTGAAGAAATCTCATTATGAAAACACGTAAGATACTATATGGATATTATATAAGAATCAAACTATTGTAGTGGTGGCAAACGTTATTTTTTAAAGTACTCATAAGAAGTCTTTCGTATTACACCAAAGTAACCAACTTATCACTAAAATACCATCGATTTAAAATATTCGCGTTACAGTTCGCTTTATATTAAAAATACCATTAAAATTATTATTAATTAGATAAAATCAAGGAACAACTAATAATCAGATGAAATCAAGAAACAATTACTAATCACGTAAAATCAATAAACGATTAATAATCAGATGAAATCAAGAAACAATTAATAATCAGGTAAAATCAACAAACAATTAATAATCAGGTAAAATCAACAAACAATTAATAATCAGGTAAAATCAACAAACAATTAATAATCAGGTAAAATCAACAAACAATTACTAATCACATAAAATCAACAAACAATTAATAATCACATAAAATCAACAAACAATTAATAATCAGGTAAAATCAACAAACAATTAATAATCAGGTAAAATCAACAAACAATTACTAATCACATAAAATCAACAAACAATTAATAATCAGGTAAAATCAACAAACAATTAATAATCAGGTAAAATCAACAAACAATTAATAATCAGGTAAAATCAACAAACAATTAATAATCACATAAAATCAACAAACAATTAATAATCAGGTAAAATCAACAAACAATTAATAATCAGGTAAAATCAACAAATAATTACTAATCACATAAAATCAATAAACAATTAATAATCAGGTAAAATCAACAAACAATTATTAATCAGGTAAAATCAACAAACAATTAATAATCAGGTAAAATCAACAAACAATTAATAATCACATAAAATCAACAAACAATTAATAGTCTATAGACAGAATCTATAAAATATTACTGGACATCAAACAAGATAATTAAAAACTTCTATTTTAAAAGGATCATCAGAAAGAAGAGAAACAAGCTGAATGATTATATTTTCAAGTTTACAGCTACAGACTCTAAAAAAGAAACAAATTGAGTTGGAAATAGCATCAATAATATTTTCTCAAGCTACAAAATTGTAAAGGCGAGGAACGTGCGTCACGCCAGCAGAGGACGCTACATGTTTGTCGACTTCAAGTATCTGTATCCTAAGACAACTACGTAATAGTTGTACGAAGTGGAACCAGAGGGTTCGGCTATTTTCGAAATGTATGATATTATACTTCGATACAAGCAAGCCTGTTATTATAGCTTGACTGACTTAGTGAAGTTTATAAGCAAATATTTAATGATACATTTAGATCTCCTATACTTTTGTATTACTACTTGCTCATTCTAACTCAGTACATAACAATTTATATTGTATATAAACTACAGAGTTTAATACTGGTATTTAAGCAATCCCTTTAGACACTGTTAATTAGCTTAGAATAATTTTCAAAATGAAAAAATCGACATAATTCTACTTTTTAAAAAACAACCAATATCCAAGTTTTGTTTTAAATATCTGACGTTATGAAGTTTATAAAATTAATTTAAGCAGAGTCGTTTACCACAAATTTATTATTTAGATTATTCTGAACGCTAATTAACTAGTTGTGTATTTACTTACATTTCTTGACCGGTATATATCAATTGTTCAGAAACAAAAAGTATTTAAATATCATGCAATAATTAATCATTTATTATTTCACTGACTGGACTTTATGGTATTTATACAAATCGACAACAATGTTTCATCTAACACGTCATAATTTATAGTTTTACAAGAGTGTTACTGTGCTTACGTACATTATTATGTCAACAATGTCTGGATTTTATTGTGTTGAAACCAATATTTTAATAATAGTTTTACTGTCTGTAGGATTTTAACAGATCTGTTGTTATCTATTGTTTAATGAGATGAGATCATAGCGTACGTTTTACTACATAATAAATAAGTTTAGTCACTATTATAGAATAATAACACCAATACTTAATAAATCTTTGAGGGCCAAACTTTCGTGGATACATATCAAAAATAATAAACATATTATATACAAAGTGTTGTCCATTTATGGACATACAACCGCATAGATAAATATATTTTTACAGTAATGTTTTGTTGTAAATTTACTTTCGATAATTCATCTTCATCATTTTCTTATGTTGAGGTGATCTGGAGACAGTCCTAATGGATCTAAATATTCTCCTTTCTCATGTTAAGGTAGTTGATCACAGGTAAACATACCTTCAAACATCTTTCACGTGCATAAATCGTGTGAAAGTATAGAGTAAGTACCTAAAGCGCTCATAGCTTCTTTGAGACAATGTTCCGCGGGACAACTGCTGTTTAGCTTTCAAAATTCACCGAGACAACCGTTATAACATATCCTGTGTGGATAGCGATGTCAAACTAGCTAAACTTTGACTGTTAGAAAATACAGATATCTTCACGTGATCACATTCATAAATACAGTGTTCCTATTAGAAGAAAGATGCCAGTATGGCCAGACGATGAGGGCGCTCAAATTGTAATCTGAGGATCACGGGTTCGAATCCCGGTTACACGAAACATGCTCGTCGTTTCAGCCGTGGGGGTGTTATAATATAACGGCAATCCCACTATTCTTTGGTAAAACAGCAGCCCAACAGTTGACGGTGGGGGGTGATGACTAGCTGCCTTCCCTCTAGTCTTACACTACTATATTAGAGAGAGGGCTAGTGCAGATAGCCCTCTTGTAGCTTCGCGCAAAACTGTTTGTTTGTTTGTTTTTTTGGAATTTCGCACAAAGCTATTCGAGGGCTATCTGTGCTAGCCGTCCCTAATTTAGCAGTGTAAGACTAGAGGGAAGGCAGCTAGTCATCACTACCCACCGCCAACTGTTGGGCTACTCTTTTACCAACGAATAGTGGGATTGACCGTCACTTTATACGCCCCCACGGCTGGGAGGGCGAGCATGTTTAGCGCGATGCGGGCGCGAAGCCGCGACACTCGGATTACGAGTCGCACGCCTTATGCGCTTGGCCATGCCGGGCCCGCGCAAAACTGAAGAAACCAATAAGCGAAAGATGAATACCTCGTTATCTGAACACGTCATTAATGTCTGGAAAGAAGAGTCAGTAAACTCCCATTAAAACAAAATTCCATTGTAATAAATCGTTCCTATGTATTTACATGATATTTAATAAATAAACTGTTCAAACTCTACTTAATTATATACTTTCTACATAAATGTAATGTTATATAGTGACACAAAACACTAAATCTGTAATCATGATGTTATATAGTGACACAAAACACTAAATCTGTAATCATGATGTTATATAGTGACACAAAACACTAAATGTGTAATCATGATGTTATATAGTGATACAAAACACTAAATGTGTAGTGAGGATGTTATATAGTGACACAAAACACTAAATGTATATTGAGGATGTTATATAATGACACAAAACACTAAATGTATATTGAGGATGTTATATAGTGACACAAAACACTAAATGTGTAGTGAGGATGTTATATACTGATACAAAACACTAAATGTGTAGTGAGGATGTTATATAGTGACACAAAACACTAAATATGTAGTGAGGATGTTATATACTGATACAAAACACTAAATGTGTAGTGAGGATGTTATATAGTGACACAAAACACTAAATGTGTAGTGAGGATGTTATATAGTGACACAAAACACTAAATGTGTAGTGAGGATGTTATATACTGATACAAAACACTAAATGTGTAGTGAGGATGTTATATAGTGACACAAAACACTAAATATGTAGTGAGGATGTTATATAGTGATACAAAACACTAAATGTGTAGTGAGGATGTTATATAGTGACACAAAACACTAAATGTGTAGTGAGGATGTTATATAGTGATACAAAACACTAAATCTGTAATCATGATGTTATATAGTGACACAAAACACTAAATGTATATTGAGGATGTTATATAGTGACACAAAACACTAAATGTGTAGTGAGGATGTTATATAGTGATACAAAACACTAAATGTGTAGTGAGGATGTTATATAGTGACACAAAACACTAAATGTGTAGTGAGGATGTTATATAGTGACACAAAACACTAAATGTGTAGTGAGGATGTTATATAGTGATACAAAACACTAAATGTGTAGTGAGGATGTTATATAGTGACACAAAACACTAAATGTGTAGTGAGGATGTTATATACTGATACAAAACACTAAATGTGTAGTGAGGATGTTATATAGTGATACAAAACACTAAATGTGTAGTGAGGATGTTATATAGTGACACATAACACTAAATGTATATTGAGGACGTTATATAGTGACACAAAACACTAAATGTGTAGTGAGGATGTTATATAGTGATACAAAACACTAAATCTGTAATCATGATGTTATATAGTGACACAAAACACTAAATGTGTAGTGAGGATGTTATATAGTGACACAAAACACTAAATGTGTAGTGAGGATGTTATATAGTGATACAAAACACTAAATGTGTAGTGAAGATGTTATATAGTGACACAAAACACTAAATGTGTAGTGAGGATGTTATATAGTGACACAAAACACTAAATGTGTAGTGAGGATGTTATATAGTGACACAAAACACTAAATGTATATTGAGGATGTTATATAGTGACACAAAACACTAAATGTGTAGTGAGGATGTTATATAGTGATACAAAACACTAAATCTGTAATCATGATGTTATATAGTGACACAAAACACTAAATGTGTAGTGAGGATGTTATATAGTGATACAAAACACTAAATGTGTAGTGAGGATGTTATATAGTGACACAAAACACTAAATGTGTAGTGAGGATGTTATATAGTGATACAAAACACTAAATCTGTAATCATGATGTTATATAGTGACACAAAACACTAAATGTGTAGTGAGGATGTTATATAGTGATACAAAACACTAAATGTGTAGTGAGGATGTTATATAGTGACACAAAACACTAAATGTGTAGTGAAGATGTTATATACTGATACAAAACACTAAATGTGTAGTGAGGATGTTATATAGTGATACAAAACACTAAATGTGTAATCATGATGTTATATAGTGACACAAAACACTAAATGTGTAGTGAGGATGTTATATACTGATACAAAACACTAAATGTGTAGTGAGGATGTTATATAGTGATACAAAACACTAAATGTGTAATCATGATGTTATATAGTGACACAAAACACTAAATGTGTAGTGAGGATGTTATATACTGATACAAAACACTAAATGTGTAGTGAGGATGTTATATAGTGATACAAAACACTAAATGTGTAGTGAGGATGTTATATAGTGATACAAAACACTAAATGTGTAGTGAGGATGTTATATAGTGACACAAAACACTAAATGTATATTGAGGATGTTATATAGTGACACAAAACACTAAATGTGTAGTGAGGATGTTATATAGTGATACAAAACACTAAATGTGTAGTGAGGATGTTATATACTGATACAAAACACTAAATGTGTAGTGAGGATGTTATATAGTGACACAAAACACTAAATGTGTAGTGAGGATGTTATATAGTGACACAAAACACTAAATGTGTAGTGAGGATGTTATATACTGATACAAAACACTAAATGTGTAGTCATGATGTTATATACTGATACAAAACACTAAATGTGTAGTGAGGATGTTATATAGTGATACAAAACACTAAATGTGTAGTGAGGATGTTATATACTGATACAAAACACTAAATGTGTAGTGAGGATGTTATATAGTGACACAAAACACTAAATGTGTAGTGAGGATGTTATATAATGATACAAAACACTAAATGTGTAGTGAGGATGTTATATACTGATACAAAACACTAAATGTGTAGTGAGGATGTTATATACTGATACAAAACACTAAATGTGTAGTGAGGATGTTATATAGTGATACAAAATGTTATTTGTGTGGAGATAATGATCACAATATTTGAAAATATTCATCACTAAATATACACTCGTAACACTCGGCTGTAGTTATGTTTAGTTATTACTTGTACACACACTCGGCTGTAGTTATGTTTAGTTATTACTTGTACACACACTCGGCTGTAGTTATGTTTAGTTATTACTTGTACAGACACTCGGCTGTAGTTATGTTTAGTTATTACTTGTACACAGACTCGGCTGTAGTTATGTTTAGTTATTACTTGTACAGACACTCGGCTGTAGTTATGTTTAGTTATTACTTGTACAGACACTCGGCTGTAGTTATGTTTAGTTATTACTTGTACACAGACTCGGCTGTAGTTATGTTTAGTTATTACTTGTACACAGACTCGGCTGTAGTTATGTTTAGTTATTATTTGTACAGACACTCGGCTGTAGTTATGTTTAGTTATTACTTGTACAGACACTCGACTGTAGTTATGTTTAGTTATTACTTGTACACACGCATCTAATACAGATCGAAGTAACTGTGTTAGAATTTTCGTTTAAGGGTAAAACTGTGACTAATGCGTTCACTTCTGTGTAGTAGTCACATAATTACGATTTGAGAAAAACAAATAGTGCATTCGTTTCTATGAAACGGACAAATAAACCAAATAAGAATGTTTTTGTATCTTTATATCTTTTGCGCTTCTTGTGGTAAAATACAAGAAAATATGTGTCTTTAATATACATTTTATAAATACATTATCTTGAATGTCTAACGAAGAACAAATATGAATATTCTTATACTTTATATAACATTACAGAAAGCTGAATGTAACTTTGTGAAATTCTCAGCATTTGTGGTACAATAGGAGATTATTTTCTCAATTACTCCTTTGTGTTTTAAATCTATAACTCAGATATATGTTATTTAAATATAATTTTACAAATGTAACATCCAAAGATATTTACATGGTCTAACTTATTGAAGGTATCATAGGTTAGACACGTGAAGAAATATCAGTATTGTCCAGTTCACATTCTGGACAATTTTATCCAAGGGACAAATTACTCTGACAAATTGACAGTATAATAACCTTTGGTATTTACAAATAACACAAACTGAAACAGGTATGGGTTACCAAGACTGAAGTAACCTTCCTGCAAGTTAGTGTATAAATACTTGCTATGCTTCTATTGTTATTAGTTTTATGAAAATTTAGTAACTTTTACCGTAGTAAAAGGAATAAGTTGGAGTCATAACATATTATTAACAGTTAAATTTCAGCTAGTTTTTACATCAGTGACCACACAGAATATGTTATAACGGTTGTCTCGTCGAATTTTGAAAGCGAAGCAGCAGGTGTCGTACAGAACATTGTCTCAAAGAAGCTGTGAAGGCTTAAGTTATTTATTCGATACTTTTACAAGATTTGTGCAGGAGAAAAAAGTTTAAGTGATCAAGTGACGTCATTGTCTCCACACTGCAGGGCCAGGTGGTTAAGGTACTTGTAATCTGAGGGTCGCGGGTTCGAATCCCCGTCACACTAAAATATGCTCGCCCTTTCAACCGTTGGAGTGTTATAATATGACGGTCAATCCCACTATTCGTTGACGGTAAGGGATGATGACTAGCTGCCTTCCCTCTAGTGTTACATCGCTAAATTAAGAACGCCTAGCGCAGATAGCCGTCGTGTAGCTTTACGTGAAATCAAAACAAACCGAACTTTACACTGCCTTAGTTTAACATCTATGTATCGCCCTCTAGTGACGCAACTAACAAATACTCCTTACCTATTTAGAAATTATACTTTAGTTTTACTCCGTGTCTACAATGCTCATCAATTTTATTGTAGGCTTATGAAATACGGAATAACATGAAAACAAATTGGTGAACTTTGAAGTTTCTCTAATAATCTAAATTAACATTTGTTGCCAGTATCAATATTTTAGCCATCGAGATAGAAAATGTAGGATGTTGTTTGAAGAACAAGTGTGCTTTTCAAGCTGGTTTTGTCCTACATTCCATCATAATTTTCACAAAATTCCTGAGCGATCCCTATTATGAAGTACTATCGTGATTCATGACAAAATAAGCAATACAGCTCAATGCGAATGGTGTGTTTGTTTGTTTGTTTGTTTTGAATTTCACACAAAGCTACTCGAGGGCTATCTGTGCTAGCCGTCCCTAATTTAGCAGTGTAAGACTAGAGGGAAGGCAGCTAGTCATCACCACCCACCGCCAACTCTTGTGTTACTCTTTCATCAAGGAATAGTGGGATTGATCGTTACATTATAACGCCCCCACCGCTGAAAGGGCTAGCTAGCATGTTTGGTGCGACCGGGATCCTCGAATTACAAGTCGAACACCATAACCCACCTGGCCATGCCGGGCCCGATGCGAATGGACTGTGTGAAATCAACAAAATAAGGCCTAGGAATTATATTATTCTCTCATTCTCTGTACTAGCCATCACCAGTAAGATTAGAACGTTCAAGACGTTCTAGTGTTTAGGCAGTGTTTACCAACTTGTTTGTATTTGATAGGAGAGTTTACAAAACCCGGTGACCCTCTCTTTTTGTGAAGAAAGGAAAATATCTCATAAAACATTTATATGTTCTTTGGTCTGGATGTGTTGAGTATTCTCACGTACATATATGTAGGGAGAGACACTTTAACAAAGAGGACATCTGTTAAAGCTTGAAACATCTTGGTTTAGGAAGCTCTAATACTTAGCTGGTCTTGTTTATATTCAGGTCCTAAGTGCTCCTCGCCCCCCAATCTACAAACTTGTCGCGTGATACAATATGCTGTAGAAACACTCCAAAGATTCTTGTCGTTCACACAGACTGAAAGGTTCTGACACTGTACACTCCACAAGAATAGTACCTGTACAAAAACATTTATATAAATACAGCACACTTCAGTTGACAGTGAACGAGTTCTAAAAGAGATATTAGATTCAACTGCATACTGACGTCACAACATTCCAAGTGTTATTGTGAAGATCTAAAACGAGTCTTGAGTGACTTGTATGAACAACAGTTGCTGTTGAAACAATTTCCTCTAATTGTTAAAACCAGATAAAAAGAAACACATTCATAGAATATCCTTTCAATACTAGTTCTATGTTTCTGTGTTCCTGTTAGTTTTTTTATTTCCGGTTTTTTATGTTTTGAATTTCTCGCCAAGCTACACGAAGGATATCTGCGCTAGCAGTTCCTAATTTAGCAGTGTAAGACAAGAGGGAAGGCAGCTAGTCATCGCCACTCACCTCCAACTCTTGGGCGACTTTTTTACCAACGAATAGTGGGATTGAACGCACGCTGAAAGGGCAAGCATGTTTGGTGTGACAGGGATTCGAACCCCTGATCTTCAGATAACAAGTCGAGCGCCCTAACCACCTGGCTGTGCCGGGACCCGGTTTTCTTCATTTTCTCACTCATAATTCGCTCTCTGATCATTTTGTTGTTCATAGGTTGAAACAATAAAATACAAACGTAGAAGTTTCTAGCTACAGTGCCGTTACACACCTGCACACACAGATTGGCTTATCATGTTTCTTTTATATGTAAATTGTATGTTCGTATTAAGATAATGTCATTACCTTTCTATTGACAACAAAGCTCATTTTGAATGAGTTTCATTTCGCTGAGTCGTTGTCTTGTATACATAGACGTATGTTTACTGTTTGTATTTACCAGTTATGTGGCGTGTAAGTTATTCATTGGTAAATCGCAAGAAGATATCTTAAATTATAGTAACATGTTTTTTAAATAGTTTTAATTCCGTGTTATTACGCATGACTTTAAGATAATGTTAATGTTATTTTAACACATCCTGTTTCTCAACCCTTCCATATATTCAGACTTATGTAATTCATTATGGCCCATCCTTGAAGTTCATAACACGGAGCATTATGAAACGTGTATTTCTACACGGCCCATACTTGAAGCTCATAACACGACGTCTTATGAAACGTGTATTTCTATACGACCCATCCTTTAAGTTCATAATACGACGTCTTATGAAACGTGTATTTCTACACGACCCATCCTTTAAGTTCATAACACGACGTCTTATGAAACGTGTATTTCTACACGACCCATCCTTGAAGTTCATAACATAAAGTATTATGAAACGTGTGTATTTCTACACGACCCATCCTTGAAGCTCATAAGATGAAGTCTCATGAAACGTGTGTATTTCTACACGACCCATCCTTGAAGTTCATAACACGAAGTCTTATGAAACGTGTGTAATTCTACACGGCCCATACGTGAAGCTCATAACACGACGTTTTATGAAACGTGTGTAATTCTACACGGCCCATACTTGAAGCTCATAACACGACGTCTTATGAAACGTGTGTATTTCTACACGGCCCATACTTGAAGCTCATAACACGAAGTCTTATGAAACGTGTATTTCTACACGGCCCATCCTTGAAGCTCATAACATGAAGTATTATGAAACATGTGTATTCTTTCATTTCCCGCAGAATTTATCTTCTTATGTTTTTGTTGTTTATTCATTCTTAAGTCGATCATTTGTACGTAGCTAAGTCCTATACGCAGCGACTGAAAAGTTTTAATTCAAAATTATAATTTCTAAAGAAATACTGTACTCTTCATTAAACTGTCTTAATACATTTAAATTCATACGTGAGAATATCCAACAACGTATAATCTAACTATTGTCTGGTGTACAAGGTTTGTTCGAGACTTTCTTTTCGTCAAAAGAAAGGACCACTTGAAGGTTTTTGTGGACCCCCTTTAAATTCCCCTGTCGAGTGGAAGATGAATAGAAACAGAAGGAAGTGGACTACGGGTATGCATAACTACACACCGATGTACTATTTATCTAGAATTAAGAGTTTGATTTCTTCCGGACCCAAGAATCGTAACTTATTTTAGATTTTTTTTTCAAGATAGAAACACTGTAATTAACTTTATGACTGCCTTGATTGTATTGACCAATGGGCATCTAAATGGTACACCGAATTACGTCTTTCTTCCAGCCAAGCCCTTCATTGGCATAGCAGACTCACACCCCTAAAAACCAGGTTTTCGTACCCGTGGTTGGCAGAGCACAGATAGCCCATTGTGTAGCTTTGTGCTAAATTATAAACAAGAAACCTTCCAGCAAGTTACTTGAATAACTTTAAAATTGTTGTGTTCCAACATTAATCCATACTAACAACAGGGTTCTGGTACCTAAAGCAAAGAACTAAACAATATATCATCTTGGACTTATTCAGCTAAATAATGGTGTTTCTTTCAAAAGAGAGATAGGTAAAGATGAATGGATTATTATGAGTAAAATGTGTTAAATTGCTTTGAAAGAGCGTCATGTAATTACTACTAAAAGGGGGAAAAAGTGTTAAATTAATATTTCTCTAACAAGCACAAAGAAACATGAACCTTGGATCAGTGACTACTTGTTCTGTTCCTGGTCACACCACCATCCTTGCGAGGATATGTCACAACAAGGAGTTTAACGCACGCAGACCTCGTAAGGCACGTTCACTAACTCACCGACGCGAGCTTCGTGCTAGCTGCACACGCATGCGGTCCTCGTGCTCACGAGAAAGTCGTTATGTTCGTCACTTTCAGCAAGCAATACACGTGACAGAGCGAACGGTTGAAGCGAGTTTAGCGCTAATGAGCGAGTGTTTCCGAAGTAAGATAAATTAGGTTCGAAGTATGTGTGATCACGATCGCCTTACTTTAAACCAAACGTTCGTGCCTGAAGCTGTTAAGAAGACGATTCCTGACAAGCTCGTGCCATAGCTTGAGATTGTTAGAGACATACAAAGCTAATAGCTGGTTCGATTTCCACAGTAAAGAGCGTCTTCCAGTAAAACCTAAGTTAGCCAGTTGAGCAACGTCGGAGTTTTAAACGAAACCTTTAGACTACAAACGAACACAAACGATGGACGACTTCTTCCAGGCAGTTTACTAGCGAACAAGTTAATTGTGTTTTCTACTTTTCAGTTTCTTAATAAAAAAAAAACTTATTTTTTTATTCCGTTTTCTTTTAGAACAGACAGAGAACGACATCTTCCTTTAAATTCGTGTTATTTTAAAGGACTGCACAATAAAGAAAATTTGCTTAATATTCATAAAGCATTGAAAAACGCAACAAGCACAGTTAATATTTGGAGTTCAAAGACATCTGGGTTTATGTTAATGTCATCGAGGTTTCTGACATCCTTGATAAAGATATAACTTAGTTGAACACCAAGAACCCGATGTAGCTGTAACTGACCCATGGAACACCAAGAACCCGATGTAGCTGTAACTGACCCATGGAACAACAAAACCCGATGTAGCTGTAACTGACCCATGGAACAACAAGAACCCGATGTAGCTGTAACTGACCCATGGAACAACAAAAACCCGATGTAGCTGTAACTGACCCATGGAACAACAAGAACACGATGTAGCTGTAACTGACCCATGGAACAACAAGAACCCGATGTAGCTGTAACTGACCCATGGAACAACAAGAACACGATGTAGTGTAACTGACCCATGTAACAACAAAAAATACGATGTAGCTGTAACTGACCCATGGAACAACAAGAACACGATGTAGCTGTAACTGACCCATGGAACAAGAACCCGATGTAGCTGTAACTGACCCATGGAACAACAAGAACCCGATGTAGCTGTAACTGACCCATGAAACAACAAGAACCCGATGTAGCTGTAACTGACCCATGGAACAACAAGAACCCGATGTAGCTGTAACTGACCCATGGAACAACAAGAACACGATGTAGTGTAACTGACCCATGTAACAACAAAAATACGATGTAGCTGTAACTGACCCATGGAACAACAAGAACACGATGTAGCTGTAACTGACCCATGGAACAAGAACCCGATGTAGCTGTAACTGACCCATGGAACAACAAGAACCCGATGTAGCTGTAACTGACCCATGGAACAACAAGAACACGATGTAGTGTAACTGACCCATGTAACAACAAAAACACGATGTAGCTGTAACTGACCCATGGAACAACAAGAACACGATGTAGCTGTAATTGACCCATGGAACAAGAACCCGATGTAGCTGTAACTGACCCATGGAACAAAAAGAACCCGATGTAGCTGTAACTGACCCATGAAACAACAAGAACCCGATGTAGCTGTAACTGACCCATGGAACAACAAAAACCCGATGTAGCTGTAACTGACCCATGGAACAACAAGAACCCGATGTAGCTGTAACTGACCCATGGAACAACAAAACCCGATGTAGCTGTAACTGACCCATGGAACAACAAGAACACGATGTAGCTGTAACTGACCCAGACAACAACAAGAACCTGATGTAGCTGTCTCTGACCCAGACAGCAAAGAACCCGATGTAGCTGTAATTGACCCAGACAACAACAAGAACCCAATCTAGCTGTAGCTGACCCAGACAACAACAAGAACCCGATGTAACTGTAACTCACTAGTGAACAGTGTGGGTCCGATCTAATCGTATCTGACCCAGGGACTAACGTGAAGCCAATCTACATATAACTGAATGAGAGAACATTGGAGACCCGATCTAGTTATGAGTGAAAACTAGCCAGAAAAATTCAACTTGATGAATTCCCAGAATAACATTATATTTTAAACTACCCATAAAATTAGAAATACAACATCCCCACAATTATTATGAGTGAAAACTACCAACAGGGTGATTAAATAAATAATAACACTATGTAACACAAAGTTTGTTTCTGGATAGTATGTGTTATTTCTTAATTACTTATGTTGTAAAAGTACAGAAAATGATCATTATTCCCTTCAAACTTTGCTTTCGTGACCTGGATAATGAAATTTATAAATTAACCTATTTTATATGTAGAAACGGACAAATTGGCACATTTTCATTTATGTAAGGTCTGAATAAAACAACATATGAATCAAGATTTACATGTATTTATACTAAAGTTATACAAAGATGTTTAGAAGTGAGTAATTTTTTGAGATTTGCAACTGTAATGTAAATCACTTTCATGTATCAGCCCCCAAACATAGTCTCCCATAATGTTTTCGTTATACGTAAAGTTTGAAGAGAAAAATAGCTCTTTTCCATTTACTTTAAGCATAAGCAATTGGGATATAATACTTTCTGTCCAGGAACAATAAAAAGTAAAAATTTTGTTACATAGTGTAATCTATGATCATAACTCTTGCTTTATGAATTATATAAATCACACTGGTATGTATTCATATAAAGTGTTTATCTTTCCATTGAAGACATGTATAGTTATAACTTCTGCCTTATACGACGGCTCAGCATGGCACTCGACTCGTAATATGAGGGTCACTGGTTCGAATCCTCGTGACACTAAAATGATGACTCTTTTAGCCGTGGGGCGTTACAAGTTACGATCAATCCAGCTATTCATTAGTAAAAGAGTTGCCCAAGAGTTGGCGGTGTGCGGTGATGATTAACTATTTTAACTCTAGTCTAAAACTGCTAAATTAGGGATAGCTGGCACAGATAGCTCGCTTGTAACTTTGCGCAAAATTGAAAACAACAACAAAAACCTTATGTAAAGCCTAACTTTATTACTCTGATTTGGTTTAGTTTAGGGTTAATAATGAACTTGGTATAACTTAGTGATAAGTGGTAAAAATAATGAAAACTTAGGTTTCACATTAATTTCCCAGTATTCTACTATAGGGCCTTGATCTATAGCAACAATATATTACACCAAAAGTCAGTTCAGTACTTATGTGGTATATGTGTTTCACTCTCTTGAAAATAACATGTCTTTTTCTGTGTATTTTTTAATATACATCAGCTGGTGTTTCTGAAAGCCATATATAGAAGGTCCTGTTATATGGATCGTTTTAAATCGTTACCAATATGTTAACTCACTATCCCAGTGTGATTCGAACTGGGACACACATGAAGAGACTAACACGTGTGCTTGTCACGTAACGTGCAGCAGGCCCGACTCGCGACGATCGCCTGGTGGGCAGAAGAAAAACTGGGAATAGTGTTATAAACCCATTGTCTCTTTCATCACTTTGGGTGGCCTGGAACTTAGTAGAATTTCCAGAAACTCGCGATCGTAATGTAAAGCGTTAGAGGTGAATATGAACCAAAATAAACATTATAATTATCTGTGATAAAATAAACCTAGAAATCCGAAAATAAAACATGCTAAAAGTAATTTTCTGTTAATTAAACTTTTTCTGAGTTCAGTTGTTTTGTTTCAATGTAGTACAATCTGTAATATAGATAAACATGACTTTCTAGTACAATATTTAATACAGAGAAACATGACTTTCTATTATAATCAAGAAATATAGAAAAAAATAACTTTCCAGTACAATATGTAGTATAGAGAAACATTGACTTTCTAGCACAATCAGTAATATAGAGAAACATGACTTTCTAGTATAATCTGCAATATAGATAACCATGGCTTTGTAATACAATCTGTAATATAGAGAAACATGACTTTGTAATACAATCTGTAATGTAGATAAACATGGCTTTGTAATACAATCTGTAATGTAGATAAACATGGCTTTCTGGTATAACTTGTAATATAGAGAAACATGACTTTCTAGTATAATCTGCAATATAGATAAATATGGCTTTGTAATACAATCTGTAATGTAGATAAACATGGCTTTGTAATACAATCTGTAATGTAGATAAACATGGCTTTGTAATACAATCTGTAATGTAGATAAACATGGCTTTCTGGTATAACTTGTAATATAGAGAAACATGACTTTCTAGTATAATCTGCAATATAGATAAATATGGCTTTGTAATACAATCTGTAATGTAGATAAACATGGCTTTGTAATACAATCTGTAATGTAGATAAACATGGCTTTGTAATACAATCTGTAATGTAGATAAACATGGCTTTCTGGTATAACTTGTAATGTAGATAAACATGACTTTGTAATACAATCTGTAATGTAGATAAACATGGCTTTGTAATACAACCTGTAATGTAGATAAACATGACTTTGTAATACAATCTGTAATGTAGATAAACATGGCTTTGTAATACAATCTGCAATATAGATAAATATGGCTTTGTAATACAATCTGTAATGTAGATAAACATGGCTTTGTAATACAACCTGTAATGTAGATAAACATGACTTTGTAATACAATCTGTAATGTAGATAAACATGGCTTTGTAATACAACCTGTAATGTAGATAAACATGACTTTGTAATACAATCTGTAATGTAGATAAACATGGCTTTGTAATACAATCTGCAATATAGATAAACATGGCTTTGCAATACAACCTGTAATGTAGATAAACATGACTTTGTAATACAATTTGTAATGTAGATAAACATGGCTTTGTAATACAATCTGCAATATAGATAAACATGGCTTTGTAATACAATCTGTAATGTAGATAAACATGGCTTTGTAATACAACCTGTAATGTAGATAAACATGACTTTGTAATACAATCTGTAATGTAGATAAATATGGCTTTGTAATACAATCTGTAATGTAGATAAACATGACTTTGTAATACAATCTGTAATGTAGATAAACATGGCTTTGTAATACAACCTGTAATGTAGATAAACATGACTTTGTAATACAATCTGTAATGTAGATAAACATGGCTTTGTAATACAATCTGCAATATAGATAAACATGGCTTTGTAATACAATCTGTAATGTAGATAAACATGGCTTTGTAATACAACCTGTAATGTAGATAAACATGACTTTGTAATACAATTTGTAATGTAGATAAACATGGCTTTGTAATACAATCTGCAATATAGATAAACATGGCTTTGTAATACAATCTGTAATGTAGATAAACATGGCTTTGTAATACAATCTGTAATGTAGATAAACATGACTTTGTAATACAACCTGTAATGTAGATAAACATGACTTTGTAATACAATTTGTAATGTAGATAAACATGGCTTTGTAATACAATCTGCAATATAGATAAACATGGCTTTGTAATACAATCTGTAATGTAGATAAACATGGCTTTGTAATACAACCTGTAATGTAGATAAACATGACTTTGTAATACAATCTGTAATGTAGATAAACATGGCTTTGTAATACAACCTGTAATGTAGATAAACATGACTTTGTAATACAACCTGTAATGTAGATAAACATGACTTTGTAATACAACCTGTAATGTAGATAAACATGACTTTGTAATACAACCTGTAATGTAGATAAACATGACTTTGTAATACAATCTGTAATGTAGATAAACATGACTTTGTAATACAACCTGTAATGTAGATAAACATGACTTTGTAATACAATCTGTAATGTAGATAAACATGGCTTTGTAATACAATCTGTAATGTAGATAAACATGGCTTTGTAATACAACCTGTAATGTAGATAAACATGACTTTGTAATACAATCTGTAATATAGAGAAACATGACTTTGTAATACAACCTGTAATGTAGATAAACATGGCTTTCTAGTATAATCTGTAATGTAGATAAACATGACTTTGTAATACAACCTCTAGTCTGTAAGCTCTAGATGAGATGTGATTTTAAAGTACAATCGGTAAAGTTGTGACATAATTGTAGATTTATCTACACTTCCGGTAAATTCCACCATAAATTCGTTTATATTTTCTGATAGATTCCACTTTATATTTCTCTGTAGTTTCCAGTACGTCCCACCGTATATTCTGTCTATAGTTTCCGAAAAAGAAAATTATACCGCAGACGTTTTTATAGTTTCCAGTGATTTCCACTGTAGATTTCTCTGTAGTTTCGGGTAGCATCTAACGTGAATTTTTAAACTTTCCGGTAAGATCCACCGTAAATGTTTCTAAAAGATTATTATAAGTTCAATTGCAAGTCTTCCTTATAATTTCAGATGAGTTCTACCATATATGTCTCTGTAGTTCCCAATAAAACCCACTATGAATTTCTCTTTAGATTGGGATAAAACCCACTGTGAATTTCTCTCTAGATTGTGATAAGATCCACTGTGGTTTTCTCTCTAGATTCTGATAAGGTCCACTGTGGTTTTCTCTGTAGACTGTGATAAGATCCACTGTGGTTTTCTCTCTAGATTGCGATAAGATTCACTGTGAATTTCTCTCTAGATTGTGATAAGATCCACTGTGAATTTCTCTGTAGATTGTGATAAGATCCACTGTGAATTTCTCTTTAGATTGTGATAAGATCCACTGTGGTTTTCTCTGTAGATTGTGATAAGATTCACTGTGAATTTCTCTCTAGATTGTGATAAGATCCATTGTGGTTTTCTCTCTAGATTGTGATAAGATCCACTGTGGTTTTCTCTGTAGATTGTGATAAGATCAACTGTGGTTTTCTCTGTAGATTGTGATAAGATCCACTGTGGTTTGTTTTTTTTGCCATTCATGCAATTCCTTGTTGTCATCCACAGAAAATGTCGATAAGAGAATTTTAATACAGTTAAGATGATAGTTTATTTACACGTATAACCAAGGCCGGATTAAGGGTTTTATAGGCCCTAGGATTTTTAACTTACAGAGGCCCCCTCGAGACAGAACATCTACATGTAATACATTTATAGTCATAGCTTAAGGGCTTCTAATTAGTGTGAGGGCCTGGGTTTCAGCCCGATAAGCCCATGCCTTAATCTGGGGTTACGTATAACAACAAGCCCAAAGTCACTACAATTTCTGTTTCTTCTAACAAGTTTCAATAAAATCTGAAATAAACGAATGTAAGTAAACAAACTTATTTTTAAATAAAACATAAATTGAAATGTGTTAACAAGAAACGTTGTCTTGAATACAGTTATAAAAGCGAGAATGGAGCAACTACGTGTAAACTTCAGTTTCTGTCTAATGATTATAGGAACAGGTTGTTAGGCTGTTGTTATTATGTTTAAAATTCACTGTTCATAACATATCCCCCCACACACACACACACTCCTAAAACTGAAGAACGCACCAAATAATTGTGTCGCTTGGACGTCAGGCACATTCCTGCTTTATACAGATATATACAGGTTGTAGATTTATAAAGACAAACAGAAAGATGTCTATAAATTAAGGAACATTTAAGAATCTAATGGAAATATAGTGGTTCATTGCACTGATTTACTTTCCCAATTTCTTTCGCTTATCAGCACGAAATAGTCGAGAAATCTCGTTCGTGGAAGAGAAAACCATTAGATCTATACAATAATTACATCTAAACAATACTTAGATCAACATAGTAATAAGATCTAAACAATAATTAGATTTAAACAAAAATCAGGTCTATATACTAATAATTAGATCTATACAATAAATAGATCTAAATAATAATAAAAGTTATACAATAATTTACAATAATTAGACCTATACAATAATTAGATCTATACAATAAATACGTCTATATAATAACAAAAGTTATACAATTAATAGATCTATATAATCATAAAAGTTATACAATAATCAAATCTAAATAGTATTTAGACCTATACAATAAATAGATCTATATAATAATAAAAGTTATAGAATAACCAGATCTAAACAGTAATTAAACCTATACAATAAATAGATGTAAAAATAATAAAAGTTATACAATAATCAGATCTAAACAATAATTAAACCTATACAATAATTATATATGTATAATAATTAGATCGATACAATAAATGGATCTAAACATTAATTATGATCATACAAAAATTAAACAATAATTTCCTTTTTAACTGTAACAATGTGTCGCTTTATTCTATTGTAACAATACTTTACAGGACATAACCGCAATACATCTCATCCATTACGCTTTATTGTAACAATACAGAGTTACAAATACATATAAAGAAAGGTTTCAACTTCCTCTGGGAGTTGAAGGTTTACTTATTACAATTTTTCTCAGACGAGTCTCCGATTTATTATGTTAATGTACACTAGGTTTTAAGATTTCAAATAGCCGGAAATTTTAATTTATAAGTTAATTGAACGTCAACAGGTATCAAACCTACGATTTCTGCCAACAAGATTGGCATACAGAGATGTCTTTCTTAACACAAATATATTTTAACATACAAACAAAAAATACAATTTATAATAACGGCTATTACAAATATTGGTTTATATACAAGTTTTAAAAACTTACAAACAGTATTGAGTCTAATATCTGGTTCAGAAGTGAATATATTATCAACGACCCAGGTCCACAATGAACAAATTATTCTGAGTTGATACTGTTACATCTCGCTTAAGCTAGCTAGCTTAGTCGGCCTCATGCCGCTTATCAGCTGGCTTTTTAACGACGAAGATATTTAATATCCTCGTAGAAATGAAACGTCCGAAGTTAATTCGCTGAGGTTAAATGGTTTATAATGCTCGAAATCTATAACGTTCCTGGGCAAATTCTGTAGTTTTCCTATTAATCAGCGTTAATTACAGTTGTAGCTTCAGAGGCTCATAATACACTCACTGTAGCAAACAAACAGTATAAAACTGTCTTTTGGTTAACTTTTTATTGCAATTAGGAGAGATTTTCGAACGTTCAATAATATTAGAAGACACGCTAGTGTTATCGTAAGCCACATATTGTTGATTTTTGCTCTCTGGAATCTTCTACAAATTCAGAGAACAGGAGGAAGTCGAACAATACGTTAGCTGCATTAAACTGAAACAAACGCAGGTATTGAAATAAATGTATAACAGTAAATCTATTACATAGGCACATATATATAAAAAAAGGTTCCTTTTCCTCTAGGATCTGTAGACTTTAAAAAAAAAAACGTTTCAACTTGATATTGGAGTCACTGACACATATCAAGAAACGTCCCAACTTTGTTCGTGAGCTGCAGAATCATATAATAAAACCTTTCCGCTTCGTACAGGAGTTGTAGACACATGTAAAGAAGCGTTTTGACTTCTTTCAAGAGCGACAGATATATATAAAGAAACGTTTTAAATTCCTCTGGGAGCTAAACACGTATAAAGAAACGTTCCAACTTGATATGGACGCTGCGGACACATATAAAGAAATGTTTCCGCTTCGTGTAGGAGTTCTAGGTACATGTAAATAAACGTGTCAATTCCTCATATGAGCTGCCAACACATAAAAGAAACGTTTTAACTTTCTATGGGAGCTACAGAGAGATACAAAGAAACGTTTCAGTTTCCTTCCGGAAGTGATATACGCATATAGAGAAACTTTCAATTTCGTTCAGAAGTAGCGAACACACATACAACGAGATTAGGTAATATTTTAATTTGGTGGGATTACTACATCTTGGTTAGCTGTTAATTGTTAAACATAAAGTTTTCGTATTGAGGTTTGAGTAATGAACACAGATAATAGAAACTGAACAGGCTTTTTAAACCCCAAGTGATTTAGCTGATTTCTAGAACTCAGATCTTCTTTCAATTAAAAAAAAAAAGAGCTTTAATGTGTATAACGAGAAGAAATAGTCCTACTGAATATCTAGTCCTCCAGTTCAAAGCAACTTCGTTTCTCGTACTTTAAGTAACAAGGTATTAGCCGCTGAAAGCATGTTTTGAGAAAAACAAGTTAGGCCTGCAAATCCTTTGTTCACTGATGTGTGTTTATTCGAAATATTTACTTGGGAATTTTGTTATCACTTAACTCGGGCCCAGCTAACTCTGATTTGCCACCTCGGATAATTTGATTACATGGTACTAATTGATTTATTTGCTAATGGGCTTGGCAACATGCCAGCTACCATAGACGCAGATTTGGCTAAATGTTAAGGAAATAAATGGTTCCAAACAAAACAGCTTTAGGAAACCTAGCAACGTTTTTCTAATCTTAACTTTTAAACCGCCTGTTATTATGGTTCAGTTGTTATTGCAATATGATTTGATATTTTATTAAAGTGACTTCATGTAAGTTACTAATTAACAACAGACGCATGAAGTATTTCAATATTCAATTATCTTTGTTGAGATTGCGAACGGTTTGATTATAGGAATTTATTTACAGTAGATTATGAGATTTAACATTTGTAAGCGATTTAATAAACATCGCAGATAAAATGATAAAATATTAAATTGTCCACCCACATATATCGTTAACATTCATAAAGTGGAACTTAAACTGTCCACCCACATATATCGTTAACATTCATAAAGTGGAACTTAAACCAAAACGTTTAGATAAAAACTTTAATTTAAAAAAATGTTACACTGTTATAAACCCTCCCTTTAATCTCAATATCTCTCACGTAAAGTATAGATGAACCTTTATGATCATACTTTGATGGTTTTAATGTCCCAACGAGACAAGATCGGTTGTGCGATTCATTAGAATATGTCAGTTGGAAACCTTAACAAAAGCCTGTCTCAATTACACAAGCTGGTTTGGATATTTGTTATCTACTGTCTGAATGAGACATGTTAAGGTGAGGATATTACAAAGAGTTTGCTTCCGTGAGACACGTTGTATTACGGATTACTGTCTCACCTAAACACACTGAGTGGATGATTTTACTGACACCTTGTTTCAACCAGACACGATGAGTTTTAGACTTTACCGATTGCTGTTAATTTATAATGTTGTATATCTTCTACACATTTTGTAAGCATGATATATAACGCAATCTTAAATCTCCTAATGTTGTCACTTTGTAAACAAATCGATGTTTATTTTGTCATCTTAAGTCACTTTACAAACAAATCGATGTTTATTTTATCATCTCAAGTCACTTTACAAATACATCGATGTTTATTTTACCATCTCAAGTCACTTTACAAACAAATCGATGTTTATTTTACCATCTCAAGTCACTTTACAAATATATCGATGTTTATTTTACCATCTTAAGTCGCTTTACAAACAAATCGATGTTTATTTTACCATCTCAAGTCACTTTACAAACAAATCGATGTTTATTTTACCATCTCAAGTCACTTTACAAACAAATCGATGTTTATTTTACCATCTCAAGTCACTTTACAAACAAATCGATGTTTATTTTACCATCTCAAGTCACTTTACAAACAAATCGATGTTTATTTTACCATCTCAAGTCACTTTACAAATATATCGATGTTTATTTTACCATCTTAAGTCGCTTTACAAACAAATCGATGTTTATTTTACCATCTCAAGTCACTTTACAAACAAATCGATGTTTATTTTACCATCTCAAGTCACTTTACAAACAAATCGATGTTTATTTTACCATCTCAAGTCACTTTACAAACAAATCGATGTTTATTTTACCATCTCAAGTCACTTTACAAACAAATCGATGTTTATTTTACCATCTCAAGTCACTTTACAAACAAATCGATGTTTATTTTATCATTTTAAGTTACTTTACAAACAAATCGATGCTTATTTTACCAACTTAAATCACTTTACAAATATATCGATTCTTATTTTACCATCTTAAGTCGCTTTACAAACAAATCGATGTTTATTTTACCATCGTAAGTCACTTTAAAAACAAATCGATGCTTATTTTACCATCTCAAGTCACTTTACAAATACATCGATGTTTATTTTACCATCTCAAGTCACTTTACAAACAAATCGATGTTTATTTTATCATTTTAAGTTACTTTACAAACAAATCGATGTTTATTTTACCATTTTAATTCACTTCACAAACAAATCTATGTTTATTTTACCATCTCAAGTCACTTTACAAACAAATCGATGTTTATTTTACCATCTCAAGTCACTTTACAAACAAATCGATGTTTATTTTACCATCTCAAGTCACTTTACAAACAAATCGATGTTTATTTTACCATCTCAAGTCACTTTACAAACAAATCGATGTTTATTTTATCATTTTAAGTTACTTTACAAACAAATCGATGCTTATTTTACCAACTTAAATCACTTTACAAATATATCGATTCTTATTTTACCATCTTAAGTCGCTTTACAAACAAATCGATGTTTATTTTACCATCGTAAGTCACTTTAAAAACAAATCGATGCTTATTTTACCATCTCAAGTCACTTTACAAATACATCGATGTTTATTTTACCATCTCAAGTCACTTTACAAACAAATCGATGTTTATTTTATCATTTTAAGTTACTTTACAAACAAATCGATGTTTATTTTACCATTTTAATTCACTTCACAAACAAATCTATGTTTATTTTACCATCTTAAGTTTCATAATGTTGTCACATTACAAATAAATCAATGTTTATGTTATCAATAATTAGTAGTAGCTTCACTGTGTTTCTAAAAACATTATAAAAGGTTGTTATAAAAGGATATGAAGCTAGAACACTGGTACTTCAGTGTAGGGGTAATATTCAAATAAAGATAAACGTATTGAACTTTTATTATGTGACAACTCTCGTCAATGTAAACGTGTTATGAAACAATGTCCACATGTTATTTATTTATTAAATTAATAAACAGACAAATCAGTATTAATGTTCAATACAGAGTTTCCAAGTAGACGGAACACCATCAAATCATGTTCTGTTTTTAATGATTTTAGACAGTCCAATGGGATTAACCGTACGTTTTATTTCTGTGGCAGTACTGGGTGTGTTTCCATGTGCATGTTATATACCATGACGAACATTACTGACTTAGAACACAACTCTTAAGACTTGCAAAACACGAGAAATCTATTCATTTAGAATAGGTTACATGTGAGTTTCAACTAATAAATATATCGTAAGCCTAACCATACTTCACGAATATCGAAAGGATCCGCTGTGTTTTTTCAGGTTTTCTAACTTTTGAGAAATGCACAGTTTTCAACTCTGAGCGAGCACGTTTTCCGCCGGCATAAAGGCCGCGTTACATTAACTAACACGTCATTAGCGTGCTTTGGCCAAAAGCCTGGCTGATTGGAAAAGCACGTGCGGCTTTGCCTGTCATTGGCAATTATTGCTAATTGACCCATATGCTGCCAGAGCCAATCAGAAGAGCAATTTCTCTGACTGAGAGAAGAAATAAGCGGGAGATCTCCGTATTAATGTGGAAAGACATGCGTAGTACGCCTTTAGGCGGAAGGATAAGGCCGTAAAGTCAGGCTATAGGGACTTTCTGTGCAAACGGCTCCAAATTATTATCAACCTTCTGTTTAATAACCTCTCTTCACTGACAGGGAACCTAAAAACTGTATTTTAAGGGAAACATACGTGAGAAACCTATCTTAACTGTATTATTTTCTTGTTCATTGCTGATGCTTAAAACACAACAAAATTAGTAATTACTCCAGACAACTAGACTATTTCGCCACCTGTTTGAGAAATCGAACGATGAGAAACAAACGAATTTATCTGGCAAAAATAAATAACCCAGTTTCTTGATGAAATCTTAACTTCTTTCAAAATAAGAAACTAGATACTGATTTAGAAATATGTAAACTTCTGCGAATAAATACCTTCCAGAAAATATTATGTTCAGATAGAAAAATATATATATATTTTTAAACAAACTTAAGTTATTTGATGACACTAAACGAGTTCCATTATGAACGTAAAAGCGGCGGGCGAACCACACAACCTGCAGCTTTGACAGTTTTTACAGGTGTACATGTGATGAAAACAATGTAAACGTTGTAGGTGGTGTTGTAAGATAAATATGAAACAAATTAAAGACCCGGCATGGCCAGGTGGTTGAGGCACTCGACTCGTGATCTGAGGGTCGTGAGTTCGAATCCACCTCACAAAAAACATACTCGCCTTTTCCCCCGTAGGGGCGTTATAATGTGACGGTCAATCCCATTCTTCGTTGCTAAAAGAATAGCCCAAGAGTTGGCGGAGAGTGGGGATGACTAGCTGACTTCCCTCTAGTCTTACACTGCTAAATTAGGGACGGCTAGCACACATAGTCCTCGAGTAGCTTACGCAAAATTCAAAAGTAAACAAACAAATTAAATTTCATTTCACTTTAACTATACACAAGTAAACACATAACACACTAGAGAAAGTTGGAAACACCACTAACAATACAATGTTCTTGTAATGTACAAGTAAACACATAACACACCAGAGAAAGTTGGAAACACCACTAACAATACAATGTTCTTGTAATGTACAAGTAAACACATAACACACTAGAGAAAGTTGGAAACACCACTAACAGTACAATGTTCTTGTAATGTACAAGTAAACACATAACACACTAGAGAAAGTTGGAAACACCACTAACAATACAATGTTCGTGTCATGTACAAGTAAACACATAACACACTAGAAAAAGTTGGAAACACCACTAACAATACAATGTTCTTTTGATGTACAAGTAAACACATAACACACTAGAAAAAGTTGGAAACACCACTAACAATACAATGTTCGTGTCATGTACAAGTAAACACATAACACACTAGAGAAAGTTGGAAACACCACTAACAATACAATGTTCTTGTGATGTACAAGTAAACACATTACACACTAGAAAAAGTTGGAAACACCATTAACAATATAATGTTCTTGTAATGTACAAGTAAACACATAACACACTAGAGAAAGTTGGAAACACCACTAACAATATAATGTTCTTGTAATGTACAAGTAAACACATAACACACTAGAGAAAGTTGGAAACACCACTAACAATATAATGTTCTTGTAATGTACAAGTAAACACATAACACACTAGAGAAAGTTGGAAACACCACTAACAATATAATGTTATTGTAATGTACAAGTAAACACATAACACACTAGAGAAAGTTGGAAACACCACTAACAATATAATGTTCTTGTAATGTACAAGTAAACACATAACACACTAGAGAAAGTTGGAAACACCACTAACAATACAATGTTCTTGTGATGTACAAGTAAACACATTACACACTAGAGAAAGTTGGAAACACCACTAACAATATAATGTTCTTGTAATGTACAAGTAAACACATAACACACTAGAGAAAGTTGGAAACACCACTAACAATACAATGTTCGTGACATGTACAAGTAAACACATAACACACTAGAGAAAGTTGGAAACACCACTAACAATACAATGTTCGTGTCATGTACAAGTAAACACATAACACACTAGAGAAAGTTGGAAACACCACTAACAATACAATGTTCTTTTGATGTACAAGTAAACACATAACACACTAGAAAAAGTTGGAAACACCACTAACAATACAATGTTCGTGTCATGTACAAGTAAACACATAACACACTAGAAAAAGTTGGAAACACCACTAACAATACAATGTTCTTGTGATGTACAAGTAAACACATTACACACTAGAAAAAGTTGGAAACACCACTAACAATACAATGTTCGTGTCATGTACAAGTAAACACATAACACACTAGAAAAAGTTGGAAACACCACTAACAATACAATGTTCGTGTCATGTACAAGTAAACACATAACACACTAGAGAAAGTTGGAAACACCACTAACAATACAATGTTCTTGTGATGTACAAGTAAACACATTACACACTAGAAAAGTTGGAAACACCACTAACAATACAATGTTCGTGTCATGTACAAGTAAACACATAACACACTAGAAAAAGTTGGAAACACCACTAACAATACAATGTTCGTGTCATGTACAAGTAAACACATAACACACTAGAGAAAGTTGGAAACACCACTAACAATACAATGTTCTTGTGATGTACAAGTAAACACATTACACACTAGAAAAAGTTGGAAACACCACTAACAATACAATGTTCGTGTCATGTACAAGTAAACACATAACACACTAGAGAAAGTTGGAAACACCACTAACAATACAATGTTCTTGTGATGTACAAGTAAACACATTACACACTAGAAAAGTTGGAAACACCACTAACAATATAATGTTCGTGTCATGTACAAGTAAACACATAACACACTAGAGAAAGTTGGAAACACCACTAACAATACAATGTTCTTGTGATGTACAAGTAAACACATTACACACTAGAGAAAGTTGGAAACACCACTAACAATATAATGTTCTTGTAATGTACAAGTAAACACATAACACACTAGAGAAAGTTGGAAACACCACTAACAATACAATGTTCTTGTGATGTACAAGTAAACACATTACACACTAGAGAAAGTTGGAAACACCACTAACAATATAATGTTCTTGTAATGTACAAGTAAACACATAACACACTAGAGAAAGTTGGAAACACCACTAACAATATAATGTTCTTGTAATGTACAAGTAAACACATAACACACTAGTAGCAAAGAAGGTCCGACCATCTCTACAAAGTAACTTCCAACTAGCTATAATGTAGACTCCTAAAATTATAGCATGTTATCGAGTGTATACAATAATAAGTGTTATTTAGGGTTGTGTATAGATTAGTATTTTTGTACAGTGATATTTGATCTACGTAGCAGGATTACAACCTTCTGTTTTTGAACTCTAAAACGTTGTGTATGAATATGGTACCTTCTACTGTTTTTGTACAGGACTAATTTGTGTATGGAAGTGAATACAGTCCACTATATTACTACAGAACTATGTTACCTGTGAAGACAGGAACGACCTACTGTTCTTGTACAGTGGAACGTCGTATGTGAGGGTGGGTAGAGCCTACAGTAATGATATGTTGATAGAAATAGGTATATTCTATTTATATGTACAAAAATACGATATGTATAGAGATTGGTAAAGACTACTAGTTTGTTCAGGAATGTTTTATATATATCGGTGAGTATAGCCTGTTTTTATATATGGAAATGACTATAGCCTATTATTTTCACACTGTAATAAGTTGTATACAGAGTTAGATATAGCCTACAGATTTTGTATAGTGAAACATTTTTTTTTTAGGATTTGTCAGTGTCTTTTAGTTTAGTATAATAACACGTTTAGTGTTTAGTGCTTGTCAATACCTTCTGGTTTAGTGTAATAAAACGTTTAGTGTTTAGTGCTTGTCAATACCTTCTGGTTTAGTGTAACAAAACGTTTAGTGTTTAGTGCTTGTCAATACCTTCTGGTTTAGTGTAATAAAACGCTTAGTGTTTAGTGTTTGTCAGTACCTTCTGGTTTAGTGTAATAAAACGTTTAGTGTTTAGTGTTTGTCAATACCTTCTGGTTTAGTGTAACAAACGTTTAGTGTTTAGTGTTTGTCAATACCTTCTGGTTTAGTTGTTGATTTGGTTACTTCACTCGCTGTGGTAGTACAGATCTGTTGATGATTTGGTTACTTTACTCACTGTGGTAGTATAGGTCTGTTGATGATTTGGTTACTTCACTCGCTGTGGTAGCACAGATCTGTTGATGATTTGGTTACTCCACTCACTGTGGTAGTATAGGTCTGTTGATGATTTGGTTACTTCACTCACTGTGGTAGTACAGATCTGTTGATGATTTGGTGACTTCACTCGCTGTGGTAGCACAGATCTGTTGATGATTTGGTTACTTCACTCGCTGTGGTAGCACAGATCTGTTGATGATTTGGTTACTTCACTCGCTGTGGTAGTACAGATCTGTTGATGATTTGGTTACTTCACTCGCTGTGGTAGTACAGATCTGTTGATGATTTGGTTACTTCACTCGCTGTGGTAGTACAGATCTGTTGATGATTTGGTTACTTCACTCGCTGTGGTAGCACAGATCTGTTGATGATTTGGTTACTTCACTCGCTGTGGTAGTACAGATCTGTTGATGATTTGGTTACTTCACTCGCTGTGGTAGTACAGATCTGTTGATGATTTGGTTACTTCACTCGCTGTGGTAGTACAGATCTGTTGATGATTTGGTTACTTCACTCGCTGTGGTAGCACAGATCTGTTGATGATTTGGTTACTTCATTCGCTGTGGTGGTACAGATCTGTTGATGATTTGGTTACTTCACTCGCTGTGGTAGTACAGATCTGTTGATGATTTGGTTACTTCATTCGCTGTGGTACCACAGGTGTATTGAAGATCTATTTTTTATTAATAGCTGTTTTATTTTTAGTAAATGACTATTTCAGTCCCTTTTGCGTGAGAACTAACTACTTTCTACCTTTGCTGATAAAATCGCATATTTCTCCTTACCCACAATTTCTGGTTCTATCAACACAATTTTAGAAAAAAAGAGGCTTTCTTGCCTTACTAGTTTATGATAGTTGGGATAATCCGTTAAATTAATCTGTTGTTTATGATATTTGGATGATCTCTTATGTTAATCTGTTGTATGAAATGTTGAGATAATCCGTTAAATTAATCCGTTGTTTATGATATTTGGATGATCTCTTATATTAATCTGTTGTATGAAATGTTGGGATAATCCGTTGTTTATGATATTTGGATGATCTCTTATATTAATCTGTTGTATGATATGTTGGGATAATCCGTTAAATTAATCTGTTGTTTATGATATTTGGATGATCTCTTATATTAATCTGTGATGTTATCATGAGAAACAAACTTTACCTATAGGTGGTTAATATCAACAGTTAAGTTACCTCAGTTTACATTTTGGATTTTTAATGAATTAATTAGAAGGATTTTTAAGGAACATAATAAAACCAACAGTATTATCTTATACGTAAAATTGTAACACTGAGGAATAATATCGGTATTAGTATACAATAACACAAAAACAGCGTGGTTTAGTAGATGAACTTATGACTCTTATAAATAATTGCGTCGGTTTTCAAGCATATAAAAGGTACGTCAGTAAACTATGATACCAATGTGTCCTTCCTCTAATATAAGTAAAGTATATACATATATTAAGTTTAACATCCACAGTTTTCCTATTCATTTGTATATAAAACAAACAAATCAAGTGTAATATTCAATATTTTGTTGTTCCAGTATGTTTGAGTTAAGCCTATTAATTTCAACATCAGCATTTTCTCAGAGTTGGTTCGTTGTGGTGTCGCATCATAGAAGATTCAACGGCGAAATTAATAAAATAAAATAAATTTGTGTGAGAATACATAAAACTAGCTTTAGGCTACAGTAGGTGGCGCTCCATTTCTTTTATTTTTAGTTTCAATCGGAAAAAGAACCCTCGTATCTTGACAGAACATCGATGTGAGACATCTGTAGTGGTAGCAATGTGACCAACTGGACCATATTTTACTCGGAGGGGTTGATTTGTATAACTTGTAGGCTGCAGTCAACCAATGTCAGTAAACAATATTCCATTCTAAACCACCTCCCCCCAATCAAAAATCTTTCTCTTGCCAATACACGTTTGACTAATATAAATACAGTTACGGTTTTATTATCTTAAAATGACCTAATTGAATAGTACAGAAAAATGTCTATTATTTTACATTTCCGAATCGACTGCTATTAAAGATAACAGTAAATTATTTATTTATTATAAAATTCTAAATACGTTGACTTATTAATCTGAATATTATGTTCAGCAATTATCTTGTTCGTCTTGTAAATCTATAACAGAATGTTTCTTGTTTTTCCTTCTGAAATAGTGAACGTTGTTTGAAAAAATAAACTATTCATAACGAAATGGTCCAATACCATCAGGTGGTAATCTGAGGGTCAGGGGTTCGAATTCCCGGTCACACCAGCTCGCTCTTTCAGCCGTGGGGTCGTTATAACGTAACAGTTAATTCCACTATTCGTTGGTTTTTACCAAGAGCTGGAAGTGGGTGGTGCTGACTAGCTGCCTTCCCTTTAGTCTCACACTGCTAAATTAGGGACGACTAGCGCAGATAGCCTTCGTGCATCTTTGCGCAAAATTTAAAAACAAAAACAGAATATCCGGATATAAAGTTCTGTTATATAAAAGTGTTTTATTTTATCCAAACAAAATGATGAGATGACGATTTGATATATTTTTATTTAAATACAGTGAATATTTTATCATCATAAGAGCAGTTTGATTAGATGCCCTCAAGTATATGTAAGAACATTCTATTTTAATGTGCTGTCTTCCAGGCTGGCTCAGAAACCATAAGTTATATCACGTTGTAACTTTCAGTGTTCTACCTATGAGCTCAATCTTTGGTTGAGGATTTCAAACGTTAAACCTCGTGTATCACAAATAAAAATTATTACACTATGTTACACACATTTTGTTCCTGGATAGTATGTGTTATTTCTTAATTGCTTATGTTGTAAAAGTACAGAAAATGACCATTATTCCCTTCACATTTTGCTTTTATGATAATGAAATTTAGAAATTAACTTATTTTCTATGTAAAAACGAGCAAATTTGCACATTTTCAATTACATAAGGTCTTAATAAAACAACATATGAATCAAGATTTACATGTATTTTTACTAAAGTTATATAACAACGAACAAAAATGTTTAGAAGTGAGTAGTGTTTCTAGATTTTCGACTGTAATGTAAATCACTTTCACGTATCAGCTCCCAAATATAGTTTTCAATCATGTTTTCATCATATGCTCCTTGGGAGCGGCGTTCAAAGTCTAGTATATCTTGGTGGAAGCGCTCGCCTTGCTCCTTTGAGTATACTCCCATGTTCTTCTTGAATTTATCAAGATGAGCGTCAAGGATGTGAACTTTCAGGGGCATCCTGCAGCCCATTTTGCTGTAGTTCTTCACCAGAGCCTCAACCAGTTCCACATAATTTTGGGCCTTGTGATTGTCCAAGAAGCCCCGAACCATTGCAACAAAGCTGCCCCAAGCTTTTTTTTCCTTTCTACTGAGCTTCTTGGGGAGTTCCATCCACTCCAGGATCTTCTTTATTTGTGGTCCAACGAAGACACCAGCTTTAACCCTTCCCTCATACAGTTTAGGGAAGAAGTCTCGAAGGTACTTGAAGGCTGCAGACTCCTTATCAAGAGCTGTGACAAATTGTTCCATAAGACCCAATTTTATGTGTAATGGTGGGAACAACACCTTCTGGAGGTCCACTTGTGGCTCACACTTGACATTGTGCCTCCCCACAGATAACTCGGTCTGTTGTGGTAAATTGGCCACATACATAGCAGAATGTGTCTGGAGAATGCTTGCAGTTTATTGATGGTATCTCTGATAAAATCAGATAGGTTTATTGTTCACTTAAGCAGCTAGAACAAAACTGAAGTGGTAAGTGGTACTATGGAAAGTACTAGAAAATTCTAAAAGGTTATTAAAAATTCTCGTTATGTTCTACAACATTCTAGAAAATTCTTGAAACTTTTTTGTAAGTTCGAGAAAATTCTCTGTCAGCTACTCAGCACTGAATCTACCTGGAATGTTCTGGAAAAATGGGTAAATTTGAAAATTTCATTATCCAGGTCACAGAAACAAAGTTTGAAGAGCAAAATAGGTCTTTTCCATTTGCTTTAGGCATAAGCAACTGGGAAATAACACTTCCTGTCTAGGAACAAGAAAAAGTAAAAAAATTTGTTACATAGTGTTATTAAAAAGGTTGGAAAGTTTGTTCCAATGGTAGAGCCACACTGGGCTACTTGCTATGTCCACCACAGGGGATTGTACCATAAATAACACAGGCCTGAGTTGGTTTTATGACCTTGACCTTTTTTTGTACCTGTTCTACAGTAACTCCTGTACATTGAATCAGAAAAAAAATCCATTTTCCTCCTTCACGTGGAAATATTTCACAGAACGACATATTTACTTTTACACAAGTGAATCATTTTTATTCATGTGCTTAAAGTGTTGACAACCTCTAGCCACAGATTTTTCTAGACCAATCGCGACGTGAAACCCTTAAAGCTCGTTAGAGAACACAAACAAATGCACGAAGCTGATTTGTAGAAAATCCAGTATTAAAACCAAAACAACTTTTACGAAGTTAACATTCGCAGGCTTGTGTTAGTAAATTTAGTGTTGTCCTCCTGGAGACTACTTGAGTGACTAATAAACTAAACTTTATAGGAACTGAAGTAAAATAAAACGAAAGTTTTAAAGAAATGAAATAATAAATAACTCAAGTCATAAAATACCAAAGTTTAGAAAGTTCATATAAAAATATAGATGGAATGATAAAAATATAGTCACTCCATCTATATAAGATATAGTCATACAAAAATAGTGGTTAGCAGTAATGTGACAACTGTTTATATACGTAGTAATGTGACAACTGTTTATATGCACAGTAATATGACAACTGTATATATATACAGTAATTTGAAAACTGCTTATATACACAGTGATGTGACAACTGCTTATATATACAGTAATGTGACAACTGTTTATATATACAGTAATGTGACAACTGTTTATATATACAGTAATGTGACAACTGCTTATATATACAGTAATGTGACAACTGCTTATATATACAGTAATGTGGCAACTGCTTATATACACAGTAATGTGACAACTGCTTATATATACAGTAATGTCACAACTGCTTATATACGTAGTAATGTGACAACTGTTTATATGCACAGTAATATGACAACTGTTTATATATACAGTAATTTGAAAACTGCTTATATACACAGTGATGTGACAACTGCTTATATATACAGTAATGTGACAACTGTTTATATATACAGTAATGTGACAACTGTTTATATACGTAGTGATTGTCATATGATAACTGTTTATATACACAGTGATGTGACAACTGCTTATATACACAGTAATGTGACAACTGCTTATGTACACAGTAATGTGACAACTGCTTATATATACAGTAATGTGGTAACTGCTTATATACACAGTAATGTGACAACTGCTTATATATACAGTAATGTGACAACTGCTTATATATACAGTAACGTGACAACTGCTTATATATACAGTAATGTGACAACTGCTTATATACACAGTAATGTGACAACTGCTTATATATACAGTAATGTGGCAACTGCTTATATACACAGTAATGTGACAACTGCTTATATATACAGTAATGTGACAACTGCTTATATATACGGTAATGTGACAACTGCTTATATATACAGTAATGTGACAACTGCTTATATATACAGTAATGTGACAACTGCTTATATATACAGTAATGTGACAACTGCTTATATATACAGTAACGTGACAACTGCTTATATATACAGTAATGTGGCAACTGCTTATATATACAGTAACGTGACAACTGCTTATATATACAGTAATGTGGCAACTGCTTATATACACAGTAATGTGACAACTGCTTATATACACAGTAATGTGACAACTGCTTATATATACAGTAATGTGACAACTATTTATGCATAGAGTAATGTGACAACTATTTATGCATAGAGTAATGTGACAACTGTTTATATATAAAGTGATGTGAAAACTGTTTATATACACTGTAATGTGGAAAGAATTTATATAAATATTAGTGTAACAATGGACTATATAAAATAATTGTGAAAATGGCTTATAGAAATATGAATGTGAAAATGATTGATATATATATTAATGTAAAAATGGTTGATATAAACAAAGTCATCTAGATTTTATTCCCTATAGGTATTCAGAAGATAAGTATGATGAGCTACCTGATAAAGTCTCCAGTGTATATGCCACTTTTCAGCTATACAGAGCATCCCAAAGTCGAAAATTGGCGAATAACAAAACCGAGCTTTCTTATTTTTGTTAACCATTATCTTTCTTCAACAGTTCTAACAGTAACTAATATTTTATGATTATTATATGCAAAGTTTATAAAGCTTTAGAATACACTTTTACTTATTAACCCATGCAAACCAGCTTATAAAAAGCAAACAAACCAGTATTAGGAAAAAAAATAACATTAAATATTAAAGCTATGTAGAGTTACCGAACTTTAAAACGGAACCAAACAAGATAGAGATGGAAGTAGACTTATCACTTGACCCGGTTGATGGTCACATAGCAGACAAAACTGTCTCGACTTTAGGTGTAGAAGAAAAAATCCCTATAATACTGTCTTTCTCACTGAAAAAACAAATAGAACCAGAAGTTCCAATCGTAAAATGCTACTCCATTGTTAAATAGTCATAAATGTAGTATTCTAAAGTTAACTGAAAGAAAAATATAATTCTGTATACTGAGAGTTTGTTCAGCCACCAAACTTTTGATAGACAACGTGGGAAAGTCTGTAATGGATTTAGTGTGTTATATGATCATTAGCCGGATCGAGTGATATGTTTACTTACATCTCTATCTTGTTTGATTCTTTCTTTAAAGTTCAGTAGCCACCTCTACATAAGTTTTCTATTTATTAATTTATATCTTACTAAATATATAAATAGTAATGTGACAATGGTTGATATAAATATTGGTATGACAATGTTTATCAAAATATCACTGTGACATTTAATATAAATAGTAATGTGACAATGGTTGATATAAATATTTACGTAAATAGTGGCACGACAGTGGTTAATATCAATCATAATGTGGTAGTGTATTTGTTGTTTTTGTCGTACTTGTGCAATGAACACAAAAAGTAACAGTGTGTAGACTTGGTCTGATCGATTCGTTATCGCACACAACTGAATTGTAACAGACGAATCAACTGACAACTTCACAACTTGCTAATCAATCATATACTGTAATAATACCATGCGTCAAGTTATTAACTGTATTAGCGTTTTTATATGACTCAAATATTTTCGTAAACTTTCAATAAAACTCCAAACGTTGAGAGCTAAACACTCAACATGTGACCTCACAACGTGTCTACTCAGCAGAAATTCAAAAGTCTCAGTCAAAGCAAAAAAAACAACAAAAACACAAAAATCATTACTTACAACAATATTGAGCACGTGGTAAATACTTCGATGTAACGTGTGCAACCTTGGAATAAAGGACTGACAATAAGTAGAAATCTCACTTGGCACCAATGGTGTCCGTGCACGGTAAGGATTCTGTCAGTCTGGCTGTCTGAACTCTGACCCATGATTCCTTTCCTTTCACCATTTCGCAAATTAATGTCCCCTTCCTCCTGTCCATACCTCAGTTTATCCACCTGTTTGTGCACGTTTTTGTAAATCAGTCTCTTATAAATCCATCTATTTATCTATTTTCTTATTCTAGTTTGTTTATGTCTCATACGGTTGGGTTTCTTGTTCTCTCTGTTTATTAAGAGTTTCGTATTATATACAATATTATATATATTGTATTATATACAATAATTGTTAGTGTTATATACAATATTATATATATTGTATTATATACAATATTTGTTAGTGTTATATACAATATTATATATATTGTATTATATACAATATTTGTTAGTGTTATATACAATATTATATATATTGTATTATATGCAATATTTGTCAGTGTCATGTGATTTAAAGCAACGTATTTTTTCATTAGCGACCTGAAACAACGGTTCTTCTGTGTTTATCAAACTATTTTTTACGTTAACAACATTTTGAACGAAACAGTAACTGGGTTCTATGGTAATCCATTCGGACAGAGATCGAACCTTATTCGAAGGTCATCAAGCAATTAGTTGTCGTGTCTTCGAATCATCGTACAGTAATAGTAATCGTAAAACAGGAAAGTTGGCGTTGACAGCCCGGCTTACGTACCCTACACGTAGGGCTGACGTGATGCATATGCCACAAGAATGGCAAAGTTTGTAATGAGAGATTGGGAGGAGAAAGAGATGTCTTCCCGCTATGAATAAGCCCTCGTCGAGGTAAGGGAACTGTCAGACTTGAAGAGAATCAGCCGAAAGCGTTGACGGCATGCAGCGCGGATCCCCACGAGTTCGAGGCTTCACATATCGAAGAGCCGCCCAGAGCATGGCGTGTGGGCGACGTCAAAGACGGCAGCAGGTCGGTTTCACGTGGTGACGAATAAATTACTTATAACGGGAATAGAGGCCTGGTTCTAATATAACAGGTAGTGTGTAATGAAAACTATTTTACAGATATTTACTTTAATAAGAAAAGTTCGTAAATATATCCATTTCTACACCCAATAGAAGAATATCTGTAATATTACAGAGATAAGTGTGAATATATCAAGAATACGTTATAGCTAAAGTCATAGCAAGTTTAGATTCTTGCCACAACTTGAAGTGACGAAGGATTGATTACAGAGTAAATCAAGTCACATAATGTGACTATTTTGTATGTAACTGTTTGAGGTGTTGAAGGATTGATTACAGAGTAAATAATGTCATATAATGTTTGATTATTTTGTAACTGTTTGAGGTGTTGAAAGATTGATTACAGAGTAAATCAAGTCATATAACGTTTGATTATTTTGTAACTCTTTGAGGTGTTGAAGGATTGATTACAGAGTAAATCATGTCATATAATGTTTGATTACATTGTAACTGTTTGAGGTGTTGAAGGATTGATTACAGAGGAAATCAAGTCATATAATGTTTGATTACTTTGTAACTGTTTGAGGTGTTGAAGGATTGATTACAGAGTAAATCAAGTCATATAACGTTTGATTATTTTGTAACTCTTTGAGGTGTTGAAGGATTGATTACAGAGTAAATCATGTCATATAATGTTTGGCTATTTTTTGACTGTTTGAGGTGTTGAAGGATTGATTACAGAGTAAATCATGTCATATAATGTTTGACTACTTTGTAACTGTTTGAGGTGTTGAAGGATTGATTACAGAGTAAATCTAATCTTATATTATGTTTAATTATTTTGTAACTATTTGAGGTGTTGAAGGATTTATTACAGAGTAAATCAAGTCATATAATGTTTGAGGTGTTGAAGGATTGATTACAGAGGAAATAATGTCATATAATGTTTGATTATTTTGTCATATCATAACGACGTGAAAGATTGATTACTAAATAAATAAAGTCATATAATGTTTGATTATTTTGTCATATCATAACGACATGAAAGATTGATTACTAAATAAATAAAGTCATATAATGTTTTATTCTTTGTCACAGAATAGATATAGTGTCAAAGGATTAATTAAAGAGTAAGTGAAGTGATATAAAGTTTGATTCTTTTGTTAGATCTTCAAGTGATAAAGTCTCACTTAATGTACCTCTATATATATTATTATTGACATGAGTTATTATTTAAATTTCTCTATACATTATTGTTGTCTTAATTTAATATTTAGTATTCCTTTATACATTATTGTTGTCTTATTTTAATATTTAGTATTCCTTTAAATATTATTGTTGTTTTATTTTAATATTTAGTATTCCTTTAAATATTATTGTTGTCTTATTTTAATATTTAGTATTCCTTTATACATTATTGTTGTCTTAATTTAATATTTAGTATTCCTTTAAATATTATTGTTGTCTTATTTTAATATTTGGTATTCCTTTAAATATTATTGTTGTCTTATTTTAATATTTCAGTTTTCTCGTGATTAATGTTTCTTACGTTTTTCATTAATTCATGTTTTATTAATAATGTTACTGAACTTCTTCTACAAACTGATACTGGTTTTACTATCGACAGGTATCATATTACGGTTTTAATTATGAGCATGCTTATTTAGTGTGAAATTTGAAAGTCGTTTCATTGACATGTTTTGTAGAAGACTTTGGATTCCATGTTTACACAAACATTACTCTCAGTTCTGTTATTTGTTAAACGTATTGTATTTCATGTTTTAATTAATAACCGTTCCATACCACACGTAATGAACTTAAGAGTTACGCCATTGACTTTTAAGTTTCAAATCGATAATTTATGTTAAGATCTATTTTACTAGAAATGACAAGCGGTGTTTTCTAATGTGTTAAGGCAATTAATTGTTATACTGAAATGTGGCTGGTGTTATCCACTTGTGTCGATGGACATTCCTCGACTGACATGGACAAGTTTGCAGTCAGACATCTTAAACATGTACCAGATCACCAAGACAACAGTTTGATGTGAAGTGCCGACAACACCTGAGTCTTCTCATTAAGTGACGTTTCCGGAGATTAGAAAAGTAGTCATGGTAACATAAGTTTATTTGTCAGGTTAGTTATTTGATGTGTAAACCATGGCAACGTGAAAGTGGGAGGTATTATTATACAACTGGCCAATAAGAGAGAATTATACAAAACATTATATATATCAGACAACTAACGTGTTCATTCTCCTGTTGAAATAACAGTCTATTTATTTCTCTGTATCAAGGAATCATGGCTGTTATAAACTGGAGAGAGTTAAACCAATCACATTTTGTCATTTAATAACATTGCTGTTCGTTTGTTTTTTCTTCCCATTTTTTCTCACTGATAATATGAAATAGGGATGTAGAGACCATGTTGGATAATCTTATGTTGTCACCGATTATAATTAGTAACCTGATAATTAACTAACTCCGTGCCTAATTCCTAATGTTTACGTCTCAAATAAATTAGATTGAATTCGACTCAAACAACACGACAATACGGTTATAGCAACACAGTGTCCAAGGATTCGGAAAATATACCACATTCTTTACAAACAGATGACTGGACAATTAGAGATGACACGAATGAAAACTCATATGAATTACGTTGAGTCTTTTTGGCGTTTGACCCGTAAATATTCTTTGTTCTGTTCTGTTTGAAAATCTGTACTATTTAAATATCGTTATCAGTGTTATCTTTTAACATCAATATCTATAAAACGTTAGCTTATTTATGTAATATGTAACAAACTCATGTAACACTATTACAATATCTATAAAACGTTACCTTGTTTTATGTAACAAACTTACGTCTCTAAACATCAGTATCTATAAAACGTTAGCTTTTTTATGTAACAAACTCACATCTCTAAACATCAGAATCAATAAAACGTTAGCTTGTTTTATGTAACAAACACACATCTCTAAACATCAGTATCTATTAAACGTTAGCAAACTTTTTTATATCAACAAAGTGTTAACTCACATCTTTAAAACGTTAGCTTGTTTTATGTAACAAACTCACATCTCTAAACATCAGTATCAATAAAACGTTAGCTTGTTTTATGTAACAAACTCTCGTCTCTAAACATCAGTATCTATAAAACGTTAGCTTGTTTTATGTAACAAACTCACATCTCTAAACATCAGTATCCATAAAACGAACTCACATCTTTTAACATCAGTATCAATAAAACGTTAGCTTTTTTTATGTAACAAACTCTCGTCTCTAAAGATCAGTATCTATAAAACGTTAGCTTGTTTTATGTAACAAACTCACATCTCTAAACATCAGTATCAATAGAACGTTAGCTTGTTTTATGTAACAAACTCACATCTCTAAACATCAGTATCTATAAAACGATAGCTTGTTTTATGTAACAAACTCTCGTCTCTTAACATCAGTATCTATAAAACGTTAGCTTGTTTTATGTAACAAACTCTCGTCTCTTAACATCAGTATCTATAAAACGTTAGCTTGGTTTATGTAACAAACTCACATGTCTAAACATCAGTATCTATAAAATGTTATAAAAACATTTTTTTCTGTTTTTACTGAAGATCTTACATATCTATTAATATCAGAACCTAGGAAGAAAGTTTTATTCTGATATACAAGTCACTTACGGTCAACTAATATTCGTGTATAAAAAAGTTTCAATATTATATGTAACCACGTCGTAGTCTCCTGATTTGTAGTAAAACAACGTGGGGTGTTCATATTAGTACCTTTAAATTTTATATGTTCTATAAAAACCTCAATTTACGAGTATCAGTACCTCTAGTTTGTTGTAAAAACCCCGAGGTATTTTTACATAAGTACCTAGAAAATGTTTATTTTTAAATTGTTTTCAGAACTATGAAATATTTTGTTGTTTTCTGTAAAAAATCGTCGTGGTCTATGAACTTAAGTATTTGGTTTTGTTGTTGTTGTTGTCGGTTACAAACCTTTTGGCTTATTAAATCAATATCAGTCTAAAGTTTAAACTACTACGTAATGGGCTTTCAGATGTGTCAGTATCAATCTAAAGTTTAAACTGCCTGTTGAGACTTTAAGATGTGTCAGTATCAATCTAAAGTTTAAACTGCCTGTTGAGACACTAAGATGTGTCAGTGTCAATCTAAAGTTTAAACTGCCTGTTGAGACACTAAGATGTGTCAGTATCAATCTAAAGTTTGACTACCTGTTGAGACTATAAGACGTGTCAGTATTAGTATAGAATTTGAACTACCTGCTGAGACTTTAAACCTTGTCAATATCAGTCCAAAGTTTAAACTACTTATTGAAAATTTAAGATGTATCAGTATTAGTTTAGAGCTTGAACCTCCTGCTGAGACTTTAAGATGTGTCAGTATCAGTCTAAAGTTTAAACTAGTACGTAATGGGTTTTAAGACGTGTTAATATCAGTCTAAAGTTTAAACTACCTCTTGGGAATTTAAGGAGTTTAATATCAGTTTAAAGTACATGTTATGGTTTCATTGTTTTAAACGTCAGTCTTACATTCAAACTACTGTGCTATGGTCTTTCATTTTGTCTGTCTCTGTCTCTTTATAACATCATTGACAAAGTTATATATATATTATGATACACAAACATAATTTTATCTTTTCCTTGTTTGGTTTGAGTGTACTGAGAAACAAACAAACAAAAGGCGTTTTTTACTTAAACTTTCTTGTCTGACAAACATAGACAAAGCAACAACAGCACCTGGGAAAGAGAAAAGTTTATGTAAATACCTCGTGGTCTGTTATCATCAGTACGAAAACTAATTTTGTTATTTCTGGGAAAATCCACCGTTACTTAATATCCATATGTAGAATGAATTTCACTGTTTTTGTAGCAATCTGATAATTTATAAATATTACTGTCTGGAAACAGTTTTATTGAATTCTATAAGAATCATTGTAATCTGTTCATATAGTTACTTCTACTGACAGCTATTTTGTATTTTATACATAAAGTGCTTGTGATATGACATCTTCTAGATGTGAAAAACAGTTTACTGTTTTCTATACAGAAACTCATCTTCTATTAATATTAGAACCGAGCAATATTTGTGTCGGTTTCTTTAATAACCTCTGTGTCTGTTTGTATTAGTCAGTAACTATAAATAGACACGTGTAAAACGTTTGTGATTGGTCAGCAACAGAACTTAGAAACACTTTTGTTGTTTTCTGTAAATAATTTCAGTAGTCCGGTACTAGACACAGAATCACATTTAGAAGATGCAATGAATTTAAAGAATAGACCCAGAATTCGAGTGATTTAAAATATTGAATATTATTCTTCAAGAAAAAAAAACACTAAATTATTTCAAAGCGTTGAGTTTTTTTATTATCTCTCTCCAATTCTCAGTACTGTGTTGTTATTATAACTTAGAAGGTGATTTTTCTTGTTTCTTTTAAGGGCCTCATGATGTGTTAACATTTCGTACACATGTTGGGTTTTTGTAAACATCATTAATCAGTTAATATAAGTACCCAGAAAACATTTTGTTGTTATCTTTAAAACCTTTTTAATTTATTCATATCAATACCTAGTTAATGTTTTGTTATTATGTTTAGAAACCTTTTTGCCTATTAATACCAGTACCTACAAATATTTTGTTACATTTAAAAAAAAACCTAGTCTATCACTACCAGTACCCAGAAAGTGTTTGGTTCGTATCTTCAATATCCCTTTTTCTATTAATATTAGGCCTAGAAAGTGTTTTGTTATCTTTAAAACCTTAGTCTATTAATATTAATAACTAGAAAAGGTTTTTATTATATATATATCTTTAAAAACCATAGTCTATTAAAATTAATAACTATAAAATGTTTTATTTTCTTTAAAAGGCTCTACTCTATTACTATTAGTAACAAGAAAATGTTTCGTTCTTATCTTTAAAAAACGTTTTGTTTATTAATACCAGTTTTTAAAATATTTACTGTTGTTCTTTCATACTGAATGCTGTGCCAATATTAGTATTTAGGTACAGTTTTCTTCTCGTCTGTAAAAAATCTTGTAATATGTTAATTAATATCATAATTTATTATAATTTATTACAGTCTTTGTTGTTGTTAAGTGTTTTAACTCCCTCCCATTTTTAGTAATTTCAGTGCCTAGAAAAAGTTCTGTAGTTTCTTATAAAACATTCCTGGTCTCTTTATATCAGTACAGAGAAATTATTTATTAATATCATTACCGATAAATTGTTTTGTGTTGGGTTTTTTCTGTAAATCATAGTTATTTCTTACAATCAATATCAATAAATAGCTTTTGATGTGAACATCTTTTACAGCTGGCAAAGAATGATTATTACTGTGTCTGTCATAAGACGTCTGTCATAAGACGTTAGGCCTATTAATGATTATTATTGTGTCTGTCATAAGACGTTAGGCCTATTAATGATTATTACTGTGTCTGTCATAAGACGTTAGGCCTATTAATGATTATTACTGTGTTTGTCTTAAGACACTAGGCCGATTACTGATTATTAATTACTGTGTTTATCATAAGACATTAGGCCTATTAATGATTATTACTGTGTTTGTCATAAGACACTAGGCCGATTACTGATTATTAATTATTGTGTTTGCCATAAGACGTTGCGCCTATTAATGGTTATTACAGTGTTTGATATAAGACGTTACGCCTGTGAATGATTATTACTGTTTGTCATAAAACAATAAATTCGTACACAGGCACTCAGGAATTTTAACAGTTAGGAGAGTATATAACAATAGTATTGTAACCATTTTTGTCATTCTCGTTGTTAGGTTGTATGAAATGTATTGTTACAATCATGTTTCGTCATCTTGTGAAAGTAAAACAGACTATAACAATTGTTTTTGTAACAACTGGCTCATATGAATAGATTTGTTTTGAGTTTAGTTACAGATTAAGTGTTATTTTATTACAAGTTACAGTAAGTAAGGTTAGTTTTCAGAACAGATATAATGTTTAAAGATTCGTTGTCTCTATTTATTGTTTACTGTATGAAGGTAGTGTTAACATCGGTACCTACAAAACATTGTGTTGTTCACTTAAAATCCTTATGGATATACTAACATTGTGTGTTAGTATATACACAATGTTTTGAAAATATCACGTGCTCTGTAAATACTATCACATAGAAAATGTTTTATTCTCTTTGAAGGTTTCTCACATTTTACTATCACTACTAGAAAAACTTCTTGTGTTTTTGTAACAAACTCACGTCTCTTAACTTCGGTTTGGTTTGTTTTGAATTTCGCGCAAAGCTTTACGAGGGCTATCTGCGCTAGCCGTCCCTAATTTAGCAATGTAAGACTAGAGGGAAGACAGCTAGTCATCACCACCCACCGCCAACTTTTGAGCTACTCTTTTACCAACGAATACTGGAATTGACCATCAAGTTATAACGCCCTCACGGCTGAAAGGGCGAGCATGTTTGATGCTATAACGGGGATTCGAACCCGTGACCCTCGGATTACGAATCGAGTGCTTTAAGTACCTGGCCATGCTGGGCCATCTTAACTTCGGTAATTATAAAACGTTAGCTTGTTTCATGTAACAAATTCACGTCTCTTAACTTCGGCGCCTAAGAAGAAAGTTTTATTCCGATGTATTGGTCAACTAATATTGGTGCGTAAAGTGCGTAAAGAAACTTTCATTGTTCTATATAACGACGTTGTGGTCTCTTGGTTTGTATTAAAACCAAGAGGAAAAAAAATATTTTCTTTAATAACATTAGTTTATTACTATCAGTACCTCTACTTTGTTGTAAGCACCTCGTGGTCTGTTCATATAAAATGTTTGATTTTTATATTGTTTCCAAAATTGTGTTGTAGTACTGCAATTACAAGAACATTTTATATGAACAGACCACGAGGTGTTTACAACAAAGTAGAGATACTGATAGTAATAAACTAATGTTATTAGGGAAAATAAAATTTTTTACACGTTGTTTTAATACAAACCAAGAGACCACAACGTCGTTATATTGTTTTAGTGTCTACAGACTTTCCTTCTTTTCTGTATAAAAAACAAACAAATTAATATCAGCACAGAGGATACCTAATGTTTTCTCATCCTGTTTGGTGTGTATACAACATGTAACATAACCTGGTAGTAATATCATACAACACAAAACTCTCAATTTGTATGTTTAGACAATTAATGTTTCGCTTATTAACTTCTTCAGGAGTAAAACGCAAACAGAATATTATTAGTCATAAGACTGAACATGAGTGATCTTATATTGTTCCTTATATTCTACATTGTTAGCGATAGGACTGAACATGAGTGATCTTATATTGTTCCTTATATTTTACATTGTTAGTGATAGGACTGAACATGAGTGATCTTATATTGTTCCATATATTTTACATTGTTAGTGATAGGACTGAACATGAGTGATCTTATATTGTTTCTTATATTTTACATTGTTAGTGATAGGACTGAACATGAGTGAGCTTATATTGTTCCTTATATTTTACATTATTTGTGATAGGACTGAACATGAGTGAGCTTATATTGTTCCTTATATTTTACATTGTTAGTGATAGGACTGAACATGAGTGAGCTTATATTGTTCCTTATATTTTACATTGTTAGTGATAGGACTGAACATGAGTGATCTTGTATTGTTCCTTATATTTTACATTGTTAGTGATAGGACTGAACATGAGTGATCTTATATTGTTCCTTATATTTTACATTGTTAGTGATAGGACTGAACATGAGTGAGCTTGTATTGTTCCTTATATTTTACATTGTTAGTGATAAGACTGAACATGAGTGATCTTGTATTGTTCCTTACATATTAAATTGTTAGTGATAGGACTGAACATGAGCGATCTTATATTGTTCCTTGATAGAGATCTGTTGTTTTCTGGTTTGTTAACATCAGTATTTTGATAGAGTTTTATTCTTTTGTGATTTGTTATTATCAGTACTTAGATAGTGTTTCGTCGTTTGTGGTTTGTTAACATGATTACCTTGATAGAGTTTTGTGGTCTGTTAACATTAGTACCTTGATAGAGTTTTGCTGTTTTGTGGACTGCTAATATCAGAACTTTGAGGGAGTTTTGTTGATTGTTATTAACATCAGTACCTTGATAGAATTTTGTTCTTTTGTTGTTTGTTGTTTACATCAGTACCTTGAAAGAGTAGTGTTGTTTGTTAAAATCAGTAACTTGAAAAAGTGTTGATGTTTTGTAGTTTGTTAACATCAGTACCTTGATAAATTTTGTTGTTTTGTCATATGTAAACATCAGTACTTTGAGAGACTTTTGTTCTTTTGTGGTTTGTTAACATTTGTACCGTGATAGAGTTTTTTTGTGATTTGTTAATATCTGTAGTTTGAGAGTGTTTTGCTCTTTGTTATTAAAATCAGTACCTTTATAGAACTTTGTTGTTTTGCAGTTTGTTAACATCAGTACCTTGATAGACTTTTGTTCTTTTGTAGGTTCTTAGTATTAGTACTTTGAGAGAGTTTGGCGGTTTGTTATTAATATCAGTAGTTTGAGAGAGTTTTGTGGTTTGTTAACGTCAGTACTTTGAGATAGTTTTGGTTTTTTGTGAAGGTTTAATACCAGTAATTTTACAATGTTTTGTTTCTGAAACTTCTAGTGTTATATTATTTTCATTAGAAGACTCGTTGTATCTTACTTTCAGTTCTTATAAGTTATTTGGATGTCTTCTGTAAAAAAATTCTGCGGTCTTTTTGTATCAAAATTTAGAAATTGTGTTAGTGTTGTGTGAGAAAATTTGTTGTTCTTTAATATAATTGTCTAGGTTATGTTGTTTAGTGTTTTTTATTTGATTGGCTTTAATATAACTGTTAAAAGGTATGGAAATTTAAATACTGTTGCTAATAATGCACACTAGACTAGAATCATATAAGTATAAAAATTACTGAATGTATCTTTATAAACGATGATATTAATAGTTTTAAAACTGTTCTACATAAAACACATTGTAGAAATCTTGTGTTATTTGTGTCTAATGTGCTCCCAGTCTGTTGGAGTTGTGCTTCAAACGCTCATCTTTGTCTTTCCCCAACTTCCATTCACTCAGAAGAGAGGACTGGAGAAAGTGTGTTTGTGTTACTTTCAGTTTTATTGTTCAGTTGGGGGCATTTGGCATTTGTCTATTGTAAAGATTAAACTTATTGTTTTAGTTATCGGTTCAGCATATCGCCATAAAGCAATTCAAAGCTCAGATAAACAGAAAAGGAAAATTCGCGTAATTACAGTTTCGTATTAGAAGTAGTCACTGAGAAAATACGTTACGTGTGTTTGTGTGTGTTATATGATTAGAAAAAATTATATAATTAAAAAGAAAAACATTACATCGTAAGTAAGAATAGAGTCGATTTCTTACAGCATGTTCAAACCTTAGATTAAAAATAATTAATTGTTATTTTACTTAGAATATTAAAAAGTAATTTAACGTAGAACATGAAAAATAAAAACAAGAAATATTGCAGCTACAAAATAAACATACACCACTTAGGCACACACCACAGAGTGTAAACATACACCACTTAGGCACACACCACAGAGTGTAAACATACACCACTTAGGCACACACCACAGGGTGATAAACATACGCCACTTAGGAACACATCACAGGGTGATAAACATACACCACTTAGGAACACATCACAGGGTGGTAAACATACACCACTTAGGAACACATCACAGGGTGATAAACATACACCACTTAGGAACACATTACAGGGTGGTAAACATACACCACTTAGGAACACATCACAGGGTGATAAACATACACCACTTAGGCACACACCACAGGGTGATAAACATACACCACTTAGGCACACACCACAGGGTGATAAACATACACCACTTAGGAACACATCACAGGGTGGTAAACATACACCACTTAGGAACACATCACAGGGTGGTAAACATACACCACTTAGGAACACACCACAGGGTGATAAACATACACCACTTAGGAACACACCACAGGGTGATAAACATACACCACTTAGGCACACACCACAGGGTAATAAACATACACCACTTAGGAACACACCACAGGGTGATAAACATACACCACTTAGAAACACATCACAGGGTGATAAACATACACCACTTAGGAACACATCACAGGGTGGTAAACATACACCACTTAGGAACACACCACAGGGTGATAAACATACACCACTTAGGCACACACCACAGGGTAATAAACATACACCACTTAGGTACACACCACAGGGTAATAAACATACACCACTTAGGAACACACTACAGGGTAATAAACATACACCACTTAGGAACACAGTGATAAACATACACCACTTAGGCACACACCACAGGGTGATAAACATACACCACTTAGGAACACACTACAGGGTGATAAACATACACCACTTAGGAACACACCACAGGGTGATAAACATACACCACTTAGGAACACATCACAGGGTGGTAAACATACACCACTTAGGAACACACCACAGGGTGATAAACATTACCACTTAGGCACACACCACAGGGTGATAAACATACACCACTTAGGCACACACCACAGGGTGATAAACATACACCACTTAGGAACACACTACAGGGTGATAAACATACACCACTTAGGAACACACCACAGGGTGATAAACATACACCACTTAGGCACACACCACAGGGTAATAAACATACACCACTTAGGTACACACCACAGGGTAATAAACATACACCACTTAGGAACACACTACAGGGTAATAAACATACACCACTTAGGAACACAGTGATAAACATACACCACTTAGGCACACACCACAGGGTGATAAACATACACCACTTAGGAACACACTACAGGGTGATAAACATACACCACTTAGGAACACACCACAGGGTGATAAACATACACCACTTAGGCACACACCACAGGGTAATAAACATACACCACTTAGGTACACACCACAGGGTAATAAACATACACCACTTAGGAACACACTACAGGGTAATAAACATACACCACTTAGGAACACACCACAGGGTGATAAACATACACCACTTAGGCACACACCACAGGGTAATAAACATACACCACTTAGGTACACACCGCAGGGTAATAAACATACACCACTTAGGAACACACTACATGGTAATAAACATACACCACTTAGGCACACACCACAGGGTGATAAACATACACCACTTAGGTACACACTACAGGGTAATAAACATACACCACTTAGGAACACACCACAGGGTGATAAACATACACCACTTAGGCACACACCACAGGGTGATAAACATACACCACTTAGGAACACACCACAGGGTGATAAACATACACCACTTAGGAACACACCACAGGGTGATAAACATACACCACTTAGGCACACACCACAGGGTGATAAACATACACCACTTAGGTACACACTACAGGGTAATAAACATACACCACTTAGGAACACACCACAGGGTGATAAATATGCACCACTTAGGCACACACCACAGGGTGATAAACATACACCACCTGGGAACGCACTATAAAGTAAGTAGTTGTACAGTGTTCTCTGGTTTTCTGAGGGGCTGGCGGAAGCAGGACTTTTGTTGGGGGTACACCGTCTTTCGAGTTTAGCCTAAAGTTTCAGGACTCACAGAATAGAGAATAGATACTTTATGAAGTTCTGAGTGAAATTTCAATTAAGATATATGTATATATGTATTATGTATGAAAATAATTACATTTTAATGGAGTAAAATAAGTAAAATAACAAAGAAAAACTACATTAAAAACAGTAAATCCAAACCTCTGACTAATTATATTACTTTGTTATAACTCATAAACAAGCCGAAACCAAAAATAAATTGAACAAAAAAAGTTGCACTAGTTATGAAGATCCCAGCTTATAGTTTGTATCCTGGGGTCTTTTTAATTAGTGTAGCGTTTTTTGTTTAAGTTGTTTTTGTTTCGGCTTATTTTAAGTTATAACAAAGTAATATATGTATATATGTGTGTATGTTTACATACACGTGTCTTTATTTATATGCATACGTATAAATTAGCTGTTACACAATGGAGTACTTGACGTGTAATGTGTTATAATGAATTGTGTTTTTTGAGATGTCTTTATTTTCACATATAATGTCTTCTGCTATTCAGCCTAAAGTTGCATATTTACTATCCCTATGGCAGGAATAGAATTATGTATATGACTCTTATAAGCTCCGAATCTTACAGTTAAGCACAGAGATATACATATATATATATATAAGAAACAAACCCTAACCCTTCTTCACAACGTGACCGATAAGTGCATTCTTTATTCACATCAGTATATTCACTATTATCGACATTTTCGGCCGTAAACCTAATAATGTCACACGAGACTCAACTAGTTTACCAAATTTACAGAAACCAAGTGAAGAGACACACAGTCTGATATAGCCGCTCCTTAAATAGTTTGTTGGCAAAGTTAGTTTGAAAACGTGGACTAAAGTTTCTTGATAAAGTTAGTTTGAGATTAGGGAAGAAAAGCAAACAAATATCTTCTCCTCTAACCTTATACTAAAGAAAAGCTTAAGCAGGACGAAACGTTGTTCTGTACTCTATTTAAATAAAAGTTTTTATACCCATACCAGCCATCTTGAGATATAAATACTTTGTTGCCTAACTATATTAAACTAATCGATCGACAGCCTTTCTATTCGCTTCTTTTGATTTTTTCTGCGCGTGCTAAGTGAATTACACTTACGTACAAGCGGGATATCTAGTCACGTTGATGTCACTAGGATAATTAAACTGCGGCTTTAATGTAGGCATACCAGTTGTTTGACAATTTTTTTTACTAATAACCAATTCGGCCGTTACATATCTGTTGACATTACATCTTGGTGCGTGTCAAGAAACGGCAAAATGTGTTTCTATAAATGTGTTACATGAAGACGGAAATGAAACTATATTTATAAACAGTGTTTTCTCTCTCTCCGTGCTCGCCCTCCCAGCTGTGGGGGTGTATAATGTGACAGTCAATCCCACTATTCGTTGGTAAAAGAGTAGCCCAAGAGTTGGCGGTGGGTGGTGATGACTAGCTGCCTTCCCTCTAGTCTTAAACTGCTAAATTAGGGACGGCTAGCACAGATAGACCTCGAGTAGCTTTGTGCGAAATTCCAAAACAAACAAACAAACTCTCTCTCCGTTTCTCCAGAAAACCTAATTACAAAAACTGAGTTGAAAAAAGGCGTTACGAAAACATGTTGTTTAAAACAAGGAATAATCGAGACATGACATACGTACCTTCCCGCCTTGTAGGTGCTACTTATACCATATTATAATTACTCTGTCAAGAACATCACCTAAAGGTAGATACGGCAACGTAATTCGTTACCTTGGAAACACCAAACAGCCAATCGCTTACTTGCTTACTATACAATCGATCTCACAGCGGGCGGCACAAGAGCAGGAGGTGGTAACTTAAGTTACTGTTTCCATAGCAACAGGAGTCACCGAGCCCTCTGGAGTAAAGATTTCAGTTCCAATATTTTTTTAGACCTTCCTTTAAAAAAAAAATAACTACAGTTCGAAATATTTACTTTTCCGTATAAAACGTGCCATTAGTGAGGTGACACCCAACAAAAGAATCTCTCTCGAGAGTAGAGCTCCCAAACCTTGGGCGGAAAGTTCCTCGTACGTGCGCACGCAGCTTTCAAAAACTCACACCCTTGACGTGCGTCACCACTGGGAGGAGTTAATTTTCGAAGTTCTGCCTCTAGGCAAACATTAAGGTCCTGAGGTTGTAGAGAGTAGCACATTTATAATAGTTTCTCACTCGCTTTTGCTCTTGTCGTGACAACTAAATTGGCTGCTCTGTATAGCTAACGGATTGGTTCAGCCTGTGGCTGCAGCGAAAACACGTCCACTTCGTTCATCTGAAAGAACATTCTTAAAACAAGACAAAAACTTTCCGACCTTTACACAGCGGTCAAGATGGTTTCTGTGATGAACCTACTGCACGGAGACAGGCCTACGATTCACGTCTCAGCACCGAACGCTCTAAACCTTTACCCAACTTCCCTCGCTCAGGTGTCTCAGTCTGTCAGTCAGGGTCTTGGTGGGCATGCCATCCAACGAACACCGTTCGCCATTCAAGAACTTTTGGGTCTCGATAACCAAAGGGAAAATTCGCCCCCTCACAGATCTACATCTTTAAGTCTAACCGCACCTACGCCTACGTGCCCCACGTTTCCCCACAGGGGTCTCGGCGCCCAGCCTGGTCCAACACAATGTTTTCCAGATCCAAGTCGCATGTACTTTGGTCCAGCGGGATTCATGCCTAGTATGTCCGTTCCATCAGGCATGACCGGAGTCACGGGGCTTCACGGGGTAGCGGGAATGCCGTCAGTACCCAGCTGTATGCCCATGGTGACCTTCGAACAACCGACGCCTGGAATTCGGCAACATGGAACTGCAGGTAGGAATGTAGATTTTTGGTGTTTCAATGAAAGGTTTTGACAACATTCAACAACTCGAATTATAACACTAGCATACTTCACGAACTAAAACTCTTCATTCTGTACGTGCATATTAAATGTAACCAGAAATCTGACAAGAGTTAGGGATCCCTGATCAACTGAGGTAATTATAGACCAAACTAGGGTTAAAGTATGGTTGCTCCGGTAATTTTACATTAAAATATAATTGCTTTGGAGATATTTAGGGTGAATGCAATGTTGTCTGTAGATTTCGGTTTTAAGGGCCATTATAACGTCCAGAGATTATTATGGTTAAAATAAAATTTCTAGGGTTAAAACAGGGCTGCTCTTGAGATATTTAGGGTTAAAGTATGGTTGCTCAGGTGATTTCAATTTGTAAAGCTTTAGTGCACCAGGATTGTTCTAAAGGGTTGATTGAAGTGGCATTTTTTTGTTGCTGTTGGTTTTGGGGTTTCACTTTCCAGAATGAAAGGACAAAAACATATTCATTTTAAATGAATGTAAAACTAAATATGTTGGAAGAATTTGTCAGATTGAAAGTAAATCACGTGAAAGACGAAAATCCAACTTCTTGGAGCCACGATTATTTAGGTGGTAAATAACGAAACGACTTTTGTCTTGATTTCATTTTTAAACTTCTGATCCGATGAGTTGAAAATATTCCTCAGGTTAAATATAGGCATTAAAATTTTCCCAACGTGTCTGAAATAATATTTCACCAATGTTTACCTGATCCTCGTCAGAAATGAACGCTACAAATTCATCTATTTCCGACAATTCAATAATTTATTTATACTAAGACCAAGATGGTCACCTCCATTATCCCAAGTCTTCCATCCACGTGGCGCTTTACTGTAGTAAAATATATTTGAAGGTTTCAATATTATTTTTAATTTTTTTTCTTATTAATCAATTTTAATCAAAATCCATACAGTTCAGATTTGACCTCTAGCTCAGGGGAAAGTCTGCGGGCTTGTTGCACTAAATTTCGGGTTTCGATACTGCTGTTCGCAAAACATGAGTAATTCTATGTCTGAGGGCAAAGTTGCTTGTTTTTCAATTTCACGTAAAACTACTCGAGAACTATATAAGCTAGCTGTCCCTAATTTAGCAGTGTAAGACTAGAGGGAAGGCAGTTAGTCATCAACATTCACCGCCAACTCTTGGGATGTTCTTTCTCCAACGAATAGTGGGATTGACTGCATGTTATAACGCCTTCACGGTTAAAAAAGCGAACGTGTTTAATGTAATGGGTTTTTGAACCAGCGGCCTTCAGATTGCGAGTTGAGTTCCTTAACCACCTGGCCATGCCGGTCCCCGAGCAAATTTCTAACAGAGGCCAGAAACGAAAGACTAAACCGACTTAAAACGGGTAATTTATTAATATTTCGCTTATTTGCAGCTAAATACGGAAACATTCAAAGAGCTATCTGTGCTGTGCCAACCACCGGTATCGAAACCAAATTTTTAGAGTTACGGATTTGCAGATTTACCGCTGAACAACTAGGACTAACGTCTTCACAATCATGCCACTACATTAGGAATTTAGAATATAGAAATCAAAATGATACGTAGGTCCAATTGTTTGTTACTGTCCTTAACTGTCAGCTTGAAGTTGACCAATAACACACATATGTTATTCCACATTTAAATGGTTATAGCGAAAATTGTCGAGCGTAATACATGAAGCGAATTCTTGAACGTACTGAATAAACTCTGTGTAAAGGCACAAAAAATTAAGTACATTTTGTGTCATATGTTGTTGTAGTTGACGTGTGCTGGTTTCTGTTATTACTTTGAATAAACACACACAGAGAGCTTATGGAACTGGTGTTAAAACGACGAAAAAAAACACGTGTTACGAAGTCTGAATATTGCTTAAGCTCCCTCTGTTGTTGATGTATTCAACAACGAAACTTATAAATGTGTTGGTGAGATAGGGCAAGACGTGTTATCAATAGCCTTTAACCAATGAGTTTTTTTTTTCACATAATTTGGTGAAATTTAGGGTCGAATTCCAGAAATAGCACGTGACAACTAGTGCTCATGTCCAATTTCTCTCTAGTGTACGATTTAGTTTCTGTCGGTCAGTTTACACTAACATTTGATTCTCGTGATGGACAAGGCACAAAGCAAAAACAAACAGATTATAAACTCTTACCTGCTCAAGAACTCCACGTTGATTGTTTAATTACCAAACGAACTCTAGAGCAAGATACACAGTTTAAAAACCGAAGGACGACAGTCTTCAAGCAGGGTTCGTACCTCACAACGCGTCTAAGTAAAAGTTAAGATGTAAACTAATGCACTTCAGGCTAAGCTGTAACTTGTATATAGGACTAGCTTACAACACGTGGAACAGTTAAAGAGTAACGTATTTCATATTTGGATAAATTGTTTAAATGTAACATCTATGTAACAGTTACATAACTTCAGGCTTAACTACAATGGTCATGTGAGATCTTGGAACTCTTAGATTTGCAGTTTATGCAGATAGTTTTGAAACGTGTGTTAATAACATGAATACGGGTGTAACTATACAACTAGTCGTGTTAATAACATCCAATAAGGGTGTAACTATAGAGCAGTTTGTATTATTAGCATGAATACGGGTGTAACTATACAGCAGTTTGTGTTATTAGCATGAATACGGGTGTAAGTATACAGCAGCTCGTGTTATTAGCATGAATACGGGTGTAAGCATACAGCAGTTCGTATTATTAACATGAATACGGGTGTAACTATATAGCAGTTCGTGTTATTAACATGAATACGGGTGTAACGATACAGCTGTTCGTGTTATTAACATGAATACGGATGTAACGATACAGCTGTTCGTGTTATTAACATGAATACGGGTGTAACGATACAGTACTTTGTGTTATTAACATGAATACGGGTGTAACTATACAGCAGCTCGTGTGAAAAACATGAATACTGGTGTAACGATACAGCTGTTCGTGTTAATAAAATGAATACGGGTGTAACTTTACAACTGTTCATATTAATATCATGAGTACGGGTGTAACGATATAACACGTATAACAAACTATAGACTCATACATAGCTTTAGTGAGTGGTGTAAGTGAGGTTTTAACGAAAATGTACTCAAATAAAGTGTCCAAAATGTGAAATTACACCTTCACCAATTTGTAATTCTCAGTAAAGCGGCGATAGAAATGAAATGTGCACATGCGTGTGCGCAATCTTTTTAGTGATGCAAGTTAAGAAAAAAAACACATTAAAAAGAAATGGTTCCTTATATTACAAATAGAAACCTGGAATTTTGCACCCTTACTAAGTGGATCCTGAGGATGTGTACCTGGGTATTATTACTTATCTAATCAACGTACATGTGCGTGCACAAATTTCTTATCATACAATAGAGCGAACAACCACAAAGAAAAGAAGTGGTTCCTTATATAACAACTTTTAATATGTAAAAAAGCCAGTGTGTTGTGGCAACAATGCGTTCCAACAGTGGATTTTATGTCATGTTGCTTAGCAACAAAAGTATATAGACTATACTTTTATGCTAAAATGGGTTACGAATATACAGAGTGACATAGCCATCTACTATATATGATCTTAATAACCCAGGCGAAGCCCGGTAGTTTCGTCAGTGTTAAATAAGTGTTTATGCTCGGTTTTTATTAGTTCCTTAGAAACTACAGAGAAAAAAGTAAGATTTGAAAAGTCTGATAATGTAAAGTTAAATATCACCTGATTATATTTTAACGAATTTCACTTCATGTAATTTAACTAGTCTCTAGAGCACATGGATTTTTAAAAACAAAGTTGTATTTCATGTAATGTAATTAGTCTTTGGCTTACATGAATTTTTAAAAACAAAATTTTACTTAATGTGATCTAACTAGTCTCTGGATTACATGAATTTTTAAAAACAAAATGTTACTTAGCATGATCTAACTAGTCTCTGGATTACATGAATTTTTAAAAACAAAATTTTACTTAGCGTGGTCTAACTAGTCTTTGGATTACATAACATTTACTATGATCAAATTTGTACTTCATGTAATCTAACAAGCACCTGCAGAAACCCAGCCTAGCTATCATAAGATAAATTATTTCTCTTATCGTAGTGATATCGTAGGAGTTCCAAGGAAAGTAAACCTTCGAATTTGAGGGACCAAACCTTCCATAAAGCATGAGTTACAATCTATTAACATTTTCGTGTATAAGACATTATAGCAGAACACGCTCCAGATCAGATTCCGTTGTTTTCTCCACATAAACACATGTGTTGAAGTAGACCATGACATTTTATTACTGTCAGGTAATACGTGTGATAAATAACGTATTAACGTATCAGGTCCAACTTCTTATCACAACAGCTTCTTACATCTTTTTATGGGAAATAATTTTGTTAAACTCTCTCTTCGTTAACCTGAAGATGACTTAGAAAAGTTAAAAGGTTGTTCTCTACTTTATTCTAATAAAAGGTTTACTACACATATCAACCGTCCTGAAGTACATCTTTACTTCAAGTCGGGTTTTCGTTATCACAAGTTAGACAGTTTATTTAGTGTTAGAACACGCATTCGTTTTCTAGCATCTCTCTCGCCGGGAACGCAAGTTTCAATCTCACCGAGTATCACAGTTTGGGTTCCGCTTGGCCTCAGTCGAGTCAACCGGCAACAAAACGATCGCGTTATATAGAAATACCAATCGTTGTTATTTACCTTTACCCAGCAACGTATCAGTTTGATTACTACTGAAATAGCAATAATATAAATATGGCAACATTATATAATACTGATAACTTGAATAAAGATTTCATGATATAACATTAGAGTTATCATAATACTGAGAACTGGAATAAAGAGTTCATGATATAACATTAGAGTTATCATAATACTGAGAACTGGAATAAAGAGTTCATGAAATAACATCAGAGTTATCATAATACTGAGAACTGGAATAAAGAGTTCATGATATAACATCAGAGTTATCATAATACTAAGAACTGGAATAAAGAGTTCATGATATAACATCAGAGTTATCATAATACTAAGAACTGGAATAAAGAGTTCATGATATAACATCAGAGTTATCATAATACTGAGAACTGGAATAAAGAGTTCATGATATAACATCAGAGTTATCATAATACTAAGAGCTGGAATAAAGAGTTCATGATATAACATCAGAGTTATCATAATACTAAGAACTGGAATAAAGAGTTCATGATATAACATCAGAGTTATCATAATACTGAGAACTGGAATAAAGAGTTCATGGTATAACATCAGAGTTATCATAATACTAAGAACTGGAATAAAGAGTTCATGATATAACATCAGAGTTATCATAATACTAAGAACTGGAATAAAGAGTTCATGATATAACATCAGAGTTATCATAATACTAAGAACTGGAATAAAGAGTTCATGATATAACATCAGAGTTATCATAATACTGAGAACTGGAATAAAGAGTTCATGATATAACATCAGAGTTATCATAATACTAAGAACTGGAATAAAGAGTTCATGATATAACATCAGAGTTATCATAATACTAAGAACTGGAATAAAGAGTTCATGATATAACATCAGAGTTATCATAATACTGAGAACTGGAATAAAGAGTTCATGATATAACATCAGAGTTATCATAATACTAAGAACTGGAATAAAGAGTTCATGATATAACATCAGAGTTATCATAATACTGAGAACTGGAATAAAGAGTTCATGATATAACATCAGAGTTATCATAATACTGAGAACTGGAATAAAGAGTTCATGATATAACATCAGAGTTATCATAATACTAAGAACTGGAATAAAGAGTTCATGATATAACATCAGAGTTATCATAATACTGAGATCTGGAATAAAGAGTTCATGATATAACATCAGAGTTATCATAATACTAAGAACTGGAATAAAGAGTTCATGATATAACATCAGAGTTATCATAATACTAAGAACTGGAATAAAGAGTTCATGATATAACATCAGAGTTATCATAATACTAAGAACTGGAATAAAGAGTTCATGATATAACATCAGAGTTATCATAATACTGAGAACTGGAATAAAGAGTTCATGATATAACATCAGAGTTATCATAATACTGAGAACTGGAATAAAGAGTTCATGATATAACATCAGAGTTATCATAATACTGAGAACTGGAATAAAGAGTTCATGATATAACATTAGAGTTATCATAATACTGAGAACTGGAATAAAGAGTTCATAATATAACATTAGAGTTATCATAATACTGAGAACTGGAATAAAGAGTTCATGATATAACATCAGAGTTATCATAATACTGAGAACTGGAATAAAGAGTTCATGATATAACATCAGAGTTATCATAATACTGAGAACTGGAATAAAGAGTTCATGATATAACATCAGAGTTATCATAATACTGAGAACTGGAATAAAGAGTTCATGATATAACATTAGAGTTATCATAATACTGAGAACTGGAATAAAGAGTTCATAATATAACATCAGAGTTATCATAATACTGAGAACTGGAATAAAGAGTTCATGATATAACATTAGAGTTATCATAATACTAAGAACTGGAATAAAGAGTTCATGATATAACATCAGAGTTATCATAATACTGAGAACTGGAATAAAGAGTTCATGATATAACATCAGAGTTATCATAATACTAAGAACTGGAATAAAGAGTTCATGATATAACATCAGAGTTATCATAATACTAAGAACTGGAATAAAGAGTTCATGATATAACATCAGAGTTATCATAATACTGAGAACTGGAATAAAGAGTTCATGATATAACATCAGAGTTATCATAATACTGAGAACTGGAATAAAGAGTTCATGATATAACATCAGAGTTATCATAATACTAAGAACTGGAATAAAGAGTTCATGATATAACATCAGAGTTATCATAATACTGAGAACTGGAATAAAGAGTTCATGATATAACATCAGAGTTATCATAATACTGAGAACTGGAATAAAGAGTTCATGATATAACATCAGAGTTATCATAATACTAAGAACTGGAATAAAGAGTTCATGATATAACATCAGAGTTATCATAATACTGAGATCTGGAATAAAGAGTTCATGATATAACATCAGAGTTATCATAATACTGAGAACTGGAATAAAGAGTTCATGATATAACATTAGAGTTATCATAATACTGAGAACTGGAATAAAGAGTTCATAATATAACATCAGAGTTATCATAATACTGAGAACTGGAATAAAGAGTTCATGATATAACATCAGAGTTATCATAATACTAAGAACTGGAATAAAGAGTTCATGATATAACATCAGAGTTATCATAATACTAAGAACTGGAATAAAGAGTTCATGATATAACATCAGAGTTATCATAATACTGAGAACTGGAATAAAGAGTTCATGATATAACATCAGAGTTATCATAATACTAAGAACTGGAATAAAGAGTTCATGATATAACATCAGAGTTATCATAATACTAAGAACTGGAATAAAGAGTTCATGATATAACATCAGAGTTATCATAATACTGAGAACTGGAATAAAGAGTTCATGATATAACATCAGAGTTATCATAATACTGAGGTCTGGAATAAAGAGTTCATGATATAGCATTAGAGTTATCATAATACTGAGAACTGGAATAAAGAGTTCATGATATAACATCAGAGTTATCATAATACTGAGGTCTGGAATAAAGAGTTCGTGATATAACATCAGAGTTATACCCTAATCAGTTTCAAATTACAGACAGATATTCTTTATTAAATAACTTCTTCTCAGAAAAATAACTGTTGAAAACAAGTAAAGTGAGCACATGGATTTAAACTCGAAATATAACATAGTTCCGTTCAAGACCATAGAGATAGACAGTCACTGACTTGAAACATATCTGTAACCTTACAATCATCAGTACCTTTTAAGGTATTAAGTTGTTCGAAAAATAATGGTGGAGTTTTACATTAAAATATTAGACATTTATAAGGATAAGAAACCTGTACTTTTATGACTTCTGATGTTATATACAATTGAAAAACTAAGACTTTCTTCTATTCATTAGCGTTTTTATTCTTTTTCTAAAGGTTTATTCACAATAATTTCAGATCCTTACAATTAATGATGGATAAAAAAGTTGCCTATAATTTCTTTGCATGAATTCCTACTTGATCATAAGACATCACAAACAGCTAACAATATTAACCAAGCATGTGGCGAAGGAACCACCTCTGAATGTACAGTACAGCATTGGTTCCAAACGTTTTGTAATGGAGATGTGAGCCTTGAAGATAAGGAAGGCAGAGGACGTCCTTCTTCTGTCAAAAACGACCAATTGACAGCATTAGTGGAAAGAAACCCGCGCCAAACTGTTCGAGAAATAATACAAGGAAAGGGTGTCGGCATTTTCACAATTTTGGACCATCTCGAGGAAATTGGAAAAGTGAAAACACTTGACAAGTAGGTTCCACACTAACTCAATAATCGTCATTTTTAACTGTGCTCTATTCTGATTTTGTGCAACAGAAATGACCCATTTCTTGATCCAGTTGTCACCTGTGATGAAAAGTGGATCCTTTACAACAACAGAACATGATCTGTGTAATGGCTCAACTGTGACAAGGCTCCAAAACACTTCCTAAAGCCAAAGTTACAACAACAGAAGATTATGGTTGCTGTATGGTGGTCCGTGGCTGGTATTATCCATTACAGCATGCTCTGCCAGGGTCAGAATATCACTGCAGAGGTTTACTGTCAAGAATTGAATGAAATTCATAGAAATTTGTTTTAAAAAATATCAGCATTAGTAAATTGAAAAACACCAACCTAACTTTATGATAATGTTCAGCCACGTATTGTTCAGTTGACTCTCCAGAAGTGCAACAAACTGGACAATGAAACATTGCCACACATTGTTCAGTTGACTCTCCAGAAGTTCAACAAACTGGACAATGAAACATTGCCCCACATTGTTTAGTTGACTTTCCAGAAGTTCAAAAAACTGGACAATGAAACATTTCCACATATTGTTCAGTTGACTCTCCAGACGTTCAACAAACTGGACAATGAAACATTTCCACATATTGTTCAGTTGACTCTGTAAAAGTTCAACAAACTGGACAGTAAAACATTGCCACATATTGTTCAGTTGATTCTCCAGAAGTTCAACAAACTGGACAATGAAACATTGCCGCGTATTGTTCAGTTGACTCTCCGGAAGTTCAACAAACTGGACGATGAAACATTGCCACACATTGTTCAGTTGACTCTCCAGAAGTTCAAAAAACTGGACAATGAAATATTTCCACATATTGTTCAGTTGACTCTGTAAAAGTTCAACAAACTGGACAGTAAAACATTGCCACACATTGTTCAGTTGATTCTCCAGAAGTTCAACAAACTGGACAATGAAACATTGCCGCGTATTGTTCAGTTGACTCTCCAGAAGTTCAACAAACTGGACAATGAAACATTGCCACACATTGTTCAGTTGACTCTCCAGAAGTTCAACAAACTGGACAATGAAACATCCTACTTACTCATCAGATCTGTTACCCACCGACCACCACTTTTTCAAACATTCATAGTTTTAATATCGTGGTATAAATAATATTGTTTCTTGTTGACAAAAGTGTGTAGATTCACTGGACTCCTATCTTGATTAATAAAGTTGATTTTGTTTATATTTGTAGTGTGTAGATTCACTGGACTCCTATCTTGATTAATAAAGTTGATTTTGTTTCTTATCAAATTTAAATTTAACATCCGCCGTTAATTTCGAAAAACCTGATACTTATTATCTGTTCATGTTCGCTATCTTAACTAATATTAACCATGTTCGCTATCTTAACTAATATTAACCATGTTCGCTATCTTAACTAATATTAACCATGTTCGCTATCTTAACTAATGTTAACCATGTTCGCTATCTTAACTAATATTAACCATGTTCGCTATCTTAACTAATGTTAACCATTTTCGCTATCTTAACTAATATTAACCATGTTCGCTATCTTAACTAATATTAACCATGTTCGCTATCTTAACTAATATTAACCATGTTCGCTATCTTAACTAATATTAACCATGTTCGCTATCTTAACTAATATTAACCATGTTTCGTAGATTGGTAATACAGAGTGTCTTAGTTAAACATGTTCATAACTTGAAAGGATACAGTGTGTTATTTAAACACACCCATGATCTAATAATATAGAGTCTCTTAATCAAACTTGTTTGTAACCTGATGATAAATACTGTTTTAAATGAACGTGTTCGTAACCTGACGATAAATACTGTTTTAAATGAACGTGTTCGTAACCTGATGATAAATACTGTTTTAAATGAACAACCTGATGATAAACACTGTCTTAAATGAACGTGTTCGTAACCATATGATATTTAGTATCTTGATTAATATGAAATGCTGTAAAGTATCACGACTTTTCCAGCTCCGAACTCTCTCTCAAGTGGTCAACATACATGTACATACACACCCTGTTTCAAACAGAACAATTCTGATACTATACATCATGTTACTAACACAGAAGAAAATATGGGTTTCAAATATAGTACTGTCCGTTGTATGTCACTACTTATACTGTAAATCTATATAATAGTATTGTCTGTTGTATGTCTCTACTTACACTGTAAATCTATATAATAGTATTGTCTGTTGTATGTCTCTACTTATACTGTAAATCTATATAATAGTATTGTCTGTTGTATGTCTCTACTTATACTGTAAATCTATATAATAGTATTGTCTGTTGTATGTCTCTACTTATACTGTAAATCTATATAATAGTATTGTCTGTTGTATGTCTCTACTTATACTGTAAATCTATATAATAGTATTGTCTGTTGTATGTCTCTACTTATACTGTAAATCTATATAATAGTATTGTCTGTTGTATGTCTCTACTTATACTGTAAATCTATATAATAGTATTGTCTGTTGTATGTCTCTACTTATACTGTAAATCTATATAATAGTATTGTCTGTTGTATGTCTCTACTTACACTGTAAATCTATATAATAGTATTGTCTGTTGTATGTCTCTACTTACACTGTAAATCTATATAATAGTATTGCCTGTTGTATGTCTCTACTTACACTGTAAATCTATATAATAGTATTGTCTGTTGTATGTCTCTACTTATACTGTAAATCTATATAATAGTATTGTCTGTTGTATGTCTCTACTTATACTGTAAATCTATATAATAGTATTGTCTGTTGTATGTCTCTACTTATACTGTAAATCTATATAATAGTATTGTCTGTTGTATGTCCCTACTTATACTGTAAATCTATATAATAGTATTGTCTGTTGTATGTCCCTACTTATACTGTAAATCTATATAATAGTATTGTCTGTTGTATGTCTCTACTTATACTGTAAATCTATATAATAGTATTGTCTGTTGTATGTCTCTACTTATACTGTAAATCTATATAATAGTATTGTCTGTTGTATGTCTCTACTTATACTGTAAATCTATATAATAGTATTGTCTGTTGTATGTCTCTACTTATACTGTAAATATATATAATAGTATTGTCTGTTGTATGTCTCTACTTACACTGTAAATCTATATAATAGTATTGTCTGTTGTATGTCTCTACTTACACTGTAAATCTATATAATAGTATTGTCTGTTGTATGTCTCTACTTACACTGTAAATCTATATAATAGTATTGTCTGTTGTATGTCTCTACTTATACTGTAAATCTATATAATAGTATTGTCTGTTGTATATCTCAACTTATACTGTAAATCTATATAATAGTATTGTCTGTTGTATGTCTCTACTTATACTGTAAATCTATATAATAGTATTGTCTGTTGTATGTCTCTACTTATACTGTAAATCTATATAATAGTATTGTCTGTTGTATGTCTCTACTTACACTGTAAATCTATATAATAGTATTGTCTGTTGTATGTCTCTACTTATACTGTAAATCTATATAATAGTATTGTCTGTTGTATGTCTCTACTTATACTGTAAATCTATATAATAGTATTGTCTGTTGTGAGTCACTACTTTTACTGTAAATCTATATAAATGTAATAGTACTGTCTGCTGTATGTAACTACTTATACTATAAAGCTATATAAATATAATACTACTGTTTGTTGTGTGTCACTACTTATACTGTAAATCTATATAAATGTATAGTATTGTCTGTTGTACGTCACTACTTATCTGTAAACCAATAGAAATATAACAGCATTTTTTGTTGTGTGTCACTACTTATACTTTAAATCTATATACATATAATAGTATTGTCTGTTGTATGTTACTACTTATACTGTAAACCTATATTAATATAATAGTACTGTCTCTTGTATGTCACTACGTATACTGTAAACCTATAGAAATATAATAGTACTGTCTCTTGTATGTCACTACGTATACTGTAAACCTATAGAAATATAATAGTACTGTCTCTTGTATGTCATGTAATTACTTCTTCCCCTGTTAATAGACTGATCTTCACCTAATGTATTATGAATCCTTGTTAGGCAAATGTAGAGATACAAAAATCTTGTGGTTACACATTCTATGTTTTGCCGTTTTTAATGTGTGTTTTTTAATAAATACATTTAAGAGAAGCACTTTTAATGTGCTAATATAACATTCAATTAATTATTTACAAATACATATCTTATTTGTGTTTTTTTTTTATGTCTTTCTTTGTAATGTGCTATGTAATGAGTTTGTATAGCAGCTGTAAGAGTATATTGAGGAATAATGATGGATTGCCACGTGCCATTGTTGTTTACTTAAATGTGTTACATAATCACAAAAGTTAACCACCTGGTGTGATTTATTTTCCCCACCAGTATTTCATGAAGTTTCTTGAACGTGAAATATTAAGAAAGGTGGAGTTATTTTGTTTTTACAAGGGAAACAGAACATTTAATTGAACTGGTTAGAAAAACCTAGTTAATTCTAGTACAAAATTATACAGCTGTCAATATGTATACGTGATTTCGAAAATATAATTTCGTATTCTTGCATCATTTGGGCCTGGCATGGCCAAGCGCGTAAGGCGTGCGACTCGTAATCCGAGGGTCGCGGGTTCGCGCCCGCGTCGCGCTAAACATGCTCGCCCTCCCAGCCGTGGGGGCGTATAATGTGACGGTCAATCCCACTATTCGTTGGTAAAAGAGTAGCCCAAGAGTTGGCGGTGGGTGGTGATGACTAGCTGCCTTCCCTCTAGTCTTACACTGCTAAATTAGGGACGGCTAGCACAGATAGCCCTCGAGTAGCTTTGTGCGAAATTCCAAAACAAACCTTGCATCATCAGCCTCATAGCTTACCAGTGAGCCCTTGCAGAGACAATAAAACTGTGTACAAACGTACGTTTAGAATTATTCTTCTTAATAGTAGATTATTTTCCCGAAAGAGGGTCAGAGAGTGCCTGGAGGGGCCATCTGTTTTAATCACTTGTACCTCTATACATTAGTGTGTTGTCTGTCAGTCAGGAGACTCTAAAATGACGTCACTTAAGGGATTTTTAACTATGCACTTTGTTTAACTTTGTAAGTCAGTTGCGCTGTCATGGAGTCATTAAAATATGGTATACCATGAATGAAACAGAAAAGTCATGCGAGTGTGTGTGTTTGTTTCCTCAATGTAAAGCCACTTCGGAGCTATCTGCTCTGTCCACCGGGGGATCGAAACCCTGATTTTAGTGTTATACGTCTGTAGACCTAGTGCTGTCCCACAGGTGGAGGTGGACAAGAATTATGTGTTTCTTAGATTACATCTCAGCTTGACATATAAACTTCGAAAACCAACAAATAAAATATATTTGTTACTCTATATTACTGTTTATTCAATCCTGACACAGTACACTTGCAAGGACCCTATGCAAGTAGATGTTAGAGATAATTTATATCTGTAATTAATAATCAATCTAACGGTGCTCATGAATAAGGTAAATCAATACATTTAGAGGACTTTCTCGTATCATCTTAATATTTGCACAATTTAGAGCTTTTGCCTCAGGAATTTCTGTCCATAACTGTCTTTAATGTTAAACTGATAGAAGACAGCTATCCAACAGCACCAACGGACAACTCTTACGTTACTATTGTCTGACCGACAAGTGAGTTTCGACCATCAGTTTGTTATATTCATCCGCTGTCCAAATTTACAATACTTTTTATATTAAGAGAAGTTCTATAGCAATACGATTACCTTGTGCCATTTTGTAATGTTAACTAGAGTGGCACTCATGTGAGCGCACATCTCCGTCACGCAGCATTGATCAAATTCCGGCCTCAAAACATAGGTAAGTGTTGCCCTATACGTCGTGTTCAACGGATACTGATCATATCCGGCAGGACAGTAAGGAATAATATTTTGCATGTGTCCACCAAATTTCATCAAAATCAAATCATTTTTGACTGAGTTATGGAGTAAAAATAGTTTGAAAAATCGGTTCGAATGTCAACAGATTGTTTGATCTTCGTGGCTTTAGGTTTTGACCTTGACTCTGCAAAAAAGTAATAATTTCTAAGTTGGGTAATATTCTAAATGTGTACCAACCTTCGCCCAAATCCATTCAGTTGTTCTAGAGAAATCTTGCTAACAAACAAACAAACATAAACAAAGGTCCAAACTTTGTACTCGTCACTTTCGGTGGCAAAGGTAATAATTAAAAGGTGTGTTTGTTACCGGAAACGATTTACCATTACGTTAACCATTTTTGTCTAAACACTTAGATACTTGAGAGGAAATGACGTACAGGACAGGAAGTCATTGGTGATGGAAGTATGTCATTAATTAAACGATTTCTTCTAATTTTCTAATATCTTTTGTTGGAATCTTAGGTTTCATAACTATAGTATCTGTTTATTTAATTCGTGTAATTTAGGAAAACTTTCGAGTTTCAAGAAAGACAAACACAATAGTATTGCTATACCGGTAGGGATAACAAATATTTTTGTGGCGACATCTACTGTCGTTTTAGGACATCACGTATAAATTAAAATGATCCATGTCACACTGTTGTTTTAAACTTTTTCACAAAGACACCATAATAAGCTTCATTTAAAATAAATCAGACATTACGTCTGGTTTAAGTATAATTATACAATCAGTGTTCCAGCCACACGTATTATGTTAGAATATTGTCTTATAATATACAAACTATATTCCATCTTCACGTATTATATTAGGATCATGTCATAACGAACAAACTATATTCCATCTGCAGGCGTTATATTATTTTCATGTCTTATAATATACATATAATTATTCCATCTACATGAATTTTGTTAGTATCATATGTATATATATATATATATAAACATAATACTGTTGGTTATCAGTTGTCTGCCAATCTAATTACCTTGAAGGGTGTAGGTGGATTTTCACCCAAATTGGTATAGGAGTTCTTTAGGTCAATGTGGGGTTTCAAAACAAAATTTTGCGGTTTCTACGGACAATTTCACATTCTTACTATCACCCTACTCCTTGTTAAGGATCTTCCCCAAATTTGTCAAGAAGGCTTGTTAGGTCCATGGGAAAATACGTACAAGCTCGTTTTTTCACATTTTGTGTTTGGCAGTTTTTAATGGGCGTTTTTTGTAATCACACATAAAGGAAGCAAATTTTCATATCCTAAGATAACCTTCCATTAATTACGAATTTACATAACTTTCATACACGGGTACCCACAGCTAGTTCTGTAATATTCTGCGCTAGCCGTCCCTAATTTAGCAGTGTGAAACTAGAGGGAAGGCAGCTACTGCCAACTCTCGGGCAACTCTTTCACCAACGAATAGTGGGATTGACCGTCACATTATCACGCTCCCACCGCTGAAAGGGCGAGCATGTTTGGTACGACTAGGATTCGAACCCACGGCCCTCAGATTAGGAGTTGAATGTCTTAACCACTTGACCATACAAACAATGTCTAGATACACCGTCTACGTTGAGGTAACATTCTGTAATATACAATGTTCCATATGCACTGGTTATGTTAGGATAACATACTGTATTATACAAACAACGTTCCACATACATGTTAGAATCATGTTCTAAAATAAACAAATTGTGTTCTATAATTCACACGTTAACGTTATGAAACGAACTGTGTAATAACTGTTTGTGTGTGTGGTTCGAGATGAAACACATTTCCGTAGCTCAACCAGTTCCCAATCTCAATCACCCCGTGTTAAAGTGGGTCGAAATGTGCGTCATTTTGAATGCAAATCAATGGCCATTCTTTCTGTACACTAAAGCTATTACAAAGTTATTAGATTTCAAAATTAAATCACGCGCTTAAAAAATAGTCACGTGCTAGCTCATCGACAGGGTTCTAGTTCATGTCCCCACGCCACGGACACGCTGTTCTTTATATTGTGTATACAGTTTAGTATTGGAAATAACCTAACCCTATGTTGAAGCAACCTTCTTTATAAACCCAACAGACTAGAGAAGACGATAACAGATGCGCATAGTGTTTAATAACAAACTGTTGTTGTTGTTTTCGTCATCACTGCTTGGGTGATATATCATATTTCTAATGTCTGCACAGCTTCGTAGCTTCAATTTTAGTAATACGTAATAAGAATCGTAATTTATTTAACAGTCGTGCCGACTATTTGAAAAGCTCAGTTTATTTAATTCAGGATTAATCACAGAAGTAAAATGACTAACATGTTGTTTCAATCCTGAGAGGTTTGTTCGTTTTTGAATTTCGCGCAAAGCTACACGAGGGCTATCTGCGCTAGCCGTCCCTAATTTAGCAGTGTAAGACTAGAGAGAAGGCAGCTAATCACCAACGTCCACTGCCAACTCTCGGACTATTCTTTTACCAACGAATAGTGGGATTGACCGTAACGTTATAACGCCCCCGCTGCTGAAAGGGCGAGCACGTTTGGTGCGACAGGAATTCGAAACCGTGACCCCTGAGAGGTTGTAAAAAATTACTTAAATAGTTTGTTTTTAATTTGTTTTCAGTAACCCGTTGTTTAAAGAAGTTTTTTTTTTTGGCAACATTATATTGTTTACTGAACCCTTGCCCAGAAAAACAAAACAAAACACTTAAACAAAGAGTTACTGAAGAAACACGTTAAAAAAACCCAACAAATCACAGAAATCAGTGCAGTAAAATTTAGTTGTTTGTTGTCAAACGTAGTTGGTTGTCTGTGCTGGGGATTGTTAGTGTTATAATCTCTTATTGTCGAGCTGAATCGTTGATGGGTGAGTGGGATGCATGTGTGAATCAAGAGTTTAATTGCACCCTGTTTCTCCATGTTACAGTTTAATTGCACCCTGTTTCTCCATGTTACAGTTCAATTGCACCCTGTTTCTCCATGTTACAACTAAACACTTCACTAGGAAAAGCCAACAGGTCGTTATGAAGACTGAAATGTGGTAATTTAGGCCTAATTAGTTTAATACATGTGATATTAATGGCCAGTTCAGAAAGCAGCAACGTCCAAACATTGTCATTTCTTATTTAGAGCTGCTGACCAGGGTAAAGGTTAAACAGTCATCAGTACTTGCCGCGTATTATATAGCTACTTCTACCCGACTAGCAGGGTTGACTGCCATCGTTGTACTGCCCCTACGTTAAAGCTAAACGGACGGAACGTTTTCAGTGGTATATCGCGGCTCGAACCTTAGACCTTCCGAATTGTAGTACAAAAAGATGATAACGATGTGTTTTAGAGCTACTTATTAAACATAATAATGAATTCATCGTTTGAGCTACAAAAGTTTGAGTCAGTTGAGTTACAAATAGTTAATTTAGAATCACCCTCGACACCGATGAGATAATTTTATCCAAGTCTTAGAAGGGGCGTATTTCCATATTCTACTTTGCTCTGATTTCCTTTTTCTTTCTTTTTTTCTTTTTTTTGAGGAATTGAACAATGGGACTAGACAAGGCTCAAACCTGTGATTATTTGTTATAATTACTTTCCAAGGTTACAGTAACAGGAAATTAAACGTTCACTGCTATTTCATCAGATAAAACTTTAATGGATTAAGTTCCCACTTTAAATATTCTTTTACGTTTCGTTTTCATTAACTTTTATTTTTTAATCGCACTTTCTTGAACAACAAACTTGAGAAAATTAAAGTTTTATTTGCTTCTTTGAATTTAGTTGCTAAGTGTGTTTTTTGTTACTTTTGTTGCCTTCCTGCGATCCTTCATCTGTACTTTCATTGTAGACACCCTTTGGAAGTACGACCGTTGCGACCCCTCGTGTCATGAAGTAGAAGAGCTTCAGGTCGGTAAGTATCTCAGTGTTCTGTTTCTTCCAGGTGTCGAATCTTGTGATCAGTGGTAAATGTATAGGACCGATAACTGACAACAAATAAATATTAATACAAACATAACAAAAGCAACACAAAAATATATACCGACTTTCGAATTAACAAAAAACAAACTATAATTATTTTGAAACAATTTTTGGTAAATTAAGCGCAGTGAAACAGGTAAAACTCTGAAACTAGATTGTATAAGAGAATGTAGTGAGTTCTTGTGCTCCGGTGAGGCGATGATTACTTTGGTTTCGGACTTATGTTTGTGTGTGGGATTCTTAGTAATACTTCTCTTAAACGGCTGAGTGGATTTAAGCAAAACTAATTATATATCTGGACTATTTTAGGGGAGGTCAAGGTCAAATGTCAAGGTCACAGGAAAGTCAGGAAAATCTAAAAAAAAACATCCCTATATGTTAACATGGTCACCGATATTCCACTTTTTCTTTTTGCTCTACAACCCAGACAAACATTTCCACGAAACTTGGCAGAAATTGTCCTGCCAGAAATGATTCGTGCCAGTTGATAACTGTGGACATACGGATATATTTTCGTTTTGTTTTGGTTTTGCGTGATGAAGGTGTGCGATGTTGTTAGCTCCCTTCTGGTTCCAGCTGTCCACTTTTGTACGGTTTACTTCCAACAAATTAAAACTGACTCAAAGTTTTAGTACATAAAAATAAAACCAGTGGTTATCAGAAAAATGGGAAGTACACTTCCCATTTATATTATTATTATTTATATTATTATATTATTATTTATATTATTCGAGCTTTCACTTGAACCAGCACCGAGTTTAAAAACAATATCTCGTATTCACCTAATTAAACCAGAGCCTACTTTATACTTAATGTTTTACTACCTTTCTAATTTAACCAGCACCTAATCTATAGTTGAGGAACTAATATTTACCCAGTTCATTTAGTACCCAGTTTATAGTTGCTTACATAAAGTTTTTCTCCCAACCGTAAAAACAATTTCTCAGCACGTCGATGTTCTGTCAGTCTTACACGGTAGGGGGCGGTTTAAACTCTACAAGACGTTGTAGTCCTTATGTTATTGGCATAGCGAAGTGTAATACAATAATATTACAAACTATATAATAATCACCTGATGTGTGAAACATTTTAAAAGAAAAACATTGTTATTAGAATACCATGAGGGTTAACTCAGATATGTTTTAATTGTTGTCGTGTAGTAACGAACGTATTAGAGTAGGTTTAGAATAGGTGTGAAATACGAAATTCTGAACAAACCTCTGACGGTTGACTTACAATAAAAATATTGTGGATATTGTTTCTAGGACTAGCATTACATAGAAAACGAAATAATAGATTAAACACTAGCCAAATTTTCGTATATTTCTATTTAATGAAAAATGACGTTTCCACCTGGCGTCAAATCTACGGACACAGAGATAAAGATAGCTGTAAAAATTATATTTTATACTATTATATCTATATATGTACAATAAAATGTACTATTATAGCTATATCGATACAACAGAAGGTACTATTATATCTGTATCGATATAACAGAAGTTACTATTATATCTGTATCGATATAACAGAAGGTACAATTACCTCTGTGTCGATACAACGGAAGGTACTATTATATCTATATCAATATAACAGAAGGTACAATTACGTCTATCTCGATACGACAGAAGCTTTGTGTTTTACTACAAACAAACCAATACTAATTAAAGGTGTAAATACAATATATTGTGAAGACGCCCTCAAAGACACTTACCATGATTCAAGGTTAAACATTTTCGAAAGCTACATTTTGTATTTCCACTAATATGTGATTAATGTGTTGGTTGTAGTTCATTAATTTTCCATTTCATCACTAAAATGTTGGTAGTAAAGCAAGCGAATTCGTTAACGTACGTGAATAACTTTAGTTGTTTATATATATTTGGTGTTTATAGAATTAAGTTCAAGTTATGTTTAATTTCTAACTCAAGCGTGCACATTGTTCTCTCATCTTCTGGGTTTTTCGGGGTTGTTTTTTTTCCGTCAAAAGGGGGAGACATCGTTCGTGGTTTCGCTTTCTCTGGTTTCGAGTTGATTACATGGGTTAACTATTTGTAGCTACGTGTCTCTCTACCTTAACAGCTCAGACGTTAATAGAAACGTGCATGGTCAGTACGAAAAACGTGGAAAGGAATTTATGAATATATATGCAAATGATTTCCAGTTTGGAGATCACAAGAGTTTGTCGGAAGAATTAGCTTAAGTTACGTGTAGAGAGCCAGTTTTAATAATTTTTTTTCTATTTGAAATTCTTCGGAAACTTTCTAGAAATCCCCCAAATATTAAAATATGTAAGTTTCTCTTGATGAACGTCGCAGTGAAGACTTCGCTCTGTTCGTTACACATGTTTATCTAAACATAATTCCCTGAAATCTAGAAATTTGATGACTACCAGGCTGCTGAGTAAGAGATTTTTGTGTTTTTCTTTTTTTCCTCCAAACGACTCTGCAGCAAAAACTGCAAAGTCACGTTTCTGGGATCTTATAATAAAGATCTAAAGATAATGTTAGGCCTAGCCACTGAACTGTGACTAAACCAGATATTAAGCAGCAATGTATAATCTTCTAAAACCATTGAACCATTGAACCATGATAAACCCACACGCACTGCGGGTTCTCTACTGGAACAAGAGATGAAAGTCGACTACATACATTCTCGCTGTTTTATCAGTTTCGGAGGAACGCTATGTCGTTATATTTTAATGTCATTTTATCTACAGCCAGATAAATAAATTGAACTTACCGGACTGTTCTACAGTAAGTTGAACTTAGCGGACTATTTTACAGCCAGATAAAGAAATTGAACTTACTGAGCTATTCTACAGTTAAATAAATAAGTTGAACTTACCGGACTATTCTACAGCCAGATAAATAAACTGAATTTATCGGACCGTTCTACAGGCAGATTAGTAAGTTGAACTTAGCAGACTATTCTACAGCCAGATAAACAACTTGAACTTACCAGACTATTCTACAGCCAGATAAACAACTTGAACTTACCAGACTTTTCTACAGCCAGATAAACAACTTGAACTTACCGGACTATTCTACAGCCAGATAAACAAGTTGAACTTACCGGACTATTTTGTATAATGATGCTTTGGTAAACATAAGATCTTGTGAGCCGGAAAACTTAATAACATACACATAGAAGATTAATAACATACACATCAGAACAACAGAAATAGGTGTGACATCATTATTAGGTGTGACATTAGGGTTTATTGCCCAAGAAAAGAATAACGTATAAAACAAACAAAAACATAACTTGCCTCGTGCTTTCTAAATGTTGGATATTTCTACATAAACTATATTAATTTTTCTGTCAGGTGAAATAAGTTTGCATATCATAAACAGATGTATGTGCTGATTAGTGTCATTCAGGTGAAAGAACGTGTTGTATAACATAATGATATGTGGCTCAGTTCTACTAAGTTACAGAAACGTGTTGTATAACATAATGATATGTGACTCAGTTCTACTAAGTTACAGGAACGTGTTGTATAACATAATGATATGTGGATCAGTTCTACTAAGTTACAGGAACGTGCTGTATAACATAACGATATGTGACTCAGTTCTACTAAGTTACAGGAACGTGTTGTATAACATAACGATATGTGACTCAGTTCTACTAAGTTACAGGAACGTGTTGTATAGCATAAGGATATGTGGCTCAGTTCTACTGAGTTACAGGAACGTGCTGTATAACATAACGATATGTGACTCAGTTCTACTAAGTTACAGGAACGTGCTGTATAACATAATGATATGTGGCTCAGTTCTACTAAGTTACAGGAACGTGCCGTATAACATAATGATATGTGACTCAGTTCTACTAAGTTACAGGAACGTGCTGTATAACATAATGATATGTGGCTCAGTTCTACTAAGTTACAGGAACGTGCTGTATAACATAACGATATGTGACTCAGTTCTACTAAGTTACAGGAACGTGCTGTATAACATAACGATATGTGGCTCAGTTCTACTAAGTTACAGGAACGTGTTGTATAACATAACGATATGTGGTTCAGTTCTACTAAGTTACAGGAACGTGTTGTATAACATAACGATATGTGGCTCAGTTCTACTAAGTAACAGGAACGTGTTGTATAACATAAGGATATGTGGCTCAGTTCTACTAAGTAACAGGAACGTGTTGTATAACATAAGGATATGTGGCTCAGTTCTACTAAGTAACAGGAACGTGTTGTATAACATAACGATATGTGACTCAGTTCTACTAAGTTACAGGAACGTGTTGTATAACATAACGATATGTGACTCAGTTCTACAAAGTAACAGGAACGTGTTGTATAACATAAGGATATATGACTCAGTTCTACTAAGTAACAGGAACGTGTTGTATAACATAAGAATATGTGGCTCAGTTCTACTAAGTTACAGGAACGTGTTGTATAACATAACGATATGTGGCTCAGTTCTACTAAGTAACAGGAACGTGTTGTATAACATAAGGATATGTGGCTCAGTTCTACTAAGTAACAGGAACGTGTTGTATAACATAACGATATGTGACTCAGTTCTACTAAGTTACAGGAACGTGTTGTATAACATAACGATATGTGACTCAGTTCTACTAAGTAACAGGAACGTGTTGTATAACATAAGAATATGTGGCTCAGTTCTACTAAGTTACAGGAACGTGTTGTATAACATAACGATATGTGGCTCAGTTCTACTAAGTAACAGGAACGTGTTGTATAACACTACGATGTCCTGTTTTGAAACATTACGAGCTCGATAGCGACATCTGCTTAAACATTAATAAATATAAACAAATTATTAAAGGATGAACTACATAAACCACCTGCGACTTTTCTTTGTTTTTGTAGAGTAACATGAGACTACCTGCTATTTCTACTGCAGTGAATCGAAAGTATATTAACGTTGTAAGTCCGCAGATTTACCAGTATCTAGTCGGGACTGTTTTTTATTGTGACAAAAAATTCTTTGTGTTTCTACTGCAAAAATGTTGAAACAACGATTTGAGTAAAAACAAATTAAAGGCCTTCATGATTAAATGCTACTCAGAAGGTTGAAACAACGAGTTAAGTAAAAACAAGTTAAAGGCCTTCATGATTAAATGCTACTCAGAAAGTTGTTACTTACATTATCATGTTTTGTTGGCGTGACCTATTGTACAACAACTCTTTTATTTCTTACAATATTTGGACGAAACAAACAATTTCGTCAATTTATTTTCACTTACATTTTTAGCCTCTTTGATCAGAAGAAATGAAGCCTCGCTTCCTTCCGCGAATCGTCTAATCATATAAGCGCATCTTAAAATCGGAACTGAAACACGATCAGGCAATGACGAGAGAAGGCGTGGGGTATCCCCCCCCCAATTGTGTTAGACTTCGCTAAGCCGAATGGAAGCAAAAATATTTTCGCTTGGGACATGTGGAATTTTAAAATATTCTGTTCTACGACTGGCGATTTGCTTTAATGAAGGAAAAAATAGCAAGCAAAGAACGAACATCGCAAAGTGAACTTTACAGCAGCTGAGGTTGCGTTTCGATGCTCAGAGGTTCCGTCACTCGAGACTTCGCTTCGAGCGGTCACTCAAGGGTAGGGAGATTGATACAAATCTTTGTTAATAGCGACTGTTTTCGTTTTACGACACAACTGTGACAAACTAACGAGAAAATAAACGCTTCTATTTTTCTAGCAAGCCTGTCATATAAATGCCGTTTCGGTCTTATCTTTCGTTAGAAAACTGTCTCTGGTTTCTTTGAATCTGTTTAACTCGGTTGATACATTTTGTTTACATTGCCTTCCATATACAGAAGAGTTATACATATAAATACCTATGTATTAAAAATCACACTTTTCGCTAACTCGTAGGATGACAGTATATGTTGTTAAAACCAAATATTTCGCGCTTTTTCAACTCGTAATCGTTGCTAAACGTATCTTGTCACGCTTTCATCCCGTCGTGGCTTCTTTGTAGATGCATTTTATCACTCGGATATACAAGTAATTCATTTGTGTAATACTATATCTGGATCATTTATGAGTGAGCGTGCTCTATTCATAATGGTTACTCGTGGGTAAGTTATGAATGAACATACTACGCTGGCACTTTTAAAAGATGTTACTTTAGGTTGTTCTGTTGTGAATAGAATTTACATTGATGGTACCAGTTGTGACTGAACGTCGTACTTTTGTAGTTCTCCCAATACATCTTAATTTATCATTCAATTACAAAGGAACGTGGATATAACTATATTTTGATCAGTTATTAATGAACGTACTGTTTTTGATAGAGGTTATTTAATATTAAGCAATTATAAATGAACGAAGCACAACTGGTGCATATTCTGATAGAAGGTGTTTTACTCGGATCGGTTATAAATAAACGCCGTACAACTGGTACGTATTCTGATAGGAGGTGTTGTGCTTGGATCGGTTATAAATGATACATCTAGTTAGGGAAGTAACCACCACAGGCGGAATATGTCAGTACATCAGTACAGAGGCAGTTATCGAAGTAATGAATATTTACGGCGCATGGAAATATATTTTAATTGAAATAAATACTTTTAGAAATAATATTATTAAATGTCGTTCCATTTCTGAACATCTCACCGATCTTGGTTGATAAAATATTCAGTTTTCCAAGCGTTCTACTAGAGTTGTTTGTTTTGGACATTTGTGCAGAACTATACTATAGTTACTTGAATTTCTAGAGGGAGGGGTAGCTACTGCTAACCCTTTCGCTATTTTGATCGAAAAGAGGTTTCAGAGTCACTCTTATAACGCATGCAAGGCCTTCAACCACGGAGCATGTCCTTGTTCTAATGGAACGTGAACCTTGGCCCCTTACATCAACAGTCCAGTACAACAAGGTTAAAGCCATGTCAAGCCTACTAAGTCCGGCTTCACTGGTTGCAAGTGTTGAAAATCGCTTTTATTGATATGTTTTGTGGTCTATACAGAATATTGTATTCGCTATGAAGCGACGACTGGTGGTTAGGGCAATAGAGCCGCAATTTGCGGGTAGCGAGCTCGAATAATCGTCACACAAAACATGTCCGCCCTTTCAGCCGTGGGGGCGTTATAATGTTACGGTCAATCCCATTCCTCGTTGGTAAAAGAGTAGCCCAAGAGTTAGCGCTGGGTGGTGTTAACTGACTGCCTTCCCTCTAGTCTTACACTGGTAAATTAGGGACAGCTAGTGTGTAGATAGTCATTGTGTAGCTTTGCGCAAAATTCAACAAACAAACAAACAGTTGTTATGAGGCGTACGTGAAATCACTCACTCAACGTCATTTCACGATTAGACACAATAGTTATGGAAAAAAAAACCAGTAATAACTGTTACGTTGTTAAGGAGACAATTTCACTTTAATATGAGCGGGCTAACAGCAAGCGCGTGCTGGTAATCGTTAGTTTTCATCAGAACTCTTTCATTTAACTTTTTACGGTTGAAGTCGATAGACAAGTGATGGAGAACTCGAGTAGTAATTACTGTTGTTATTATTATAGCATCTTCAGGAAGAGACGTCACCATTTCAAACTCATGTCCACAAAGTGTTGAGTGTTGTACGAGGTATGACTTACGTAATTATTCACCAATTCTGATACTGTTCGTGACTTGGCGGTCATGACTGTCTCCTTGAATCACGTATGGTTTCCTAAACTCCTAATACTTTCTAAGTTATCGTATAATAATGTGCCCATTAGCAGTAATAAGTATATATACTTTCTCACGGTAATGGTTTTCGTCAATATAATAAGCTGTTTACAAAGACAATTGTCGTCTCACTCTAAGCGTTATGTTATTACTATCTCCGCCTTTAGTCAGTTTGCTTATTGTCTGGTTTGACTAAAACTATACCTCTTAAAGTCATGGATGGGAATTAAGCTAAGACTAAATATCTGGAAGTTTGACGTTTATTATGCTTAAAAAACAACAAAAGAAACAAACTAAATAATGAGTTGTGGAATATTTCTAATATTTGTAAGTGGACGTATTGTTGTTCCGTTCTACTTGTCACGTGAGTTTCGACAAACATGATTAGTTCGAAAATGAAGGATCGAACCGTCTAGGCTTAGTTTTGTAAAACCTGAGACTAACGTCGTTAACGGTCACCGGGTTTCTTAAACAGCAACTTAGCGATATGTGGTCATTTTTTACTAGCCCACTGACATACGGAAACAAGAAATAACTATTGACTTATACACTCAAACACAGCGTTCTTTCTCACTGAGTTACTCTGGCTAGCTTAATATATGGAGGAAGTATGTCGTCAGGCTTACTTCTTTATATATGGAGGAAATATGTCGCCAGGCCTACTTCTTAATATATAAAGGAAGTATGTCGCCAGGCCTACTGCTTAATATATGGAGGAAGTATGTCGCCAGGCCTACTTCTTAATATATGGAGGAAGTATGTCGTCAGGCCTACTTCCAGAGGTTAAATAATTATAATAGTTTGTTTCTAGCTAAGTACAAAGCTACACAATAGGCTGGCTATTTATGCTGCATTCACCATGGGTTGATAGTGTTATAAACCTTCAGACGTATCGCTCAGTCAACGGAGGAAAGAAATTCACTAAGAAACAGAAATAGTTGCTTTTCACTGCTAGGTGTCGGTGTCGTTAATGAGTTATATATGAAAGAGTTTGGCTTGGTTTGTTTTGCATTTCGCGCAAAGCTACACAAAGCCTATTTGCGCTAGCCGTCCCTAATTTAGCAGTGAAACACTAAAGGGAAGGCAGCTAGTCATCATCACCAACCCCCGCCAACTCTTGGGCTACCCTTTTGCCAACGAAAAGTTGGATTGACCGAAACATTATAACGTCACCACGTCTGAAAGGGCGAGTATATTTGGTGTTACAGGAATTCGAACCCGTGACATATGAAAGAAAGGTTATGAAATGTAATTGATCAGATTGGAACTCATGTTTAGGTCCCAATATTCAACCCGTCAGTACCCACATATATATGTATATATTTATATAGTCATCTTTGTCAATAGACAGAGATGAGGCTATGACATCAATCTTATCCGGATGTCGTGGATAACATGTTGCTGTCAACTCGTATACAGATGACGTCATCATTATCCCCGTATTTTGATAAGTAAAACCATAATTCCGAGAACAACAGAAAACTGACAGATGGTAATATGGTAACTAAATGCAGTCGACAAAAAGTAATACACCTGAGACTTCACCAACAGATCAGTAAATGTAATAATCTACAAATTATAATACGATGAGCTAAATCAGTGAGCTACATGTGAAAACACGTTAAAATTAAAATTTGACTAGTGTTGCTATGACAACACAGAAGCACCTACCAGATTCGCAGGTTCAATGGATTGTTTTCGTCTTTTTATCAAATCATATCTATCTGTCGACGTATTTTTTCTCCATTTCATTATATAATTCTAAATTCACTTTTACATTCGTCATTCTAATCAAATGATATTCTTGTATTCTTCAATTTCTCAGTTTGGAATTAATTAATTATTTGTTTGTTTTCAGGTCGTTTTTTTTTCCATTACTCTCAAGTTATATCAGTAGGGACTTCCTTCCAACTGTGTTTCATGTTGATTTGTTTAACCCTTACTTTGTATCCATAGGGTCTTCCATCAAATAAATTCTCAGTTCATCTATATCGTTCCGTGGCCCAGCATGGCCAAGCAAGGCGTGCGACTCGTAATCTGAGGGTCGAGGGTTCGCATCGCCGTCGCGCCAAACATGCTCGCCTTTTCATCCGTGGGGGCGTTATAATGTGACGGTCAATCCCACTATTTGTTGGTAAAAGAGTAGCCCAAGAGTTGGCGGTGGGTGGTGATGACTAGCTGCCTTTCCTCTAGTCTTACACTACTAAATTAAGGACGGCTAGCACAGATAGCCCTCGAGTAGCTTTGTGCGAAATTAAAAAAAACAAACAAAACAAACATTTATATGGGCAACTCCATATGTCATAGTGCAGATATCAAAATGTATTTATATCGTAGTGTATATGTCATAGTGTAATTATATCATAACTATATATCATGGTGTATTTCAAAATGTGGCATTTCTTGCACCTTATTCTACTGACCATATATTCCGACTTCATATGATAAGAGATCAGAATCAAAATACACACAACGTGACACATTTATGCACTACTGTTTAAAAATGTGTGATATCACTGTAATAAACTGTAATATTTCAACAACACGCTAATACGTATCTCACGTCTTATTCTATGGATGTTACAATGTGTCTTGTGAGTGAGTGTTGATCGATTAAAAACACACACCTTGTTCAGATGTTTCTTCCATTACTAGTAATTTCTGTCCATAGAGACATTATTCAAACAACGAGGCTTTAATACATGGAACCAGTCCCTTCTGGGAAGTCTTTTAGCAATTATATTGTACTTATAATTCTTCTTATTAAAAGCTGTTTCATTAATGTTGTACAGAATATTTATATTTCTAATATATAACATAATTATTTCCTTTATAATTTAAATTTGGTTTTTCAAAATATCTCACGTAAGGTGCGTTACATCTCGCGTTTACTACATTCAACTTGTTTGTTATTCAAAGTGGTTTGATCAGGTTCATCCCGCGTAACACACTCCGCAAGAAGCGTTTTATTCTTTATCTGGTAACGGCTTCGTGACGACGAGAAACCCACTTGAAGTAAAAATGTATTTCTAAACAGCTGGTACGGGTATTAAAACTTTTACTAAATATAGAGCAGAGAACAACGTTTTGACCCTCTTTGGTCATCTTCAGATTTACAGTTGCAAACTCTCTCTCTGTTACCCTGAAGATGACCTAAGAAGGTCGAAACGTTGTTCTCATTTTATTTTAATAAATGTTTTAATACCCATACCAGCTGTCTCGAAATACATTTTTCGGAATAACTTTGTTTGTGAACTGTACAATGTCGTATATAAAACTGCCTTGTAGTCGACTGTGGATGTTACCGTGGATTTTCACGGGAGAAATGAACGAAACGTTTGGCTAATAAAAGTATAATAAGAATTACATATTAACTGCTATTGTAGCCAATAGAAAAATCTTTACTTTCTTAGTGCTTTAACTGTACTTTATGAACTGAAGTAGCTCAATAAATAAAACTTTTACGTCCGATTAATTACTCTGCACAACAAAGTTTTTGCTTCTTGAACACTGTTAGGTGTTCCTTATGGATGTTTTGCTGCTGATCACGAAAATCACATCCAAATTTGCCCATCACGTACAGTTTCATCGAAATCTTCAGTTTTACCAGGACATTGCTACAATAGAAACACGATATTAGGGCAACTGGAATCCATCAATGCTTGCTGACTAACTGTTGGACACTGCAACGTGATGCACCGGACATTAAACACAAGCGAAAATCAGGAGCAAAACACTTTTAATTATGTTGAACTTAATAGTGTATTAGAAACATAAACGTAATTAAATATGTTATTGCCAGTAAACAGTTAACTGTCTATTTCTTAGAGTTCCTGGGTGATGAAGCAAAACCAAAACTATATTTGTACATACCCACCAGGTACCTGTCACAATCAGCAAAAACTGTTCAGGAAGCAAAACTTTTCAAAAATATTGTTGTGCAGTATAATTTTGTAAACAATGTATCGCATGATGTCGTGGGAGAACAACAACAAGATATGTTTATCTGCATTTTTATCTTATAGAAAACCCACATCGAACTACCTGCTGTGTCCACCGTGGGTAATCGAACCCCTGATTTTAGCGTTGTAAATCCGTAGACTTACCGTTGACCAAGCGGTGGACGTTTTATTGGCTAAAGACATAAAAAACTTTTGATATTTTCATTTTTGTATAAAACAAAACTAATGTATTTTATATAAATACCATACCAACACATCTCTGTTGGTATTTCATGTTCCTATTAATACCATACCAACACGTCTCTGTTGGTATTCCATGTTCCTATTAATACCGTTTATATTGGTGGTGTTTAATGTTCCTATTGTTACAGTTTATATTGTTGGTGTTTCATGTTCCTATTGTTACCGTTTATATTGTTGGTGTTTCATGTTCCTGTTGTTACCGTTTATATTGTTGGTGTTTCATGTTCCTATTGTTACCGTTTATATTGGTGGTGTTTAATGTTCCTATTAATACCGTTTATATTGGTGGTGTTTAATGTTCCTATTAATACCGTTTATATTGGTGGTGTTTAATGTTCCTATTAATACCGTTTATATTGGTGGTGTTTAATGTTCCTATTAATACCGTTTATATTGGTGGTGTTTAATGTTCCTATTAATACCGTTTATATTGGTGGTGTTTAATGTTCCTATTAATACCGTTTATATTGGTGGTGTTTAATGTTCCTATTAATACCGTTTATATTGGTGGTGTTTAATGTTCCTATTAATACCGTTTATATTGGTGGTGTTTCATGTTCCTATTAATACCGTTTATATTGGTGGTGTTTCATGTTCCTATTAATACCGTTTATATTGGTGGTGTTTCATGTTCCTATTAATACCGTTTATATTGTTGGTGTTTCATGTTCCTATTGTTACCGTTTATATTGGTGGTGTTTAATGTTCCTATTGTTACCGTTTATATTGGTGGTGTTTCATGTTCCTATTGTTACCGTTTATATTGGTGGTGTTTCATGTTCCTATTGTTACCGTTTATATTGGTGGTGTTTAATGTTCCTATTAATACCGTTTATATTGATGGTGATTAATGTTCCTATTAATATTAATGTGTGTAGTATGCACATTGTAACACCAGACCTTATCTGACTTGAAGATGTTATGTGTGTAGTGTGGACATTGTAACACCAGACCTTGTCTGACCTGAAGAAGTTATTTGTGTCGTATGCACATTGTAACACCAGACCTTGTCTGACGTAATTTCGTGTATTTCTAAATGCTAGCTTTCCGTGGAAAATCCTCACGAATTTGAGATTTTTCTTGTGACTTAGTTTACAACATTTTATACTGATAAATTGATAATACCAGATACAAAATACTCTAGCTGTCTAAAATGATTTTATACTGAAAATAAAATATAAGTTAAATTACATAGGAAAGACTTGGACAATGAAGAAGTGATTGTTATTTTACAAACTTTTAAAGTTTTTATTGTCTGTTATTATTCAGTAACAAGATAAACACAAAGTCTAGTGTAAAAAAAAAATGACTTCTTGGATTGAAATCCCACATAACTAAAGGTAGGTCCGAGTTCACAAGTAAATAAAGTTTGATGTAAACTCTATTTAGGTGATGACCCAAATAGCTTAGGAGAAAATGTACCGACATTATAAACAGGCTTCGAAATCCGTGGTTGGTACATTATGTAGCTTTGTATTGATGGATATATACATATAGGAGCATATATAGACTGGTGTCTGGGCGTCCACGTTTTTGTTAGAGAGTCGAAACGTTTTAACTCTAATTTGTCAAAGTATAAAAAACACCAGAATAAATTATGCATGTGTTGGTAGATGGCTGTCATTTTACCGATAATGAAAAATATTTCTTGAGTAGTATTTCAAAGTATGGTCTATGAATGAGTGATTTTTATTACTTTCTGATAAAAGAAAGAATAATTTAGGTACTGCTGTAATAAGCATACATTGACGCAGGCCTCGTCAGAGGTTTGTCAAGGTACAATGTGAAAAGTACGTATAATAAAATTACGCTGTTATTTCTTGCCTTGAAGCTGGAGTTAATTCGTTGCACACGAAGCTAGTGTTCTTGCCTATTATACGTATGTGAATGGATTCTATATAAGGCTTGTTTACTATAATTGCCAATGGTGAGTCTGTAATTGCGTCTAAGGTGCCCGATGCTTTGAAATGTAATCACACATTATAATGTAGAGGCGCCATTGTTTAACTGTATTCGTACAGTTTAATTCGTAGAGGTTTTCTCGTTTAGTGTGTGGGTTTTCCGTATAGCAAAGCCACATCGGGATATCTGCTGAGCCCACCGAGAGGAATCGAACCCCTGATTTTAGGGTTGTAAATCCGTAGACTTACCCGCTGTACCGGTGGAGGATTTTTTGTTTAGTTAAGAGAAGCTTATGATAAAAGTAAGGGTGATTGTTTCAGTGTAGTGAAAACGAAATAAAGCAGCAAGTTGGAGTAGGTAATCAAATATTGTAGCTTGAAATTCTTACAAGTGTTTTTATTTCACATAATCAATTTGGTAATTATTATTACAAAATGAAATAATTTGTTCAAAAACCCATACAAGTCATAAAATTACTTATCATATTAATTGCTTTCAACTAGCCAACAGTTAGAGGCCAACTAACTATATCAAGCACTTTAAAATTCTCCTGAAAAGGACAAGTCAACTATTCTAAAGCGCCCGAGTTCTGAGTCTCGTTTTGAAAATGTATATAAAGCACTGTTACTGTCAGATAATAAAACAAATTATATACCAAGGAAATTAACAATTCTGCTATGTACTAAAGTCGGTTTTCCATCGCTAACGCACTTGTCACAAACAGTTTTGGAAATAGAAACAAGCGTGCAAATAAACAAACACAACTTCGTTACTTATTAATGTTCCAGCGGACACGGCACTTTTTTGTCTTTTGCTATATTAAAAACACAAACTCAGAATGTTTATCCCTTGAGTAAGAAACCGAATGAATCAGTAATCAATCAACAATCAATAAAACTCTCGTTTTACGCCGTTCGAAACGTTTTCTAACCTTTCAAGAGGACTGTAGTCGTCACGTCATACGACAGCTTTCTATAGATTATAAATAATAACAACACCTAAGTTTTCAAAGAATTAACAAACAGCCTGAACACAATTTTATTTGTGTAGTTAAACAAATAATCGGTGGTGTATTTAAAGTTTTGGCACCTGGTGTTATCTGCTTGTAACCTTTTATTGCATCCACTAAACGTCTGTTCCTAACTTCCCCTCTCATCTCCATCATTTGTCAAAATAGGCCTAATGCACGTACGCTTCCGCCAGAGGGCACACTTTGATCCACTCTGAAGTTTTGGCTGTCGAGTGGAGTGATTATTAGGCTTAACACGTGTTGACATAAGGCGTGGTCTGTAACTACACTAATGTTGTTATTCTGATAAGACAAGTGTTTTGTTCTGATATTTTCTTTCCCACAAAATTCGTGTGTGGCCAGACGTGAGGTACAAATGTCACGTAGTACAACTACGTGTCGGTTTAGGGACTGTGTTTAAATAAATAGGTAATGATAGCGCTATGTGTAATTATATAAATAAGAATACATAATCGCAACAGACATAACGTTCATGTAATATTATTCCCATATTAGAAAGCATTATTAAAAGCACGTGCGTTCATTTCATGTAAACTGACTTATCTTTATCGTTAACTTTGCCCTGATACTCAGTCAGTTCTTACTAACGACTAATTGTACAAATAGTAAATAAATATTTTGTTCTAAACTCTAATTTGATAAGCGCTACCGACACAGAAAGACATTACATGTACAGCGTAGAAAATTTCAATAACTACTTTCTGTTCCAATCCCGGACTAAACCAATCAGTTATTACCTCCACATCCGGCTTCTGGATAAAGCAACCGTCAGTGCTTCCATTTCTCAGCAACTAGTCAATATTATCATTGTCGTCTCTGAACTTGGCAACCAGTCAGTATTTCTATTTACAGCTCTTCCGTATCCGGTTATGAGCTAAGCAGTGAATGAGAATTTTGATATCCGGTTTTGGCTAAGTAACCACTGAAAACTTCTATACCAGGTTTCGGGTTGAGCAACCAGTGAGTATTTCCATAAGTGGCCCGGTATGGCCAAGCGTATTAAGACGTGCGACTCGTAATCTGAGGGTCGCGGGTTCGCATCCCCGTTGCGCCAAACATGCTCGCCCTTTCAGCCGTGGGGGCGTTATAATATAACGCCCAATCCCAGTATTCGTTGGTAAAAAGAGTAGCCCAAGAGTTGGCGGTGGGTGGTGATGACTAGCTGCCTTCCCTCTAGTCTTACACTGCTAAATTAGGGACGGCTAGCACAGATAGCCCTCGAGTAGCTTTGTGCGAAATTCCAAAAAACAAACATTTCCGTAAGCGGTTTCGGATTAAGCAAACAAAGAGTACATCCGTATCCGGTATTAGCTAAGTAACCAGTGAGTACTTCCATATCCGGTTTCGGCTAAGAAGTGAATGAGAAAATCCATATTAAACCCCATCTAAGTATCTAGTGTGTGTTTCTTTTTTTATATCAAAGCCACATTGGACTATCTGCTTATCTGCTGAGCCCACCGAGGGGAATCGAACCCCCTGAATTTAGCGTTGTAAATCCGGAGACATACGGCTGTACTAGCGGGTGGCTAAGTGTCTAGTAACACAATGTATTCGTAACTGCTGTGTAACAAAACACGATTGAATAAACAATGCTTCAATATTTGGTAATGCACAAACATACCATTACTAGAACAATTGCGTCTTGCTACTTGACCAATCAAGGTAATAAATAACTAGAAATACATTTGAAACGTACGTATGATGAAATTTTCCTTTAAGTTTCAATAATAGTTTTGTAGCAGGAACCACAACGGAACCGACATTTAAGCAAAGCAAAAATGCTCGTGTTAACATACACTCTGAGACAGAACAAATGGACTAGTTGTCCATTTTATATTTTTACGAACAAAAAGACAGCACAGTTGAAGTAGAAACAACGCCCTCTTTACTTAAATACGTCGTTACTGTTTATTCCAAACACAAACATTTACAAGTTTTAACTAAAAACCTCTAGAATAAGCAATCACAAGGTGAGCAACTAGAAATTCAACATTTGTCAACACTTCAGTTAAATGTTGTTCATTCACGACACGTTTAATCTGCAAAGAAAGCAGCAGCACAAAGAAATCATTATATGTTATACTGAATACATGAACCAACATAGACATCATTATATGTTATACTGAATACATGAACCAACATAGACATCATTATATGTTATACTGAATACATGAACCAACATAGACATCATTATATGTTATACTGAATACATGAACCAACATAGACATCATTATATGTTATACTGAATACATGAACTAACATAGACATCATAATATGTTATACTGAATACATGAACCAACATAGACATCATTATATGTTGTACTGAATGCAGGAACCAACATATACATCATTATATGTTATACTGAATGCAGGAACAACCAACATAGACATCATTATATGTTATACTGAATACATAAACCAACATAGATATCATTATATGTTATACTGAATGCATGAACCAACATAGACATCATTATATGTTATACTGAATACATGAACCAACATAGACATCATTATACGTTATACTGAATACATGAACCAACATAGACATCATTATATGTTATACTGAATACATGAACCAACATAGACATCATTATATGTTATACTGAATACATGAACCAACATAGACATCATTATATGTTATACTGAATACATGAACCAACATAGACATCATTATATGTTATACTGAATACATGAACCAACACAGACATCATTATATGTTATACTGAATACATGAACCAACATAGACATCATTATATGTTATACTGAATACATGAACCAACATAGACATCATTATATGTTATACTGAATACATGAACCAACATAGACATCATTATATGTTATACTGAATACATGAACCAACATAGACATCATAATATGTTATACTGAATACATGAACCAACATAGACATCATTATATGTTATACTGAATGCACGAACAACCAACATAGACATCATTATATGTTATACTGAATGCAGGAACCAACATAGATATCATTATATGTTATATTGAATACATGAACCAACATAGACATCATTATATGTTATACTGAATACATGAACCAACATAGACATCATTGTATTTTATACTGAATACATGAACCAACATAGACATTAATATATGTCATACTGAATGCAGGAACCAACATAGACATCATTATGTGTTATACTGAATACATGAACCAACATAGACATCATTATATGTTATACTGAATGCAGGAACCAACATAGATATCATTATATGTTATACTGAATGCATGAACCAAAATAGACATCATTATATGTTATACTGAATGCAGGAACCAACATAGACATCATTATATGTTATACTGAATGCAGGAACCAACATAGACATCATTGTATGTTATACTGAATGCAGAAACCAACACAGACATCATTGAATGTTATACTGAATACATGAACCAACATAAACATCATTGTATGTTATACTGAATACATGAACCAACATAAACATCATTATACGTTATACTGAATACAAGAACCAAAATAGACATCATTGTATGTTATACTGAATACATGAACCAACATAGACATCATTATATGTTATACTGAATAAATGAACCAACATAGACATCATTCTTTGTTATATTGAATACATGAACCAACATAGACATCATTATATGTTATACAGAATAGATGAACCAACATAGACATCATTGTATTTTATACTGAATACATGAACCAATATAGACATCAATGCATGTTATTCTGAATGGAGGAACCAACATAGACATCATTGTATTTGATACTGAATGCAGGAACCAACATAGACATCATTATATGTTATACTGAATACATGAACCAACATAGACATCATTATATGTTATACTGAATACATGAACCAACATAGACATCATTATATGTTATACTGAATACATGAACCAACACAGACATCATTATATGTTATACTGAATACATGAACCAACATAGACATCATTATATGTTATACTGAATACATGAACCAACATAGACATCATAATATGTTATACTGAATACATGAACCAACATAGACATCATTATATGTTATACTGAATACATGAACCAACATAGACATCATTATATGTTATACTGAATACATGAACCAACATAGACATCATTATATGTTATACTGAATACATGAACCAACATAGACATCATTCTTTGTTATATTGAATACATGAACCAACATAGACATCATTATATGTTATACAGAATAGATGAACCAACATAGACATCATTGTATTTTATACTGAATACATGAACCAATATAGACATCAATGCATGTTATTCTGAATGGAGGAACCAACATAGACATCATTGTATTTGATACTGAATGCAGGAACCAACATAGACATCATTATATGTTATACTGAATACATGAACCAACATAGACATCATTATATGTTATACTGAATACATGAACCAACATAGACATCATTATATGTTATACTGAATACATGAACCAACACAGACATCATTATATGTTATACTGAATACATGAACCAACATAGACATCATTATATGTTATACTGAATACATGAACCAACATAGACATCATAATATGTTATACTGAATACATGAACCAACATAGACATCATTATATGTTATACTGAATACATGAACCAACATAGACATCATTATATGTTATACTGAATACATGAACCAACATAGACATCATTATATGTTATACTGAATACATCAACCAACATAGACATCATTATATGTTATACTGAATACATGAACCAACACAGACATCATTATATGTTATACTGAATAAATGAACCAACATAGACATCATTATATGTTATACTGAATACATGAACCAACATAGACATCATTATATGTTATACTGAATACATGAACCAACATAGACATCATTACATGTTATACTGAATACATGAACCAACATAGACATCATAATATGTTATACTGAATACATGAACCAACATAGACATCATTATATGTTATACTGAATGCAGTAACCAACATATACATCATTATATGTTATACTGAATGCACGAACAACCAACATAGACATCATTATATGTTATACTGAATGCAGGAACCAACATAGATATCATTATATGTTATATTGAATACATGAACCAACATAGACATCATTATATGTTATACTGAATACATGAACCAACATAGACATCATTGTATTTTATACTGAATACATGAACCAACATAGACATTAATATATGTCATACTGAATGCAGGAACCAACATAGACATCATTATGTGTTATACTGAATACATGAACCAACATAGACATCATTATATGTTATACTGAATGCAGGAACCAACATAGATATCATTATATGTTATACTGAATGCATGAACCAAAATAGACATCATTACATGTTATACTGAATGCAGGAACCAACATAGACATCATTATATGTTATACTGAATGCAGGAACCAACATAGACATCATTGTATGTTATACTGAATGCAGAAACCAACACAGACATCATTGAATGTTATACTGAATACATGAACCAACATAAACATCATTGTATGTTATACTGAATACATGAACCAACATAAACATCATTATACGTTATACTGAATACAAGAACCAAAATAGACATCATTGTATGTTATACTGAATACATGAACCAACATAGACATCATTATATGTTATACTGAATACATGAACCAACATAGACATCATTCTTTGTTATATTGAATACATGAACCAACATAGACATCATTATATGTTATACAGAATAGATGAACCAACATAGACATCATTGTATTTTATACTGAATACATGAACCAATATAGACATCAATGCATGTTATTCTGAATGGAGGAACCAACATAGACATCATTGTATTTGATACTGAATGCAGGAACCAACATAGACATCATTATATGTTATACTGAATACATGAACCAACATAGACATCATTATATGTTATACTGAATACATGAACCAACATAGACATCATTATATGTTATACTGAATACATGAACCAACACAGACATCATTATATGTTATACTGAATACATGAACCAACATAGACATCATTATATGTTATACTGAATACATGAACCAACATAGACATCATAATATGTTATACTGAATACATGAACCAACATAGACATCATTATATGTTATACTGAATACATGAACCAACATAGACATCATTATATGTTATACTGAATACATGAACCAACATAGACATCATTATATGTTATACTGAATACATGAACCAACATAGACATCATTATATGTTATACTGAATACATGAACCAACACAGACATCATTATATGTTATACTGAATACATGAACCAACATAGACATCATTATATGTTATACTGAATACATGAACCAACATAGACATCATTATATGTTATACTGAATACATGAACCAACATAGACATCATTACATGTTATACTGAATACATGAACCAACATAGACATCATAATATGTTATACTGAATACATGAACCAACATAGACATCATTATATGTTATACTGAATGCAGTAACCAACATATACATCATTATATGTTATACTGAATGCACGAACAACCAACATAGACATCATTATATGTTATACTGAATGCAGGAACCAACATAGATATCATTATATGTTATATTGAATACATGAACCAACATAGACATCATTATATGTTATACTGAATACATGAACCAACATAGACATCATTGTATTTTATACTGAATACATGAACCAACATAGACATTAATATATGTCATACTGAATGCAGGAACCAACATAGACATCATTATGTGTTATACTGAATACATGAACCAACATAGACATCATTATATGTTATACTGAATGCAGGAACCAACATAGATATCATTATATGTTATACTGAATGCATGAACCAAAATAGACATCATTATATGTTATACTGAATGCAGGAACCAACATAGACATCATTATATGTTATACTGAATGCAGGAACCAACATAGACATCATTGTATGTTATACTGAATGCAGAAACCAACACAGACATCATTGAATGTTATACTGAATACATGAACCAACATAAACATCATTGTATGTTATACTGAATACATGAACCAACATAAACATCATTATACGTTATACTGAATACAAGAACCAAAATAGACATCATTGTATGTAATACTGAATACATGAACCAACATAGACATCATTATATGTTATACTGAATACATGAACCAACATAGACATCATTCTTTGTTATATTGAATACATGAACCAACATAGACATCATTATATGTTATACAGAATAGATGAACCAACATAGACATCATTGTATTTTATACTGAATACATGAACCAATATAGACATCAATGCATGTTATTCTGAATGGAGGAACCAACATAGACATCATTGTATTTGATACTGAATGCAGGAACCAACATAGACATCATTATATGTTATACTGAATACATGAACCAACATAGACATCATTATATGTTATACTGAATACATGAACCAACATAGACATCATTATATGTTATACTGAATACATGAACCAACACAGACATCATTATATGTTATACTGAATACATGAACCAACATAGACATCATTATATGTTATACTGAATACATGAACCAACATAGACATCATAATATGTTATACTGAATACATAAACCAACATAGACATCATAATATGTTATACTGAATACAAGAACCAACATAGACATCATTATATGTTATACTGAATACATGAACCAACATAGACATCATTATATGTTATACTGAATACATGAACCAACATAGACATCATTGTATTTTGTACTGAATACATGAACCAACATAGACATTAATATATGTCATACTGAATGCAGGAACGAACATAGACATCATTATGTGTTATACTGAATACATGAACCAACATATACATCATTATATGTTATACTGAATGCAGGAACCAACATAGATATCATTATATGTTATACTGAATGCATGAACCAAAATAGACATCATTATATGTTATACTGAATGCAGGAACCAACATAGACATCATTATATGTTATACTGAATGCAGGAACCAACATAGACATCATTGTATGTTATACTGAATGCAGGAACCAACATAGATATCATTGTATGTTATACTGAATGCAGGAACCAACATAAACATCATTGTATTTTATACTGAATACATGAACCAACATAGACATTATTATATGTTATACTGAATGCAGGAACGAACATAGACATCATTATGTGTTATACTGAATACATGAACCAACATAGACATCATTGTATGTTATACTGAATGCAGGAACCAACATAGATATCATTGTATGTTATACTGAATGCAGGAACCAACATAAACATCATTATATGTTATACTGATTGCAGGGACCAACAGAGACATCATTACATGTTATACTGAATGCAGAAACCAACATAGACATCATTATATGTTATACTGAATACATGAACCAACATAGACATCATTATATGTTATACTGAATGAAGGAACCAACATGGACATCATTATATGTTATACTGAATGCAGGAACCAACATATACATCATTGTATGTTATACTGAATGCAGGAACCAACATAGACATCATTATATGTTATACTGAATTCATGAACCAACATAGACATCATTATATGTTGTACTGAATACATGAACCAACATAGACATCATTGTATGTTATACTGAATACATGAACCAACATAGACATCATTGTATGTTATACTGAATACATGAACCAACATAAACATCATTATATGTTATACTGAATACAAGAACCAAGATAGACATCATTGTATGTTATACTGAATACATGAACCAACATAGACATCATTATATGTTATACTGAATACATGAACCAACATAGACATTATTATATGTTATATTGAATACATGAACCAACATAGACATCATTATATGTTATACTGAATAGATGAACCAACATAGACGTCATTGTATTTTATACTGAATACATGAACCAATATAGACATCATTGCATGTTATTCTGAATGGAGGAACCAACATAGACATCATTGTATTTGATACTGAATGCAGGAACCAACATAGACATCATTGTATTTTATACTGAATACATGAACCAACATAGACATTATTATATGTTATACTGAATGCAGGAACGAACATAGACATCATTATATGTTATACTGAATGCAGGAACCAACATAGACATCATTATATGTTATACTGAATCCATGAATCAACATAGACATCATTGTATTTTATACTGAATACATGAACCAATATAGACATCATTGCATGTTATTCTGAATGGAGGAACCAACATAGACATCATTGTATGTTATACTGAATACATGAACCAACATAGACATCATTATATGTTATAATGAATACATGAACCAACATAGACATCATTGTATGTTATACTGAATACATGAACCAACATAGACATCATTATATGTTATACTGAATGCAGGAACCAACATAGACATCATTATATGTTATACTGAATACATGAACCAAGATAGACATCATTATATGTTATACTGAATTCAGGAACCAACATAGACATCATTATATGTTATACTGAATTCAGGAACCAACATAGACATCATTGTATTTTATACTAAATACATGAACCAACATAGACATCATTATATGTTATACTGATTACAGGGACCAACATAGACATCATTGTATGTTATACTGAATACATGAACCAACATAGACATCATTATATGTTATACTGAATACATGAACGAACATAGACATCATTATATGTTATATTGAATACATGAACCAACATAGACATCATTATATGTTATACTGAATACATGAACCAACATAGACATCATTATATGTTATCCTGAATGCAGGAAGCAGCATAGACATCATTATATGTTATACTGAATACATGAACCAACATAGACATCATTATATGTTATACTGAATACATGAACCAACATATACATCATTGTATGTTATACTGAATGCAGGAACCAACATAGACATCAATGTATTTTATACTGAATACATGAACCAATATAGACATCATTGCATGTTATTCTGAATGGAAGAACCAACATAGACATCATTGTATTTTATACTGAATACAAGAACCAACATAGACATCATTGCATGTTATTTTGAATGGAGGAACCAACATAGACATCATTGCATGTTATTTTGAATGGAGAAACCAACATAGACATCATTATATGTTATACTGAATGGAGGAACCAACATAGACATCATTATATGTTATACTGAATGCAGGAACGAACATAGACATCATTATATGTTATATTGAATACATGAACCAACATAGACATCATTATATGTTATACTGAATACATGAACCAACATAGACATCATTGCATGTTATTTTGAATGGAGAAACCAACATAGACATCATTATATGTTATACTGAATGCAGGAACCAACATAGACATCATTATATGTTATACTGAATGCAGGAACGAACACAGGTCCCAGTCTGTGTTACACTGAATGAAAAATAACACCACAGTTATTTATAAGAAACACCAGGTTTCTGTCATACAGATTTACGTAACACAGAACTATCATTTTGTTATAAAAGAGTTCTAGTAGCTTAAAAAAAATAAAATGCTATCTTCATGATTTACAACTTTACGATTCTGCCTTAGAATTTCTCTGGTTTCACGGAGTATCTGACGTGTTGGTTTATCCTGCTGTTGTCGGGAGAGAAGGGTTTTTGTGAACTGACAGACCGAATGTTTCTACTGGCCATAAGTGGGCAGCTTCATCCCACAGAGAGTTAAAATCTCCTGGGGGTTCATGTTTTCAGTTCTCTCGTTGTTGTTACTATACAAGTTTCTACCACCAACACTTTTTCAGGACCAGGGTCATGACACTTAAACTGCCAGGTATTTGTTTTATTCTTATTTGTAACGGTAGTATCCCTCGTAATGGAATCTTCAATGATTCAAACTAGACACATGTAAGTAGCTAGACAGCTTATGAATAATTAAGTCCTTTTATCCCAAGTTTCTAACAAGAAACTAAACACTCTGTTCCTGTCAACGTTACTGAACCTACGTAATATAACTTTGTGAACATTTCTCATTTAATACTAGATTTACTTCTGTTACATGTTTTACTTAATTTACTTCTTTTACATGTTTTACTTATACTTATAACAAGCTTTTTTCAAACTTTACAAACGTATCTAGGTAACTGAGATAAGCGAGTTTTGTTCAATGTTATGGCTTAGAATACCAAGTTTTGCCCAGTACCATATATCACATAAACATTTTTTCTCCCGCATATTCCATAACTTACATAAGGCATGTTTTATCTAATGCCATATTCTATCCGTGGGAGTTTAATATTATTCACGTATAGGCATAATATAACATCTTTCTAATATGGTTACATTTGTTTGCACTGTTGCATTATTACTGATACAACGTATCTCTAGTTATTATTATCTTGCTGGAAATTTGTGTTTAGTTACTGGCTGAATATTGTTCTCTATATATTGCTTATCTAAGAACCACATAAACAAAGTTGGATGGATATACCAAGCTTCTGAGAAAGTTTCTCTACTGTTGCCAGAAGACGAAAGACACTTTTAAATATACGAGATGTAACTGGTGAAATTCCCGTAAGTGATCTGTTTCAATGATAAGTAAAACAAAGTTGAGAAAAACAAATGTGTTTTTGTTGCTTTCATCTGTCATACTATGTTGTAGTCTACATACATATTGTGAGTGGCTTACGACAGTACAAGTTAAGCGTCCCTTACGTTACGTCGTTTTAGTGTCTACTGACTGACGAACAGGCACTACTTTATAGTGGAGCGAATAGTTAAAAAAAGTAACATGCGTTGACGGCATTCGTCCAGATCTTTAGCTTTAAAATCCCTCAAACCTACCGCTGGCCAATGACGGAGAGAATTGTGTTTGATTTATAATGTATAAAAAGAAACCGCATGAATGTTTCTTCCAGGTGGCGTTGTTTTTACTAGTATTGACGTTTTTACACCATTGATATTTTAGCTTCGATCATGTTTATATAGGAGTTAGAGTTGTAGTAGCTGATACTCAAAACATTTGTCATAAACAGATGAGCAGAAATAACCCTGTCAGCTGTGTGTATACCTGTAAACAGTACGATACAAATACCCTGTCGTCAGTGTGTATACCTGTAAACAGTAGGTACAAATACCCTGTCGTCAGTGTGTATACCTGTAAACAGAACGGTACAAATACCCTGTCGTCTGTAGGTATACCTGTAAACAGCACGGTACAAATACCCTGTCGTCAGTGTGTATAGCTGTAAACAGAACGGTACAAAAACTCTGTCGTCAGTATGTATACCTGTAAACAGAACGGTACAAATACCCTGTCGTCAGTATGTATACCTGTAAACAGAACGGTACAAAAACTCTGTCGTCAGTATGTATAGCTGTAAACAGAACGGTACAAAAACTCTGTCGTCAGTATGTATAGCTGTAAACAGTATGGTACAAAAACCCTGTCGTCAGTGTGTATACCTGTAAACAGAACGGTACAAATACCCTGTCGTCAGTGTGTATACCTGTAAAGAGTACGGTACAAAAACCCTGTCGTCTGTGGGTATAATTGTAAACAGTACAGTATAATAACCCTGTCGTCGGTGTGTATTCCTATAAACAGTTAAACAAGAACCTGTCGTCAGTGTGTACACGTGTAAACAATTGAGTAAAAATGTTATCTTCCTTATGTATGTCTTTAAACAGTTCTGTTGTTTGAAGGTTATATTTCTGTATTTCTCAAGAAACTAAGTTAATGCGATACCTTTGCTAAGGGATTAAGTGTCATTGGTACAGAATTACCTTAGGACCGTGGTGCAGCAGCTCATATCTGTTTCTCAAGAAACTAAGTTGACACGATACCTTTGCTAAGGGATTAAGTGTCAATGGTACAGAATTGCCTTAAGACCGTGGTGTAGCAGCTCATATCTGTTCCTTTTTCAATTGCCTTAAGTTTTGTCAGCTTTTTCACTACTTTTTGCTGGTTCCATTCCTAACCTGTCCATAATCGAAAAAAGTGTAAAAACGTTCCTAAAACTACAGTTTCTCACGCACCTTCCTTGAAAAGAAATTTATAAAAACTGACAGACAAGTTAAAAACTAACACAACTGCACAGTTTAATTTTATTATTAGTTTTATTAGTAATAGTTCGTCAGTTTTGTATTTATTTTTCTTACTAACCTTACTATTATATTATAGTATTTTTTTTCATTTGATAAATGAAAAAAGACAGTTAAACAGCCTTACATAAGAATTTTTTTAAAAGTATGAAGTGTAATGGAATTGACAAATTAAACTGTTTAAAGAGAGTCAGTCCTTATGACAAAAGAGTCAGTCCATATGACACAACCCAGCTATACGAACTAGAGATTAAAAGAGGGAACAGTGAATAGAGACCGGCTTTTAAAAATATACAGACATTCAATACCGAATTAAAACTATACAGACACTCAATACCGGATTAAACTTATACAGGCACCCAGAACTAGCTTTTAAAAATATACAGGTACTCAGTACGAGCTTTTAAGAATTTACAGACTCTTAATACTGGCTTTTAAGAATATACAGACACTCAGTACTGGCTTTTAAGTAAAATTTACAGACACTCAGTACTAGCTTTTAAAAATATACAGACACTCAATACCGGATTAAAAATATACAGACACTCAATACCGGATTAAAAATATACAGACAATCAGTACTAGCTTTTAAAACTATACAGACACTCAATACCGGATTAAACTTATACAGGCACTCAGTACTGGCTTTTAAAAATATACAGACACTTAATACTCGCTTTTAAAAATATACAGAAATTCAGCACTGGCTTTTAAAAATTTACAGACACTCAGTACTAGCTTTTAAAAATATACAGACACTCAATACCGGCTATTAAAAATATACATACACTCAGTGCTAGCTTTTAAACATCTCCAGACACTTAGTACTGGCTTTTAAAATTTTACAGACACTTAGTACTGTTGAAAATCAGTATAATTTCATCCCAACTTTGATTCCATACCTTTTACGACTGATATAAGATATAAACAGTTGATATAAAACAAAATAATTTGTACAAATAACACAATTTTTACTTTTTCTTGTTCCTCAACAGAAAGTGTTATTTCCCGATTGCTTGTGCCTAAAGTAAATGGAAAAGACCTATTTTTATCTTCAAACTCTGCTTTCGTGACCTGGGTAATGAAATTTTCAAATTTACCCATTTTCCAGAACATTCCAGGTAGATTCAGGTAGCTGATGGAGAATTTTCTCGAACTTACAAGAATTTTCTAGAATGTTGTAGAACTTACGAGAATTTCCAAGAACCTTTTAGAATTTTCTAGAACCTTCCATAATAATATATATATATATATACAGGGGCTCACCACTCACCACATCAGTTTAGTTCTAGCTGCCTAAGTGAATACACAGATCTATCTGATTTTATCAGAGATGGCATCAAGAAGCTGTAAGCATTCTCCAGACGCATTCTGCTACGTATGTATCAACTTTATCAAGACAAGAGCGAAAAAGTACTCTGTGACAGCATCTGCTAAAAATGTATGAAGCCTACAAGGTATATTTCAACATGCCTTTCGGGTATCAAGATAAACCCTGGACATCTCATTTTATCTGCGAGCACTGAAAAAAAACTGTAGAAGGTAAGACGGACAATTTTTGCTTGTTTGAATAGTAAAATTTATATCATACAAATTTTAGACCTTTTAAAATGTAAACATCTTTTACTTTTTTAATTTCCAATAGTATAGAAAAATATCACATATAAAATATTTTGCATGAACCTCTTACACATAGTTGTGGATGAAATAAGTTTATTCTTTATAATAACAATTTTATTTTTCTCTTTTGCAAGATGGTACAGAGGAAAAAAGAGAGCCATGAAGTTCGTTATTCCAAGAACTTGGTGTGAACCCACTGACCATTCAAGCCGTTGCTACTTCTACATGGTAGACCCTTCCAAACGTCGGACTGGCAAGAATGCATCTACTATTATGTATCTCGACCTTCCATCATCCATCGCCCCAGTGTCACACTGCCCTGAGATGCCTCTACCCACTCCGCCAGAGAGAAAGCAGCCATCCTCAGAAGAGAACAGCAAATCAGAAGAGGAGGAAGACGTTGAAGATCCTGATTACAATGTCAGAGGTGCAGCTGGTGAGAGAAACCCATACTACCCCAACCAAAGAAACATCAATGACTTGATCAGAGATCTTGGTCTAACAAAGTCGAATGCCGAGCTTTTGACATCTAGGCTCAAGGAGTGGGATTTGTTAGATGAAAGTGATTTACATTACAGTCGCAAATCTCGAAAAACTACTCACTTCTAAACATTTTTGTATAACTTTAGTTTTATTCAGACCTTATGTAAATGAAAATGTGCAAATTTTACATAGAAAATAGGTTAATCTCTAAATTTCATTATCCAAGTCACAAAAGCAAAGTTTGAAGGGAATAATGACCATTTTCTGTACTTTTACAACATAAGTAATTAAGAAATAACACATACTATCCAGGAACAAACTTTGTGTTATACAGAATTATGGTTCAAACTGATTGGATAAATATTGGTATATGCTTGAAATTAGGTTCTTCTATTGTTATTCGCACACCATGCATTTGAATGTAAACATTTTACGTTGATTACAAGAGCAAATAAACTGTCCACCAAATTTGTCTGTATTGATTAAGCTATTTAACTCCATGAGATACGCAGGTGTAGAAGGTTCTGGAAAGTGACCGAAGAAACAAACATGTATTTTACTGAGTGTTGGTATAGTGGCTGCGTGTACGCGTTAGTTAAAAACACCCATTTATTTAAAAAAATATACCAGAATTTACACTTTGAGTGTCTAAAATAACGTAAGAAATTTACACGGGCGGAAAGTGAGCTGTCATCTACCATCACTGGCGGGAAAGTGAGAATTTTGTTTGTTTGTTTGTAATTAAGCACAAAGCTACACAATGTGCTATCTGTGCTCTGCCCATAACGGGTATCGAAACCCGGGTTTTAGTGGTGTGAGTCTGCAGACATGCCGCTGTGCTATTGATGGGGGAAAGCGTGAAAGGTGATGGTTATTGTTCACTTTACATTGTATTTAAATATTGCATAGCGCCATTTTGTGTCCAGTCTCTGTCATTGGTTTCTTGAGAGTTGAGGTTCTGCGAAACATGGGCAACATGCAGTGATAACATTCGTAAATAGTGTCCCCTGGGTTCGTGTCTGTTCAAGTTCTGAACAACTCTAAAGAATAACAACAAACCGTAATAAATATTCTCCAGTAACTGTGCGCAGATAACACGATTTGTGCTTTAACGCAAAACTAAGGAATGGACGATATCTCATGACGGCTGGTATGGGTATTAGCACTTTTACTAATAAAGTACAGAACAACTTTTTGACTTTCTTAGGTAATCTTCAGGCTAACAAAGACAGTGTTAGCAAACTTTGCCATGACGATTATACGAGAAGTGTAAGTCTGTTGTGTACTATGTTATCTGTTTCAGTTTACGCTAGAGTTAACTGTACACTTTTAAACTGTCTTTCTTAACCTGAAGATAAAATAAGAAGGTCCAAACGTTGTTCTGTGCTTTATTTTAATTTAAAAGTTTCAATACCCACACGAGCTGTCTTGAGATACATTTTTACTTCAAATGGGTTTCTCGTCATCATAAACAATGGACTATCTGCATTGTGCTCATTTACGGTATTGAACGCCGATTTTAGCCCTCTAGGTAGCTGATGAGTCATCAGCAGGATGTACCTTAAAACAAACTTGGTAAATCTATATTACTACAAATCAAACTTTAAAACAAACTTGGTAAATCTATATTACTACAAATTAAACTTTAAAATAAACTTGGTAAATTTATACTGCTGCAAATGAAACTTTAAAAAGAAACTTGGTAAATCTGTACTGATACAAATCAAAGCTTAAAACTAAACTTGGTAAACCTATATTGCTATAACACAAATGTAAAACAAGTGCCATTTAAAACCATTTTTTGACTATATGCTGCTGCAATAAATCTTAAAGCAAACTTGATTGGCTCGAGAAATTTACATGAAACGTGATTGGCTCTATAATGTTATCTTTAAAAGAAATTTCATTGATATGTCATACTACAATATTGTCTTTATATTGGGATAAGTATATACTGCTACAACGTGTGATATAAATCAGAAGTGAAGTGACTCGATACTCTTACGACGTGCGATATAAACCAGAACTACAGTTTCTACACACTGATAGAAGCTGTGGATTAAACCGAATTATAGTTGATATATAAGGTTAATATAATATAAAACCGCTACAAGGTTTTCTTTAAACCAAAACATTCACGACTACTTAGTGGTACCTAGTTCGCTCTGATCCAAAACTACAGAAACTATATACAACCAGAAATACTTCTCTAATCCGAACTTTTACTACTCATATATTGCTGCAAAGTGTGCTTAGTCCAAACTATAGTGAATAAATACTGCTACACGTTACGTTTTAAACTAAAGGTATGGTAGTAGCTAAATACTGCTACACGTTACGTTTTAAACTAAAGGTGCAGTAGTAGCTAAATACTGCTACACGTTACGTTTTAAACTAAAGGTACAGTAGCAGCTAAATACTGCTACACGTTACGTTTTAAACTAACGGTACAGTAGTAGCTAAATACTGCTACACGTTACGTTTTAAACTAAAGGTACAGTAGTAGCTAAATACTGCTTCCAGGTGTGATTTAAAGTGAAAGCTATAGTGACTATACGCTACTACAAGGTGTTTTAAACCAAACCTACAGAGGCTACATGGTGCCACAAGGTGTGTTTTACACCAAAACTACAGTAACTATATAATGATATAAAGTGCGCATCAAACTAAACCTACAGTGCCTATATGGTGCTACAGTGTGAGTTTTAAACCAAACCTACAAGGGATATATGGTGTTACAAGGTGTGTTTTAAACCAAACCTACAAGGGATATATGGTGTTATCTATTTTAAACGAAAAGTAAAATGGCTATAACTTGCTGCAAGGTGCGCTGTAATCCAAAACTACAGAGGCTACATGGTGCTGTGAGGACTGATTTCAACTAAAACAACAGTAATTATATACTGTTACAATTTCTATATAGAAAACATAGAGTAAGTAGTTTAATATAGTAGATTATAGATTCTATATAGTTATATATTGACATAAAATAAGTAGTTTAATATAGTAAATTGTAGTTTCTATTTAGTTATATATAGATATATAGAATAAATAGTATATGATACTAAAGTATAGTTTATATATACTTATATATAGGTACATGGAGTAAGTAGTTTCATAGAGTAAATTATAGATTCTATATCGTTATATAAAGATATATGAAGTAAGTAGTTTAATATAGTAAGGTATAGATTCCATATCGTTGTACATAGATGTAAATTATAGTAAATATAGTAAATTATAGTTTTTAAATAGAGTAAGTACTTTAATATTGTGAATTATTTTTATGTATAGTTATTTATAGATAGAGTAAATTGTTTAATATAGTAGATTATATTTCTGTATAGTTATATATAGAAATATAGGAGTTGTATATAGTGTATTATAGTTAGTATTTAGTTTTATATATATATACAAAGTAAGTTGTTTAAAAAGTATATAGTAGTTTCTATACAGTTATATACAGATATATAAATTAAGTGGATTATTTAATATAGAAAGTTATAGTTTGTACTTAGTTTTATATGCATATATATAGGAAGTGAGTATGTTGTTTAATTCAGTAAATTATAGATTATTTATAGTTATATATAAGTGTGTAGAGTAGGGTTGTTTTGTAAAATATAATTTCTGTATAGTTATATAGAGCAAGTAGTTTAAAGTAATAAATTATAGCTTCAATGTAGTTATATATAAATGTATAGAGTAAGTTGTTTAATATAGTAAATTATAGTTTGTATTTAGTTTTTTATATACATATACAATATAAGTAAATTAATACAGTAAATTATAGTTTCTATATAGTCATATATAAATATATAAAGTAAGTAGTTCAATATAGTAAATTATAATTTCTATATACTTATATATAGATATATAGAATGAGAAATCATATGTAGTAAATTATAGTTTATATGTGGTTATACATAGATATATAGAGTAAGTAGCTTACTATAGTAAATTATAGTTTCTTTATAGTTATATATAGATATACAGAGTAAGTAGTTTAAAATAGCAAATTATCGTTTCGATATAGTTATATATATATATATATATAAAGTAAATACTGTAACAGAGTAAATTATAGTTTCTATGTAGTTATGTATAGATATATAGAGTAAGTAGTTTAATATACTAAATTATAGATTATGTATATGAATATATAAAAAAGTAGTGTAAGTAGTTTATTATAGCAAATTATACTTTATATAGTTATATAGAGTTAGTATTTTTATATTTATATTATAGTTTTATATAGTTATATAGAGTTAGTACTTTTATATTTATATTATAGTTTTTATATAGTTATATAGAGTTAGTACTTTTATATTTATATTATAGTTTTTATATAGTTATATAGAGTTAGTACTTTTATATTTATATTATACTTTATATAGTTATATAGAGTTAGTACTTTTATATTTATATTATAGTTTTTATATAGTTATATAGAGTTAGTACTTTTATATTTATATTATAGTTTTTATATAGTTATATAGAGTAATTAGTTTACTATACTAAATTAGAATTTATATACACTAATATATAGATATATACATATTAAGTAGTTTAATATCGTAAATTATACTTTCTGTATAGTTATATAGAGTAAGTAGTTTTATATAGTAAATTATACTTTATAGTTATTTATATCGAGATATATACATTAAGTAGTTTAATAGAGAAAATTATAATTTTATACAGTTGTATATATATATATAGAGTGAGGAGAATAATATTGTAAATTATAGTTTCTATGCAATTATACATAGGTATATAGACTAAGTAGTTTAATATCGTAAGTTATAGCTTATATTTAGGTTTATATATATATACAGAGTAAGTAATTTAAAAAGTGAATTATAGTTTCAATAGAGGAATATATAGATATATAGATTAAGTATGTTAATTAACATAGCAAATTATAATTTGTATTTAGTTAAAAATATATAGAGAAAAAGTAGTTTAATATAGTAAGTTATAGTTTATACCAAGTTATATATAAATGTGTAGAGTAAGTAGTTTTATTTAGTGAGTTATAGTTTCTGTATAGTTATATATAAATGTGTAGAGTAAGTAGTTTTATTTAGTGAGTTATAGTTTCTGTATAGTTATATATAGATATGTAGAGTAAGTAGTTTTATTTAGTGAGTTATAGTTTCTGTATAGTTATATATAGATATGTAGAGTAAGTAGTTTTATTTAGTGAGTTATAGTTTCTGTATAGTTATATATAGATATGTAGAGTAAGTAGTTTTATTTAGTGAGTTATAGTTTCTGTATAGTTATATATAGATATGTAGAGTAAGTAGTTTTATTTAGTGAGTTATAGTTTCTGTATAGTTATATATAGATATGTAGAGTAAGTAGTTTTATTTAGTGAGTTATAGTTTCTGTATAGTTATATATAGATATGTAGAGTAAGTAGTTTTATTTAGTGAGTTATAGTTTCTGTATAGTTATATATAGATATGTAGAGTAAGTAGTTTTATTTAGTGGGTTATAGTTTCTGATCTCTCTCTTTCTCTAAACTAAACCCCTGCCACGTTAGTTTGCTTTATACTAAATTATGGGGGCCCAGCATGGCCAAGCGTGTTAAGGCGTGCGACTCGTAACCTGAGGGTTGCGGGTTCGCATTCCCGTCGCGCCAAACATGCTCGCCCTTTCAGCCGTGTGGGCGTTATAATGTAACAATCAATCACACTATTCGTTGGTAAAAGAGTAGACATAGAGTTGGCGGTGGGTGGTGATGAATAGCTGCCTTCCCTCTAGTCTTACACTACTAAATTAGGACGGCTAACACAGATAGCCATCGAGTAGCTTTATACGAAATTCAAACAAACAAACTATATTATAGTTTCTATGTACTTATATATAAATATATATATTTGGTAGCTTAATTTCTTAAGTTACAGTTTATAAAGAGTTTTATATAGATATATAGAATAAATACTACGAGAAAGTAACTTCAGTTGTATACAGAAATACAGAGTAACTTCTTTAATACAGTAAATTACTGTATCTATATTTTTATATATATAGATATATTGAGTGAGCAGTTTAATATTGTGAGTTTACTTTATAGTTATTTATAGGCATCTAGAATAAACAGTTTAATATATTAATTATATTTTCTATGTATCCTATATATAGAGAGAGAGTACGTAATTTAATAATGTAAATTATAATTATAGTTTGTATATACTTATGGATAAATATTATAACCATATAATAGAATATAGTAAATATAATATGCTTAATCATAGTAAGTACTTTAATATAGCAAAATTATAGTTTCTATATAGCTATTCATAAGAGACCTTAGTTTTGCAGCTCGAAAATTCTGCCACGTTCAAACTCTGTCAACTTTTTAGCCTTTGCCATGTTTTTACCCAATGTAACACAGGAGATGTCAATGGGAGATGTTGACAACGCTAACGCTTGAACACAAATGACTAAATTTCGTTACGTGTTTACCGATTAACGCTTCGTTTCAGTGTGGTCTTAAACCTTTGACCAGCTAGTATTTAGGCTAATTTCATAGTGTTCATTTTTATTTTCCCTTTTCTTATTTTCATCTTTCGAAATATATATGTGAAAACGGCTCGTTTGGGTTGAGAAAATATTTTACCTAGAGGAGCGAACAACGTTTCGGCCTCCTTCGGTCATCCTCAGGTTCTTTGTGAAGCCCTTTTTACATATATCTTTCTCTACAAGTGGATTTTCTCGACATCACTCATTTTCATCTTTCGAAGCTCTACTCAAATAAATGGTTGAGTCTAACAACGCAAAATGCATATTTTTTATGCTCATTGGCCTTACGATTTTGGCCAGCAGTGTATATAGAGTACATGGATCAATATAGTAGATTATTATTTGTATGTAGTTTTATATACATACATAGAGAAAAGCAATAGATATTAAATTAGACAATAATAGTAATAGACAGTAATAGACAAATATAAGGTGTATGTAGTTTTATATGGTAAATTATAGTTTATATAGATTATAGAGTAATGTTTATATATATTTCTAAAATGTAGTGTAAATATTTTAATATACTAAATTATTGTTTCTATGTAGTTTTATATAGATGCATACAGTAAGTAGTTTAATAGAGTAAACTATACTTTCTATATAGTTATATATAGATACATAGAATAAATAGTGTAAGACAGTAAATTATAGTTTCTATTTAGTTGTATATAGACATATAGAGTAACAATCTAAATAGAGTAAATGATAATTTCTATATAGTTTTACTTATATATATATTTAGTAAGTATTTTTATACGGTGAATTATAGTTTCTATGTAGTTATATATAAATGTATAGAGTACGTAGTTTAATATAGTAAATTATAGTTTCTATATATTTATGTATACATACATAGAATAAATAGTATAATATAGTAAACTATTTTTATATATTAATATATAGAGTAAGTAGTTTAATACAGTAAAGAATCGTTTTATTGATATGTAAAGTGAATAGTTTATTATAATAATTTATGGTTTCTATATAGTTTTATATAGATACACAGAATAAGTAGTTTAATATATCAAATTATATTTTCTATATTCATATAGAGATACATAGGATAAATACTATGAAATAGTAACTTATAGTTGTTTACAGATGTACAGAGTAATTTCTTTAATACAGTAAATTATAGTACCTATATACATATATATGGACTAAACAGTTCAATATTGTAAGTTATTGTTTCTTTAAAGCTATATATAGATATATAGAGTAAATAGTTTAATATTCTAAATTATAGTTTCTATATACCTATATATATGTTATTAAATAGAGTAAATTATAGTTTGTATTTATTTATGTACAGATATACGGAGTAAATTGTTTAATACAGCAAATAATAGCTTCTATATAATTATGTATAGAGATATACAGTAAGTTGATTAATATAGTAAATTATAGTTTCTGTATAGTGATATATAATGCGAGTAACTAGTTTAATATTGTAAATTATAGTTTCTATGTAGTTATATTTAGATATGTAGAGTAAGTAGTTTAGTATAATATATTATACTTTCTATATAGTTTTATATATAGAGAGAGTAAGTTGTTTAATATCGTGAATTATAGTTTCTATATAGTTATACGTAAATGTATAGACGAAGTACTTGAATGTAGAAAATTATACTTTCTATAGAGTGACATATAAATTTATAGAGTAAGTAGTATAATATGGTTAATTATAGTTTGTTTATAGTTATGTATAGATTTAGAGAGAAACTAGATTACTATGGTAAATTGTAGTTTGTATATAGTTATATATAAATATAGAGAGTAAGTAATTTAATATAGTAAAGTATAGTTTGTATTTTAGTTAGATATAGATATACAGAGTAAGTAGTTAAGTATATTGAATTGTAATTTCTATATAGTTATATATAGATATATAGAGTAAGTAGTTTAATGTAGTAAATTGAAATTTCTATGCTGTTATATATAGGTATATAGAGTATATAGTTTAATAGAGTAAATTATAGTTTGTATAAAGTTTTATACACATACATAAATAGATGGTATATTGTAGTTTCTATAGGGTTTTATATTGATATACAGAGCAATGAGCTTGATATAATAAATTATAGGTTCTATATAGTTTTATATAAATATATATAGTAAGTATTTTAATATAGTAAATTATAGTTTCCATATAGTTTTATATAGATATAAAAAATGCTGTTTAAAATAGCTTCTGTATAGTTTTATATAAATATATAGAGTATGTAGTTTAATATAGTAAATTATAGTTTCAATTTAGGTATATATAGATAATTAGAATAAATAATTTAATATAGTGCATTATATTTATATATATAGATATATTAATTAGTTTAATGTAATAAATTATTGTTTGTATTAATTTATATATAGATGTTTGTAAAGAGTAAGTTGGTTAATATATTAAATTATAGTTTATATTTAAATATATATTGTAAGTAGTTTAATATCGTGTATTATAGTGTCCATTCAGTTTATATATATATATATATTATAAATTTTGTATAGTTGTGTATAAATACGTACAGTTAGTGGTTTATAACAGTAAATGTGGATTTATTATGATGTGTTGAATTAGCGCAAAAAGTATTATTTCTTTACAGATCGTTTCGATAAGTAATGTATTCAGTGACAGGAACCTATTGCACAATACATTGTCAGTACCGTTGAAAAGATCACTTTCGCAAGGTGTTTGTAGACTCGGAACGCGTGTAACGCATGCATATCAGTGGGGACCCAGTCTCTAAGGTAAGGTAGTTTCGTAGTAAAAACACGGGGTAAATTAACAGGTACTCAGTTGTAGTAAATGAAACGCGCGAATTGGTTGGAGACCAGCTCGCCTGGTAAGATAAACATTTAGTTACCTCTATTATTTGAGATGTATTGTATACTGATCGAAGCAGTGAAACTGATTACATCTTTTTGTCACTGATGTTAATATTTGTTTTTGTCGCCACTTTTGAATTCAAAAGCTAATTAACTGATAATAACATACAAAATTGAGACTCAATAAAAAAAACAGGTTTCATCCTGAACTTATAGTGTTAAAAACCCATTAAATCAAATTCGGTTTGAAATTGTTGTGTTTAACAACATGTGAAACACCTGCTTACAATGTTGTGTTTAAAACAGATGAAACAACTGTTTAGATTATTTTATTTAATAACAGATGAAACAACTGTTTAGAATGTTTTGTTCCATAACAGATAAAACAACTGTTTACAATGTTTTGTTTAAGTATGCTATAAAACGTTTCCTAAAGATAAATCGTTTTGTAACAGAAAAGAAACCAACCCCTAAAGTGTAAGTCAAGAAATTTAACTGGAATTTTTACTGTTATTATTGTATCTTTGCTCACTTTAAAACCATCTTGTAGAGGTACGTTACTGATGTGATCCGATTACCTCGTGAACGAGTGTCGCAAAATTATATAGAACCGTTTTGGGGTTCTCACCAAATTAATCATTACCCATTGAATGCCCTGGATTTAAATGGTAATTTAACACATTCCTAGCATCGTTAGTGGCCAAATTAAAGCGTTCGAAGTTCTCCCATTGGCTACTAAACACAAAATAGTGCAGATACCATAGTCTTTGTCCAAAGTTCGAATGCACGTGACTAGCACTTTCTGACCCCCTTTCGTTCTTTTCCCTTGTCTCGAAGTATTTGTCTTCACGTGAGCAGACTTATTATAAATGGACCGGTGACTGAAACCATAGCCTAACTCAAATTAATTAACAGACTTGCCAGAAAGCACGCTTTGTGTATAAGCAGTTTCATGTACGAGGTTCGACAATCCTCGGAATTCTCAAATAATCAAGTCATTTTCTAAAGGGAAATTCTCTACACTTGCTGATCATACATTATAATTAAAACTTTTTGATTTAACACTGTTACTAATAAAGCAGACAACAATATTTTGTCATTCTTATGTATTGGTATTAACACTGTTACTAATAAAGCAAACAACAATATTTTGTCCTTCTTATGTATTGGTATTAACACTGTTACTAATAAAGCAAACAACAATATTTTGTCCTTCTTATGTATTAGTATTAACACTGTTACTAATAAAGCAGACAACAATATTTTGTCCTTCTTATGTATTGGTATTAACACTGTTACTAATAAAGCAGACAACAATATTTTGTCCTTCTTTTGTATTAGTATTAACACTGTTACTAATAAAGCATACAACAATATTTTGTCCTTCTCATGTATTGGTATTAACACTATTACTAATAAAGCAGACAACAATATTTTGTCCTTCTTATGTATTGGTGTTAACACTGTTACTAATAAAGCAGACAACAATATTTTGTCCTTCTTATGTATTAGTATTAACACTGTTACTAATAAAGCAGACAACAATATTTTGTCCTTCTTATGTATTAGTATTAACACTGTTACTAATAAAGCAGACAACAATATTTTGTCCTTCTTATGTATTAGTATTAACACTGTTACTAATAAAGCAAACAACAATATTTTGTCCTTCTTTTGTATTGGTATTAACACTGTTACTAATAAAGCAGACAACAATATTTTGTCCTTCTTAGGTTATCTTCAGGCTAACATAGAGAGAATTTTCATCTGACCATTACTGGGCAAACGCTAAGAACGAATGTACAAACGGGTATGGGATTGTATAGGCTGTTCAAGTTAGATGTTAGGTTATTAATTTGTGTAAGTATAAAGGTGTTCCTTTATGTTGGTTTAATTTTGGTTTGAATTGTTGTATTAGAAGAGCTTCTTTGAATTTTTGTTTGTTTCTATTTGTTTCCCTACTTAGTATTTTGGTGTTTTCTATGTTTATGTTGTGTTTATTTGATTTGCAGTGTTCAAAAACGTGTGAAGATGTTTTTTTTTTACGTGTACGTCCTTTGAATCTGGATTCCATTTTTCTTCTTGTTTCTCCAATATGGAAGTTGCGGCAGACGTTGCATTCTATGCAACAGTTCAAGGTTTTGAAGTTTATTAGTTCTTTATTAGTATAAGTGTTAATACCCATATCAGCCGTCCTGAGATGCATTTGTACTTTAAGTGGGTTTCTCGTCACCAAGAGTTGTTCTCAATAGTTATCTTTACACCTAACTACATTGTAATATTATAAATAATCACGAAATGTTATACCTAAAAATAGCTCTATAACACATCTCACACAACACAGTAGTGGGTTGCTTTGGGTTTCACGCTTCGTAAAATAATGTGTATAGTGTGAAAATAATGTGTACAGTGTGGAAATAGTAGAGAAGTATGAAATAGGAAAGCAGACACTCTGATTAGTAAAGTTAAAAGGAACAGCTACATACACGGGTCAGACATTATAATTAATATTTTAGTTACAAGACGAGATTAAATACGTCATAGAGCAATGTTTGATTATCAGTTCGTTAGGAAAATCATAATGAATGTATAGTAAAATATATAGTTTGTTTAGAGAAAAGTGAAAATATAAAATAAATCACATACACGTATACAACTTAAGACTCTTCATACAAAAAGAACCTTTCACACTTCTATAACTGTGGTAAATTAGGTAAAGTACTAATTTTGTAACGGTGATAAATTACGTAAATTACAAATTGTGTAACTGTGACAAATTAGGTAAATTCCAAATTCTGTAACTGTGGTAAATTAGGTAAATTACTAATTCTGTTACTGTGAAAATTAGGTTAATTACTAATTCTGTTACTGCATTAAATTAGGTAAATTACTTATTCTGTAACTGTGGTAAATTAGGAAGGTTATCAATTCTGTAACTGTGATAAATTAAGCAAGTTACTAATTCTGTAATTGTGGTAAATTAGATAAATTACTACTTCTGTAACTGTGGTAAATTAGGTAAGTTACTAATTCTGTAACTATGGTAAATTAGGAAGGTTATCAATTCTGTAACTGTGATAAATTAAACAAGTTACTAATTCTGTAATTGTGGTAAATTAGGTAAATTACTACTTCTGTAACTGTGGTAAATTAGGTAAGTTACTAATTCTGTAACTATGGTAAATTAGGAAGGTTATCAATTCTGTAACTGTGATAAATTAAACAAGTTACTAATTCTGTAACTGTAGAAAATTAGGTAAATTACTACTTCTGTTACTGTGAAAATTAGGTTAATTACTAATTCTGTTACTGCATTAAATTAGGTAAATTACTTATTCTGTAACTGTGGTAAATTAGGAAGGTTATCAATTCTGTAACTGTGATAAATTAAGCAAGTTACTAATTCTGTAATTGTGGTAAATTAGGTAATTACTACTTCTGTAACTGTGGTAAATTAGGTAAGTTACTAATTCTGTAACTATGGTAAATTAGGAAGGTTATCAATTCTGTAACTGTGATAAATTAAACAAGTTACTAATTCTGTAACTGTGGTAAATTAGGTAAATTACTACTTCTGTAACTGTGTAAATTAGGTAAGTTACTATTTCTGTAACTATGGTAAATTAGGTAATTTACTAATTCTGTAACTGTGTTAAATTAAGCACGTCACTGGCAGGCTACTGGAAAACAACAGCACACGTGCATCTTATGAATGAACGGTTACTGTATTACACTTCTTGTAAAGAAATACATCACCCAGTTTCTCATAACTTAATCAAAAGGTTAATAATGAAATGCAGTGCTTGATTTATTTAATTTATATTTCCTTTCGTGAAGACATAAACAGTCTTATGATGTAATATAGCAAGTGAGGATCTATTTGTTAGCCATCTAATGATGTAAAATGGTAAATGATGATCTATTGGTTAGCAAACTAATTATGTAATGCGATAAGTTATGATTTCCAGTCACATCAAACATAATCGTCCTTTCAGCCATGGGGGTATTATAATGTATGGTCAATCCCACTATGCGTTGGTGAAAGAGTGGCCCAGTAGTTGGCTGTGGGTGGTAATGATTAGTCAGCTGACTTCCCTCTAGTCTTACTCTGCTAAATTAGGGACGGCTGGGGCAGTTAGCTTTCGTGTAGCTTTGTGCGGAATTCAAAACAAACCAAACCAAGTTATTATTTTTGTTAGCCATCTAATGATGTGATACAGCAAGATATGACCTATGAGGTTAAATATTTAATGAGGTAATGCAGCAAGTCATGATATATTAGTTAGTGTTAGGTTTTGCGCATGTTTGGGCAAGATTCTATACTGTAGGTAGGTGTCTGTGACAGGTTGACGATAAATTACAACAATAATCCGACATGTACAAAATACACGTGTTTTATAAAGCATATTCAAAGCAAATGAAACATATATATAAAACTGTTCGTTAATCACCAAAAGTTGTATCCAGACCTTTAAATAATTATATTTTCCGTCAAAATTCCACACAGGCTGGTTCGATTATTTCAGAACCCTATAGACATAATTCATTATTCTTCTCTACAATGTTATTCCAATACACTCTGTGATTACAAAACTTTAAAAATCGCTACTTTACACTCGTAACAGAAAAACTCAATAGCAAGTCTAAATCTATATCTCTCATTAACTTTTTTCACAAACATATTTAATTTTCCTTGGTCACGTACATATATTGCCCGAATGAAGTTTACAACTGTCTACAAACAAGGAGAGAATATGACGTCACGATAATCGCTAAACACAACGAGAAAAGCGTAGAAAGCTTCAGCAACAAAACATTAGTTAACAACCTTTGAACTACACAACAACTGATTCGTCAACAATTAGTACTTAAATTTGCTATAACTGTCGCTTTTAAAATTAACTTAATTTGACACTCGCGCTGAGTAAACAATATGAATATTAAAGATCATACTAAACACAAAATTCAAACATTCAAGCTTATATAACGCTTAATCATTTAATGGCGTAATCATGAAGAGTTATGATCCACTAAAGAACAATTGATCATTATATTTAAAGCAAGATCATACAATACCAGGAAGATCAGGAACTACATGATAATTTAAGATTAGGATTTTCATTACACGATTAAGAAAACTGGGTACTACTGTGGATGTATTACTCAACGAAAGGATGGAAACCCCATATTCAAATCTTAGATGAGTCGAGGACATATTTCAGTGTCTATATACATATATATATTTATTTGTTCAAAACATTTAAGACCATATTTATAGAAAGCACATATTTGTTGTAACAAATATATGCTGGATATCTGAATACAAACAAGTGAAGGTAGCATCATAATATAGTATCTACATATGTATGTGCAATCCAGAGAAAATACAACAGAATGATGTATTTAGAGAAGGTACAACATCATGATGTAGTATCTAATTATATATGAATACACTCAGTAGAGGGTAGCATCATGATGTCGTATCTACCGATATGTGAACAGAATATAGTGATGGTGACATCATCATATAGTGTCTACCGATATCTGAATACAACCTAGAGAAGATACATCATCATGATAGTACCTACTGATACGTTATTACAACCTAATTAATAAAACATTATTATGTATTACCTACTGATATATTAAAACAATCTAATTAATGTAGCATTATTATGTATTATCTACTGATATATAAAAACGATCTAGTGAATGTAGCATCGTGATGTGTATCTACTGTTATATGAATACAATCATGAAACGTTACAACACCATGATGTAGTACCTTCTGGTATATGAATACAGTCTAGAAAAGGTACAAGATCATGATGTATTATCTAGTGATTTATGAACAGAACCTAATTAAGGCAGCATCTTGACGTAGCATCTACTGGTATATTAAAACAATCTACTGAAAATATAAAAATATAATGTAGTATCTACTGGATATATGAATACAATTTAGAGAAGGTATAACATTGTGATGTACTATCTACTGATATATGAATACAAATCAAAGCAGGTAGTATCATGATGTAGTATCTACTGGTATGTTAGTACAATCTAGAGAAGTTACAACATCATCATGCAGTATGCATCGATATATTAATAAAATCTAGCAAAGGCAAGATTATGATACAATATCTACTGATTTAGGAATACAATGTATTGAAGGTAGCATCATCATGTAATATCTACTGATCTCTGAATAGAATCTACTGAAGGTAGCATCATTATTTAGTATATCCTTATACCTGAATACAACTTAGTGAAAATTGCATCATGATGTACTATCTACTGATATCTCAATACAATCTAGTGAAGGTAGCATCATGATGTTGTATCTACTGATATAAGATAACAATCTAGTGACGGTGGCGTAATGATGTCATATCTACTAATATCTAAATACAATCTAGTGAAGGTAGATCATGATGTTGTACCTACTGATATATAAATACAATCTAGAGAAGATAGTATCATGATGTAGTATCTTCTAATATGAATTCAATCTAGTAAAGGTAGTCAACGTAAAGTACCTACTGATATATAAATATATTCTAGAGAAGATAATCTCAAATGTAGTATATAGAGCCATGGTGCTATATTCACTGATATATCAATACAATTTAAAGAAGGTAGCATAATGATGTGGTATCTACTAATATGTGAATACAATCTAGTGAACTTAGCATCGTAATGTAGTGTCTACTAGTATATGAATACAATCTAGTGAAGGTATCATCATGATGTAGTGTCTACTAAAATATGAATACAATCTGGAAAAAGTACAACTTCATGATGTAGTGTCTTCTAATATATTTATACAGTCTAGTGACGGCAGCATCATAATGTAGTATCTCCTGATAGCTGAATACAATCTAGTGAACGTACCATCATGATGTATCATCTACTGATATGTAAATACAATTTAATAAAGTAAGCATCACGATGTAGTGTCTACTGATATCTGAATAAAATACAGAGTACGTAACATCATGATGTAGTATCTACTGATATATTAATACAATCCTCACAAGGTAGCATCATGATGTAGTATCTTCTTATAGATGAATACAATATAGTGAACGTAGCATCATGATATAGTATCTTCTTATGGATGAATACGATATAGTGAACGTAGCATCATAATATATTATGTACTGATATATGAAAACAACCTAGACAAGCTACAACATCACGATGTAGTATCTATTTATACATGAATACAATCTAGTAACGGAAAAACAATGATGGAGTATCTACTGAAATATATATAGAATCTAGTAAAGATGTGATATTTGCTGATATGTGAACACAATTTAAAGAAGGTAGCATCACGATGTAGTTAGTACCTACTGATGTATAAGAAAATCTATTGAAGGCAGCATGATGATGAAGTATCTACTGATATATGAATACAATATGGTAAAGGTAGCATCATGATGTAGTATCTTCTTATATATGAATAAAATGTAGTGAACGTTGCATCATCATATAGTATACATTGGTATATGAGTACAATCTGGAGTAGTAGCATCATCATGTCGTATATATTGATATATCAACACAATCTGTTCAATTTACAACATCAGAATATAGTATACTATATCTACTGATATTTGAATAAAATCTAGTAAAGGTACAACATCATGATGTAGTGTCTACTGAAATATGAATACTGTCTAGTGAACGTAGCATCATCATTTAATATCTTCTGATATATGAATACAATCTATTGAAGGTAGCATCTTCATTTTGTATCGACTGATATCTAAGTACAATTTTGTGAACGTAGCGTCATAATGTAGTATGTACTGACATATGAATAGAATCTACTGAAGGTAGCATCATGATGTAGTATCTACTGATATATGAATACAGTTAAGTGAATGTAGAACATTATGATTCAGTTAGTATCTAATGACATATGAATACAATCTAGAGAAGGAAGAACAATATTATATAGTATTATCTCTTATATGAATACAATTCGTGATGGTAGCATTATGATGTACCTACTGATATGTGAGTACATTCTAGAGAAGGTAACATCATGATGTAGTATCTTCTTCAAAACGTATAATCTAGAGTAGGTGGTATCATGATTTACTATCTACTGATATATGAATACAATCTGGAGAAGGTAGCATCATGATGTAGTATCTACTGATATACAAGTACATTCTGGTGAATGTAACACCATGATGTAGTATCTACTGATATATGAATAGAATCTACTGAAGGTATCATCATGATGTAGTATTTACTGATACATGAATACCATCTAGAAAAGGTACAACATTATGATGTAGTATCTACTAATATCTGAATAGAATCTAATGAAGGTAACATCATAATGTAGTATGTACTGATAGCTGAATACAATCTAGTGAATGTTGCATCATGATGTAATACATACGTATATATGAATGCAATCTAGTGAAGATAGCATCATGTTGTAGTATCTACTGATATATGAATTGAATATACTGAAGGTAGCATCATGATGTATTATTTACTGATATATGAAAACCACCTAGAAAAGCTACAACATCATGATGTAGTATCTATTGATATCTGAATAGAATTGAATGAAGGTAACATCATAATATGGTATCTACGGATAGATGAATACAATCGAGACAAGGTATCACCATGATGTCGTATGTACTGATATGTGAATATGATCTACTGAAAGTACAACATCATCGTGTAGTATATACTGATATATGAATACAATCTAGTGAAAGTAGCATCATGATATAGTGTCTACTGATACATGAGTACCATTTAGAGAGGGTATAAAATCGCGATATAGTACCTACTGGCATGTTAATACAATCTAGTGAAAAAAAGCATGATGATGTCGTACCTTCTGATATGTGAGTACATTCTAGTGAAGGTAAAATCATGATGTAGTATCTTCTAATATATGAGTATATTCTAGTGAAGGTAACATCATGATGTGGTATCATCTGATATATGAGTATATTCTAGTGAAGGTAACATCATGATGTAGTATCTTCTGCTATATGAGTATATTCTAGTGAAGGTAACATCATGATGTAGTATCTTCTGATATATGAGTATATTCTAGTGAAGGTAACATCATGATGTAGTATCTTCTGATATATGAGTATATTCTAGTGAAGGTAACATCATGATGTAGTATCATCTGATATATGAGTATATTCTAGTGAAGGTAACATCATGATGTAGTATCATCTGATATATGAGTATATTCCAGTGAAGGTAACATCATGATGTAGTATCATTTGATATATGAGTATATTCTAGTAAAGGTAACATCATGATGTAGTATCTACTGATATGTGAATACAATAAAAACGTTATCATTGAATATCTACATTGGAAGTTCGAAATACAAAGAACTTTCCAACTGAAGAGATATAAGGTTCGTTTTACTTACTTATATCACTGTGATAGTACACCACTAGTTACTGTATAAATATTCCGTTAAAGTTTCTCTTTTGAAGTATATTAGCATTTACAGGTGTTTTGACGTACTGCTAGAACATATAGGTAAATTAAGTTTGAAGAAATCGAATGTGTTTTTTAATGCACATCATATGCACGTGCTATCAGTGATGTAAAGACATCCGAATAAAGCCACATAATAAAATACAAACAGCCAAACGGAGCGGGTAATCTCGTTTTCATCAGCGCTTCAACAGAAGCACTCTAAGTAGAGGTTTTTAAAAGCTTGGGAGTTCACCATCCGAGAGATTCATCTTCTTAAGCCGACGAATTAATTCGTTTCATCATTTCTCAACGGGAGCCGTGTCCTAAATGTTTCATTCGACATCAACACACATGTCTAACAATGAATAGTTGGTTGTTCACATGTACTATTGTTACTTTGACATTCTTGAAAGAACTAGTTGAGAGTCAGGTGTCCCCATCCAATAGACGGGTCTAGTCTCTAGTGTCCACAGTGTAATACAAGACTGCAGATTAACTGGCAATCAGTGAATGGCTGAACGGACAGTTTAGTAGATATTGAGCTGTTGTAATCCTCTCAGCGACAAGATTCTGCTGCGAAGTAAGAACCATTTTATACTGCAAAGTGAATGTGATCTCACTGGCTTTACTTGTTCCACATTCAGTGGTTTTGTGCCGTAAATTGATTCGCTTGAATAAGAGACGTCCTATTGAGATCAGCCAGAGTTCTTGCTAGCAATAACAGAAGTATTCCACCTCTTCAAATAGCCTAATATGTAGCTTAGAAATAATATAATAATATACTCAGCGCTGGAAACGTACCTATCTATATGTCTGTCTACCAAACCACGTACTTCTGACTTTCAAGTCACGTTATTTCAGAGCTCAAATAGTTTAGCATGAAATGAAATAAAACTTGGAATTTTGCTACCTTCTTGTTTTTAACGCTGATTTAAAATTCTGAAACTGAGTCCACACGTAGCAGAATTTGTTTTGCGGTTATAGACTTAAGCTCGTAAAGTCAGACCGTAAGGTTATTGTTTCAGTTTGTCTTTGAAATTAAAACGGAAGGTTTAGAACCCCCGTCTTCTTCAGATGTGCTGAAAATGTCCAAGTTTTCTTATGTTTAGAAAAATCAAGGAGAGCGCAAAGTTAGGGCTACTCGCCACGCCAGCCACGCAAGAACGCGTTCTTATTAGCTCCGCTCGCACGCGTCGCCGCCAGCGCTGAAACGTTGGGATAATTAAATTAAGAATCCATTAGTAAGTCATCACGCGGTGTACTGTTACTGTTCACAAAGAAAGAATGGCTGTAACTCTGCGCATGCGCTAGAAGAGATGATAAAATTGAGAAATATTCAAGGTAGGCAAATTGTGTTACGAGTGTATTTTCGTATGTTATTTTGCTCAGGCAAAATGTTTATTAAGATCGACACAAATTTAGAAATCAGCAAATTGTCACGAAAAAAGAAACGTAGGTGAGCACTGAACGTAGGCGATCACTGAACGCAGGTGAGCACTGAACGCAAGTGAGCACTGAACGCAGGTGAGCACTGAACACAGGTGAGCACTGAACGCAGATGATCACTGAACGTAGGTGAGCACTGCTTTCATATCCTAATAATTAAAACTGAATCACCATTCCTCTTTATTGATTAACATTACAAACATGGACCTGATGACGCGTGAGGGAAAATAAGGTTCCAGGAAGAGATACATTATTAAAACTGTGTCTCTACATTGCCAAACTTAACACCACGTGAGGAACATGTCCGATGTTGAGAGGCCCGGCATGGCCAAGCGTGTTATGGCGTGGGACTCGTAATCTGAAGTTCGCGGGTTCGCATCTCCGTCGCGCCAAACATGCTCGCCCTTTCAGCCTTGGGGGCGTTATAATGTGACGGTCAATCCCACTATTCGTTGGTAAAAGAGTAGCCCAAGAGTTGGCGGTGGGTGGTGATGACTAGCTGCCTTCCCTCTAGTCTTACACTGCTAAATTAGGGACGGCTAGCACAGATAGCCCTCGAGTAGCTTTGTGCGAAATTCAAAAACAAACAAACTGATGTCAAGCTAACACTCAGCGAATAAGATGTTCTTTATGGTTCTTCTATAGGTAAACTTTCAAAATTGATGTAAAATAAGGTGTTCAGTAAAAACAACACCAAATGTTAAAGTGAAATATCACTTTTATGTCTACGAATTTACAACGTTAAAATAAGGATTTCGATTCTCCTCGGTGGGCTCAGCAGATAGCCCGATATGGCTTTGCTATAAGAATACACACACACACACACACACTTTTATATAGACATAACAGAAACACGGAATAGATCTCCGCGCTCTGACATTTCTTCCATTGTGTTACATATTTGCCTCCTTATGTGGCGGCCCGACAATGGCCAGGTGGTTAAGGCGCTCGATTCGTAATCCGAGGGTCGTCGCAGGTTTGAATCCTCGTCACACCAAACATGTCCGCCATTTCAGCTGTGGAGGCTTTATATTGTTACGGTCAATCCCACTATTCGTTGGTAAAAGAGTAGCCTAAGAGTTGGTGGTGTGTGGTGATGACTAGCTGCCTTCCTTCTGGTCTTACACTACTAAATTAGGGACGGGTAGCACAGATAGCCCTCGTGTAGCTTTGCGCGAAATTCAAAACAAACCAATCCTTATGTGACTCATGTGAGTAAAAACTAGGGAAAAAAAAACCAACGTAACCCTACTCTTTTCTTTACTCTAACGTAATTAATATTGAGCAGTGTTACTGTATTAATTATTCTTTCCGTTCACAGGGTTCTCTCCCGATCACGGAAGTTATGGTAGTAATGAAGAACTAATCAGTATGAACAAAAAGAAGAAGAAAAAACGAAGACACAGGTAAGTCATTAAGGGGTTTGTAGACAGTTAACGACAAGTGATTATTTTAAAATGTATGTGCATAAGTGAACTACACTCACCACGTTTTGACAGTCCTTATCAAGTCATCACTACCGTTTCATCACAAATGTAACAACAGTGTATTAAATAGTCTGTATGTTAATTTGTCTCTATACTAACTTATCAGTGTGTTCACTTGTGTATATGTTAATTTGTCTATGTGTGAAGTCATCTGGGTGATCATTTCTCTATATATTCTATTACTTGTATTTTCACTTATGTGTATTCACTTGTCTGTAAATTCTATTACCTGTATTTTCATTTATCTGTGTTCATTTGTCTGTATGTTCTATTCCCTGTATTTTCGCTATCTGTGTTTCTTGTATGTATTTTCTATTACCTGCATTTTCACTTATCTGTATGTTCTGTTTTCTGTATTTTCACTTGTCTGTGTTTCTTGTCTGTATGTTCTATTACCTGTTTTTCCACTTATCTGTGTTTCTTGTCTGTATGTTCTATTCCCTGTATTTTCACTTTTCTGTGTTCACTTGTCTGTATGTTCTGTTACATATATTTTCACTTCTTGTGTTTCTTGTCTGTATGTTCTATTCCCTGTATTTTCACTTTTCTGTGTTCACTTGTCTGTATGTTCTGTTACATATATTTTCACTTCTTGTGTTTCTTGTCTGTATGTTCTATTCCCTGTATTTTCACTTTTCTGTGTTCACTTGTCTGTATCTTCTGTTACATATATTTTCACTTCTTGTGTTTCTTGTCTGTATGTTCTATTCCCTGTATTTTCACTTCTTGTGTTTCTTGTCTGTATCTTTTGTTACCTATATTTTCACTTCTTGTGTTTCTTGTCTGTATCTTCTGTTATCTATATTTTCACTTCTTGTGTTTCTTGTCTGTATCTTCTATTCCCTATATTTTCACTTAGCTGTATGTTCTATTCCCTATATTTCCACTTCTCTGTGTTCACTTCTTTATACAACGTCAGTAAAATACCAAAGTTCAAACCACCGATACTTTGTTCTTACCTTCAGGTACTTTCTTATGTAAGCAACATTATCGTTCAATGGGTTTGTAAGATTTGAATTTATAAAGAAAAACCTCCTTTGTATCTCTTTATCATCTAACTGCTATCATTCAAGAAATACCTCTCTTAAACATATCTTTTTTTTTTCAGTCTGTTTATTGATCAGCGGTAAACAATGAGCTATCTTCGCTCTGCCCACCATGACTATCGAATTCTGAAATTTACTGTAATAATTTCGAATGGTTTCGCTGAGCCACTGGGGATCATCTGTTTGTAGAATGTGAGGAGTTCCTAGAAGATCCCCACGGAACGACGTAGCACCATTTTTCCATAAGTGGAAACGTGAGAACATGGATCATTAAAGAATCTAAGATTTTGACCACACTTGACTTTACAACAGAGAGATGTATCGATGACGTATTGATGATGCGTCCACTCTATTAATTAACAGTTTGATGGCAAGTTTAAAATAGCCTCCACGTTCACTTCTGTTGGCGCGTTACTTGTAAACTCGCGTTATCAGGTGTTTGTTTCCTCGCGAACTAATCGTTTCCACGTGCATTGTCGTGTTACGTCTTTAGAACAGAAATTAACGATTTCTAGTGGGCAGACCAGTTCCATTTACTAAACACATTACACGAATTCAATCAGACCTTCCCAAATATTTGCTAAGTCTCATTCTGTCGTCTTATTCTCGATAAAATATTACTTCTCTTTCCAAGACCAACGTGTATGACGTCACGCGAGACGAAGGACAGGCTTTGACGGCGTGAAATGTACAGACAGCTACTGCGAATTTAATAATACACAACGAGAGAGAATTCTATATTAGTAAAATACTTATTGAAATTATTAATCCTAGAACCCTTTAGCCGATGTACAAAACGTTTACAGCCATTCATACAGAAATCAATCAATCTCGAACAAATCTTGATGTGGTGTGTGGCACGTTCAGGCCTAATTGACGGGTTCTCCAATTCACTATTATTATACAACGTTCTCACTGTTGTTCTTGTAGAATACATTAGAGGCTTTGTTTAGGGTAGTAATACACGGGCGTATCCTCTCTCTTCCATTCGCTGACAGCGTTTCCAATTACCTCAAAAGCTCTTAAGTATATGAGTTTATTTCTCGTCTAATGATCCACCATAATACTTGCTATAGATTCTCTCATTAAAGTTAACTATCAGAAACCCAAGCTCATGTAAAATCAATGTCTCTTCTTTGTGTATTCATATATTTTACGCGGTAGCAATTTATGGAAACGATCAAAATACGTATTTTCGGTTACTTCCTTCTTTTTTTTTTTTAGCGGAACAATAAAACCTTCCGTTCGTTTTCACCCTCGTGAGCGTTGGGTATTAGAACGCTAAAATTTAGGATTCTATCCCTGCGGCTGATACTGCGCTGATAGTATATAGTGCATCATAACGCTTAAACCAGAACAAACTTACATGTATACAGATATATATGACAAGTATCTTCGTTAAAACAATTCTGGCATGGCCCGGTGGTTGAGTCGCACGACTAGCAATCTTTGATTCACGGGTGTCAAATCCCGTCAACGAATATGCTCGCCGATTCAGCCGTGGGGGTGTTACAATGTAATGGTCTATCTCGTTATTTGTTGGCAAAAGAGCAGTCCGAGTGATGGCGGTCGATGGTTTTGACTGTGTGCCTATCCTCGAGACTATCACTTTGAAACTAGGGACAGCTGGCGCAGATAGGCCTAACATCTAACTGCAATGTTCCCATAATACCATACCAGTTTTTACTTTCGACCCTAAGACTTGTGTCTGGCAACGGTCAGTTGCAAACTCTCTCTATATTAACCTGAAGATGACCTAAGCAGGTCGAAACATTGTTCTCTGCTTTATTAGAAAAAGTGTTAACACCAATATGAGCCGTTCTGAGATACGTTTTTACTTCAAATGGGTTTCTCATCTTCAAGAAAGACATCTCTCGAGTTGTTTGGAATAAACTACGAAACAAACAATGTTTTATTGTTCATCGTTTGATTGAAGTTATATTAAGTTTCAACAGTGCTTTATTAAACAAGTCATGTGCAACTGAAATAAAAGTTTAACGGAAATAAAAGAGTTCGAAATTTACTCTGAAAATGACGAAACTAAGACGTGACAATGTAAACAAAACAAATCGAAAGGCATTACGTATCACAGAAGAACAGCACGCATCTTTGATCGACTGCTAATTATATATAATTATATGAAATATATTTACCATAATTTCATGTAGTTTTTGTTTTGTTGTAATTTGCTTATTTCGAACACAAACTACACAGTGGGTTATCTATGTTGTCTCCACCATGAGTATCGAAAACCGATTTTTGGAATTGAAAACCTGCATACTTACCAGGTGAAGAGAAGGGATGGGTTTGTTTGGTTTGTTTTGAATTTCGCGCAAAGTTGCACGAGGACTATCTGCGCTGGGCGTCTCTAATTTTGCAGTGTAAGACTAGAGGGAAGGCAGGTAGTCATCATCACCCACCGCCAACTCTTGGGCTAGTCTTTTACCAACAAATAGTGGGATTGACCGTCACGTTATAACGTCTCCACGACTAAAAGGGCGAGCATGTTTGGTGTAACGGGGAGTTGAACACGCAACCTTCAGATTACGAGTCGAGTGCCTTATCCACCTGGCCATGAGGGTATGGGGGTATTCTTGCAATGAGAAACCTTGGAATATCAAAAGCGCATTTATCTATAACATACATAGTGGGTTGTAATGAATTTTATTCTTGTTCTGAATAAACTTTAGACACTCTTGATGTCCCTAGTGGCTCACACCACTAAAATCCAGGTTTAATACTGTTGGTAGGCGCAACACAATTAGCCCACTGTGTTTTATTTGTTTTTATTAATTTCGCGCAAAGCTACGCGGGGGCTATCTGTTCTAGCCTTTCCTAATTTAGCAGTGTAAGACAAGAAGAGAGGCAGGTAGTCATCACCAGCCACCGCAAACCCTTGGGCTACCCTTTTACCATTGAATAGTGGAATTGATTTTCACCTTATAACGCCTTCACGACTAAAGGGCGAGTATGTTTGATGGGAAGGGGATTCGAACCCTCGATTCTTAGATTGCTAGTCGAGAGCTCTAACGATCTGGCCATGTCGAGCCAGCCCATTGAGTGACTTTGCGCTTAACAACGAATAAATAAAAGGACACTTGTGTAAATGCGGTGTACAAGAAGATATGTCTTCTGAAAATTGTACTCAGTTCAGGAATACTGAAATTACCGACGTTTCGGCTGCATACTGTCGTGATGGAGTTACGCTACGGCTTCAACTAGCAAAGCTGGCTTAGTGCTTAAAGTTAGGCTTAGGTACGACACTCAACTATGTAGTTTACAACACCACTTCACTGAGATGTATTGTTGTATCGGTTTACATCGTACAAAATATTCTGTCACACATTCTTGTGTTTTAATGAAGGCCGAAACAAGATACAATCCTCAAGCAAGAAAAGACGATAATAAGTTCATGGTGTGAGATTCAAAATATATATCGATAAATAAGGTACAATGTAGTTAAACCAACGGTATACAATATGTCAGATAAATAAGGTACAATGTAGTCTTAAGTTAAACCAATTGTATGCAACGTATCATTTTCTATGTAGGACAATATTTACGAGCTATCAACTGGAAGAGTTGGAAAAAGCATTCAAAGAAGCACATTATCCGGACGTGTACGCTAGAGAAATGTTATCCTTGAAAACTGACTTACCAGAAGATCGGATACAGGTGAGGTGATAAATTAAAAAAAAAATTCTTCCACGAAACACCAAACGTGATTATTTTTTATAGTGCGTGTTACGAGTCACAAATCACTGATGGCTGTTCCAGGCACACCTTCCAGACAAAATATTAAAAGTGAAATAAATAATAAATTGAATTATACAGTTTTATTTGAATTGAATATCTTTATTAGTTGAATTGTTATAAAGAAAATATTGGAAGTCTTTGTTGAGCGATGTTACTAGAATTAGAAACATTTTGGTTCGAATAAGATAAAATGACAACCCTCGTTCGAATGCGACAAACATTAACTATTTCCACTCTGAGATTGTGAGAAATATGAATAAACTTTGCAAGTTTAATAAAATACTGTTACATTAAGAATTACACTCACTTCTTTGGGTCAGTATAAGTATTGTAACAATAAAAAAACGAAAATTTCTCTTTTAATTTCATTTCAGAATAAATGTTGAAAATATATTAATTTATACGAAACCTGCCCTCTATTGTTTGTTACATGAATTTATTTTATCCTGAAATATTTATTATTATTTGCAGTTTATTTGTGCACCACTTGAGTAAAGTGTGTTCAGAACTCAGTTGAGTACCACTTGAGTAGTGTTTGTTGAGAACTCAGTTGTGTACCACTTGAGTAGAGTGTGTTGAGAACTCAGTTGTGTACCACTTGAGTAGTGTGTTGAGAACTCAGTTGTGTACAACTTGAGTAGAATGTGTTGAGATCTCAGTTGTGTACCACTTGAGTAAAGTGTGCTGAGAACTCAGTTGTGTACCACTTGAGTAAAGTGTGTTGAGAACTCAGTTGTGTACCACTTGAGTAGAGTGTGTTGAGAAATCAGTTGTGCACCACTTGAGTAAAGTGTGTTGGGAACTCAGTTGGGTAACACTTGAGTAGAGTGTGTTGAGAACTCAGCTGTGTACCACTTGAGTAAAGTGTGTTGAGAACTCAGTTGTGTACCACTTGAGTAAAGTGTGTTGAGAACTAAGTTGTGTACCACTTGAGTAATGTTTGTTGAGAACTCAGTTGTGTACCACTTGAGTAAAGTGTGTTGAGAACTCAGTTGTGTACCACTTGAGTAGTGTGTTGAGAACTCAGTTGTGTACCACTTGAGTAGTGTGTTGAGAACTCAGTTGTGTACCACTTGAGTAAAGTGTGTTGAGAACTCAGTTGTGTACCACTTGAGTAGTGTGTGTTGAGAACTCAGTTGTGTACCACTTGAGTAGAATGTGTTGAGAACTCAGTTGTGTACCACTTGAGTAAAGTGTGTTGAGAACTCAGTTGTGTACCACTTGAGTAGAGTGTGTTGAGAACTCAGCTGTGCACCACTTGAGTAAAGTGTGTTGAGAACTCAGTTGTGTACCACTTGAGTAAAGTGTGTTGAGAACTCAGTTGTGTACCACTTGAGTAAAGTGTGTTGAGAACTCAGTTGTGTACCACTTGAGTAAAGTGTGTTGAGAACTCAGTTGTGTACCACTTGAGTAGAGTGTGTTGAGAACTCAGTTGTGTACCACTTGAGTAGTGTGTTGAGAACTCAGTTGTGTACCACTTGAGTAGAATGTGTTGAGAACTCAGTTGTGTACCACTTGAGTAAAGTGTGTTGAGAACTCAGTTGTGTACCACTTGAGTAGAGTGTGTTGAGAACTCAGCTGTGCACCACTTGAGTAAAGTGTGTTGAGGACTCAGTTGTGTACCACTTGAGTAAAGTGTGTTGAGAACTCAGTTGTGCACCACTTGAGTAAAGTGTGTTGAGAACTCAGTTGTGTACCACTTGAGTAAAGTGTGTTGAGAACTCAGTTGTGTACCACTTGAGTAAAGTGTGTTGAGAACTCAGTTGTGTACCACTTGAGTAGAGTGTGATGAGAACTCAGTTGTGTATACCACTTGAGTAAAGTGTGTTGAGAACTCAGTTGTGTACCACTTGAGTAGTGTTTGTTGAGAACTCAGTTGTGTACCACTTGAGTAGTGTATTGAGAACTAAGTTGTGTACCACTTGAGTAGAGTGTGTTGAGAACTAAGTTGTGTACCACTTGAGTAAAGTGTGTTGAGAACTCAGTTGTGTACCACTTGAGTAAAGTGTGTTGAGAACTAAGTTGTGTACCACTTGAGTAGAGAGTGTTGAGAACTCAGTTGTGCACCACTTGAGTAAAGTGTGTTGAGAACTAAGTTGTGTACCACTTGAGTAGAGTGTGTTGAGAACTCAGTTGTGTACCACTTCAGTAAAGTGTGTTGAGAACTCAGTTGTGTACCACTTGAGTAGAATGTGTTGAGAACTCAGTTGTGTACCACTTGAGTAAAGTGTGTTGAGAACTAAGTTGTGTACCACTTGAGTAGAGTGTGTTGAGAACTCAGTTGGGTAACACTTGAGTAAAGTGTGTTGAGAACTCAGTTGGGTAACACTTGAGTAAAGTGTGTTGAGAACTCAGTTGTGTACCACTTGAGTAAAGTGTGTTGAGAACTCAGTTGTGTACCACTTGAGTAGAGTGTGTTGAGAACTCAGTTGTGTACCACTTGAGTAGAGTGTGTTGAGAACTCAGTTGTGTACCACTTGAGTAAAGTGTGTTGAGAACTCAGTTGTGTACCACTTGAGTAGAGTGTGTTGAGAACTCAGTTGTGTACCACTTGAGTAAAGTGTGTTGAGAACTCAGTTGTGTACCACTTGAGTAGAGTGTGTTGAGAACTCAGTTGTGCACCACTTGAGTAAAGTGTGTTGAGAACTCAGTTGTGTACCACTTGAGTAGTGTTTGTTGAGAACTCAGTTGTGTACCACTTGAGTAGAATGTGTTGAGAACTCAGTTGTGCACCACTTGAGTAAAGTGTGTTGAGAACTAAGTTGTGTACCACTTGAGTAGTGTTTATTGAGAACTCAGTTGTGTACCACTTGAGTAAAGTGTGTTGAGAACTCAGTTGTGTACCACTTGAGTAGTGTTTGTTGAGAACTCAGTTGTGTACCACTTGAGTAGTGTGTTGAGAACTCAGTTGTGTACCACTTGAGTTAAGTGTGTTGAGAACTCAGTTGTGTACCACTTGAGTAGAATGTGTTGAGAACTCAGTTGTGCCCCACTTGAGTAAAGTGTGTTGAGAACTAAGTTGTGTACCACTTGAGTAGAGTGTGTTGAGAACTCAGTTGTGTACCACTTGAGTAAAGTGTGTTGAGAACTCAGTTGTGTACCACTTGAGTAGAATGTGTTGAGAACTCAGTTGTGTACCACTTGAGTAAAGTGTGTTGAGAACTCAGTTGTGTACCACTTGAGTAAAGTGTGTTGAGAACTAAGTTGTGTACCACTTGAGTAGAGTGTGTTGAGAACTCAGTTGTGTACCACTTGAGTAAAGTGTGTTGAGAACTCAGTTGTGTACCACTTGAGTAGAGTGTGTTGAGAAATCAGTTGTGTACCACTTGAGTAAAGTGTGTTGAGAACTCAGTTGTGCACCACTTGAGTAGAGAGTGTTGAGAACTCAGTTGTGCACCACTTGAGTAGAGTGTGTTGAGAACTCGTAAAAATGACAGTTTCTTTCTCTGAACCTTAATAAGTGACTTTCTCAGTATCTGTCCAGTAATAGCTGGTGCTCTCCTGCCATTATGTCTCATACTGCTCGTTGGGTTGAGATAGAAAATAAAAATTTCAAATGGACAGTTTTTTCCTTATCCCTCTGTTATCCTAAACTGACATTGGTCACTCTAGCCCTTTCAAGTAACGTCCATTTGTTTGCTTTGTTGTTGTGCACAGTCGTCTATCTGTCTCCTGTCCGTCTCAGCCCCGGGTTTTAGTGTTCAAATCTACGGCTGACTCCTAGGGAATAAACATCTACTTACAAGTTTGGTATAATTTGTTTCAACAACTCTACTCGGATGGTAGGAAATATTTACTGAATTAGGTTCATCCATTCATCGCTTACTGTTTAAGTATCTTCCATGTTTAACATATACAATAAGAGTACCATTTGATTGCACCGTATTTCAAAATGAAAGTACAGCGTGAAATTATTTGAATGGAAAACGCAGATACAGAAGACAAGCAAATAACAACAAACAGGAAACAAATTATCATTTTCAAAATGTGAAACAAATTACCATGCTAAATTACCTTCCGGTGTTTCAAATGAAGTCATTAATATCAGATTAGGGTTAACAAAAAGATTAATTATCGTGCGATCTGATGGACGTTGGAAGTTGATTTGAAGAGTAATTAGTTGTTTTTACTTGCGCTTAACTTTTGACATGTTCATTAAAAACTCCTACGAACAACAGTTTTACTACGAGCAGTCTTTAATCTCTTAGTGTATTCAGACACTATGATACAAACAGTGGCGTATTTTGTGGAACGGAAACCAGCTTAGGACTGCATGAGCTTGGCCCACACTGAATATCTGGTTACATCTGCCATGTTTAATGTTGACCGGGGAAGCTACACTGGTTATCAAGCCGTAACGTTCAAATCAAATTAAGTGAATTACGATTCTTTTCCCGCCAGAGTATCAGCGCTGCTGGAGTTTGGTGAGGCTCGTGCTCATGGCTGTCAACATATATATTGATTCTATGGAGGATGGTAGCAGACTACTATGGTTAGAACGTTATAATTTAATATAAAATGATGAATTCCCATTGCTCGAGGCAAGTGGCTGTTGATCCGTGACAACTACGGCTATTAGCTGTCTTAAGCGGTTTCAATACGTCAAATTACACAGAATATTTTTCCAACACGTTTTGGTAATGAAGTCAGTGGAAGAATCAGCTCAAACAGATCACTGGTAATCATTTTAATCACTTTTGTACACATACGAAAATCAAATGTTTTATGCTTATAATAAAAACAATAGCGGCCTCTGGTGGGAACTTTATATCTCCTAATTTTCTAATTGTGAAAAAAAAAATCAAATTATTTTTGAAATATTTTGTGATTCCTCTTTTACACAGAAATGTAAGTTTTGCTCAAGTTACAAAGTTTAAGAATAGTTCATAATAAGCCTCGCTTTCCCACTATTACTAGTTGTAGGGGACAGAATATAGAGTTTTCATAACACTGACATAATTAGTCATGTTTTAAGCCATTCACTGAGATGGAATATTTAATATACACCCTTTTTTTTACATAACCTCCTTTTGGTGGTTCGACTCTAAAATTTAGGGTTTCATCAATGCGGTGGACGCAGCGTAGATATAATCTTGCGTTTTCGCGCTAAACAACAACAAACAAACAAACACGTGTTTTGAGTCGAGTGTAGCTAGCATGCCTGGAATGTGAATATATGGGTTGATTATTTGTGCCCCAAGCAACATAAGCACCCTCCACACTTTGAGGCTGTGGGTGCATTATTAAATTGATGGTGAAATCCCACTATTCGGTGAGACAAAAATGACCAAAGAGTCGTTGACGGGAAAAGCTGGCGAGCTGTGTTTTTGAATTAGTTTTGTACAAATATTATTCAGCCAGAAAGCCCGTTGTGAAGAAAAAAAAACCCACAATACATGTTAAATAAAAGTCCATAGATACAGCTTTTGAATGGACTATTCGTTTTATTTCAATTTCACATTTTTACAGCGTTTCGACCACACGTGCGGTCATCATCACGTACAGTACCTGATGATGGTCACACGAGCAGTTGAAGAGGTGTTAAAAAGGTTCAGTAAAAAATAAACAAGCCACTTCAAAACTGTAACTTAGCTGTTTCATTTAAACAACACAACTTGTTAGTATGTGTATTTTGAAAATCAGTTGTGACTTTATAAAGAACACTACAATTGAAGGTAATAAGAGCTCGCCCTAAATGTCTCCTCGACTTGACAATAAAGTATTTCTTATAGACTATTGCGAAGTATACATAATAATATTTCATAAGCTTAACGAACTTTAACACGGGTCTACTTTTAAAATATATATGATTTCCACAAAAAAGCAACAATAATAACAAAAATCATTCGCCACAAGATTATTATTTATATGAATTTCTCTTAGTTTGTTTTTTTAAATTTCGCACAAAGCTACACTAGGGCTATCTGTGCAAGCCGTCTCGAATTTAGCAGTGAAAGACAAGAGGGAAGGCAGCTTGTCATCATCACCCACCACCGACTCTGGGGCTACTCTTTTACCAACGAATAGTGGGCTTGACCGTCACATTATAACGCCCTCACGGCTGAAAGGGCGAGCATGTGTGGTGTTCTCTTAGTACTAGTGTTATTTTAACTAAACCATTTCCTTAACAAAGTGTCGTGTTATTCTACGTTTTAAATGCGTCAAGCATGGCCAAGCGTGTCAAGGCGTGCGACTCGTAATCTGAGGGTCGCGGGTTCGCATCCCCGTCGCGCCAAACATGCTCACCCTTTCAGCCGTGGGGGCGTTATAATGTGACGGTCAATCCGGCTATTCGTTGGTAAAAGAGTAGTTCAAGAGTTGGCGGTGGGTGGTGATGACTAGTTGCCTTCCCTTTAGTCTTACACTACTAAATTAGGGACGGCTAGCACAGATAGCCCTCGAGTAGCTTTGTGTGAAATTCAAAAACAAATAACAAAAAAAAAAGCGTCAAATGGAAGAAACTTGAGATCCAAAGTCGATTTATCTAATTTCATTCACGCTTAATTTTTATATCGATCAGATTAAAGGACTTTATAACCAATCCTTTTTATATTCCACAATAATAAGGCTTCCTAGCATGTAGTGATTAGGTTTCGTATAACGAGTAGCTTTCTATTTATTAAGCACTGGATGCGTTTGTTAATTTGTTAGTTTTTCTTGTGTGCACGTTTTGTGCACGTGACACATGTGTGCATGTGTCAGACATCCCTCCACGATCTTCTCCGTAACCTTATTATTGCAACACCAGACTAGAAGCGACGTCTCAAGTAACCACGAATTTCTGTTTTAATTAAAATCCGGATATTCCACGTGCTCGCTCGGCAGTCACCTTATCCGTATTATTTTCATGGACGAGTTCGAGACGAAACCTTTTATTACTTTTAAAACCATAACGAGCTCACACTGCTAGCCTATTTTTGCAGCATTCTAAAGGCTTAGCTGTAGTCATAATTGGTCGAGGATTGGTAGATAATGTTACGAAACAGATCCAACTTCAACTGAACGGCGAGAGCTTTATGAAAACCGCCAACTGTTAGGCAAAACATATCTTAAACACTGCTGGTATGGGTATTAAAAGTTTTATTAGAAGAAAGTAGAGGGCAACGGTACGACCTCTTTAGGTCATCTTCAGGTTAACAAAAGGTATCCCAAGAACGTCAAAACGGTCTTCTCTGTAAAAATGTTAATTTTATGTTTTTAAATTTCGCACAAAGCTACTCGAGGGCTATCTGTGCTAGTCGTCCCTAAATTAGCAGTGTAAGACTAGAGGGAAGGCAACTAGTCATCACCACCCACCGCCAACTCTTGGGCTACTCTTTTTACCAACGAATAGTGGGATTGACCTAACATTATAACGCTCCCCACGGCTGAAAAGGCGAGCATGTTTGGTGCGACCGGGATACGAACCCGCGACCCTCGGATTACGAGTCGCACGCCTTAACACGCTTGTCCATGCCGGGTCAAAAGTGTTAATACCCATACCAGCCCTCTTGATATACATTTTGTACCTCAAGTGGGTTTCTCGTCATCACGAATTACTGTAAGAAAAAAAAATGTTTCAAATGAAAAGTTTATAATGGGCATTAGTATTCTTTAAAGTGAGATGGACTCGCGGCATATTGGTATCAACTGAAACTAGCTGAGTCCAGATAGTTTAAGATGATATCGACTGAAACTATCTGGACTCAAAGGGAGGGTGATATTAACTGAAACTAGTTAAACTCAGTGGCATGTTCATACTATCTTAAACTAACTATACTTAGAGAGAAGCTGATATAACCTAAAACTAGCTGGAAGCGTTAGCATGTTCATATCGTCTGAAACTAGCCGTACTCTCTAGGATATTCATATAATCTTAAACCGGTGGACTAAGCAGGAATTTGAAACTACCTTGGTTCTTCAAGTTGTTAATATCGTCGAAAACTAACTAGTCTCAGCAAGAGGTTGATATTACCTTAAACCAGCTGGAATTGGCATAATACTAATATCATATGATATAATCTCAAACCAGCTGGATTCAGAAAGAGATAGAGGGGTTGGGCACAGTTTGAAACTGGTGAGAGAAATATAATCTAAAACTAATCATTCTGTGGGGCTGAGGGGGTGATATCATGTCATGTTAGTAGGATTCTGCAGGGGACTTGCTCTATCTGCTACTAGTCTTACTTAGGACTAGCATTAATCTCACCTTTATACCACCAGATTTAGAGAAAGATTTTATATCCTTTCAATCTGTACGAGTTCAAAAGATGAATTCTTGTTCGAATTGGTCGAAGAATCGGTTATGCCGAGTAAGGAGGAACATTAATACATATGGACCGCCATGGCCAGGTGGTTTAAGGCGTTTGACTCGTAATCTGAAGGTCGCGGGTTCGAATCACCGTCGCACCAAACATGGTCGCCCTTTCAGCCGTGGGACCCTTATAATGTTACATTCAATCCCACTATTCGTTGGTAAAGAGTAGCCCAAGAGTTGGCGGTGGGTGGTGATGACGAGCTGCGTTCTCTCTAGTCTTACACTACTAAATTAGGCACGGCTCGTGCAGATAGCCTTGGTGTAGCTTTGCGCGAAATTCCAAATCAAAACAAACAAACAAATTATTGTATTTGTAATACAGAAGGACTTATTAGAACAGGGCTTACAATAAATACCAGTGAATATTAATATATTTCTAGTACAGAAGGATTTATTTTTAACGTTTGTAATACAGAAGGATTTATTAGAACAGGGCTTACAATAAATACTAGTAAATGTTAATACATTTATAATTCATAAGGACCTAATATAAAAGGACCTAGAACAAATACTAGTGAATAATAATAGATTTCTAATACAGAAGGACTTGCGAGAACAAAATTTTCAATAAATACTAGTGAATATTATTATATTTTTAATATAGAAGAATTTATTAGAACAAGTTTATAATAAATACTAGAGAATAATAATACAATTGTAATACAGAAGGTCTTATTACAACAGGGCTTACAATAAATAATAGTGAATATTAATACCTTTGTAATACAGGACTTTTTATACAATTTGTAATACTGGAGGACTCATAAGAACAGGGCTTATAATAAATACTAGAAAATAAATAATAAATTTATAACACAAAATAACTTTTTATTTTTATTACACCAAATGTTCTTTGGTTTGCATTACAATTACTAAAATAAAAGTTCTTCTATAAGATTATTATGAAACCTTACTATTTTCATGCAGATATTTTTTATTAACACATAATTTTCATCTGTAGATTTAAACAAATCAACCACTTTGCATGTAGATTATTATTAAATAACCTTTAGATTATTAATATTGCATCAATTTTTTACGGATATTATTTAAGGAAAAGGTTTATTGATGTGGGTTGTTATGAAACAAAAACTTACCTAAATAATATCTAACATCCTCCGCATTATAAAGCTAATTATTCAATCAAGATTTCTTGATGCACATGTCTTCACGGTGGGACAGTTAGTGGACTTAATATGTTTAGATGAGGCGTTCGATTCTCTGTAGGTGAATACAGAAGACAACGCTGTGTAGTTTTGCTCTAAGAACAAATAATTGTAATGGAAAGCATGCTTCAATCACTATTTCTTCACTTGTATTTTAAAAATCAAATTCCATTTAGATTATTAATACTTCACCAAAATTTATTCACTAAAATTATTGTTAAGCTACACTTTCTTTTTTCCTATTATTATTACACCATAGTCTCTATATTTCTATTTTAATTACAACATAATATCTCTCCGTGTGTTATTATTACACCATAGTGTCTTTGAGCATGTTTTTATTATATCATAGTCTAGTATTATAGTAGATAGTCCTGGTATAAATTATTATTAAAACTTTCTTAATATAGATTATTGTTGAAACATTCTTCATGTTATTTATTGTAAAAACATTATTTTTGTATATTATTATCACACTATAATTTCTTTGTAGCTTTTATTATTACACCATAATTTCTTATTCTTCGTTATTTCGCCTGAGGAGGAGCTACAAAATGACAGTCAGCCGATCATTTATTTGTAACAGAGCAGTACAAAGGTTCGCAGTAGATGAAGTTGAGTAGCTGTATACTAAAATAGTTGATCAGTTTGTTGTTAGTTTCCCCCCATAAGACAGCAACAGTAAAATCTACATTCTTCATGTGGAATATTATTAAAACGATCTTCATCTAGATTATTATTCAAACATTCTTCAAGTAGAGTATTATTAAAACATTTTAAATGTAGATTATTGAATATTATTATTGAATAATAATCTAGATTATTAAAACAATCTTTATCTAGATTATTATTAAAACAATCTTTATCTAGATTATTATTTAAACATTCTTCAAGTAGAGTATTATTAAAACATTTTAAATGTAGATTATTATTAAAACTCTCTTCAAGTAGGTTATTATTAAAGTATTCTTCACGTAGAATATTATTAAAACATTATTCATGAAAATTATTATTAAACATTCTTCTTGTATATTATTATTAAAACATTCTAAGTCTAGATTATTATTAAGATATTCTAACTCTAAATTATTACTAAATCAAATTCATCTAGATTATTATTAAGACATTCTATATGTAGAGTATTATTAAAACATTTTCATGTAGACCATTATAAAACATTATTCACGTGGAATATTATTTAAACATCATTCATGCAGATTGTTATTAAAACATTATTCACGTAGATTATTATTAAAATATTCTTCGTCTATATTATTATCAAGACATTATTCATGAACATTATTATTAAACATTCTTCATGTAGATTATTATTAAAAAATTCTTCATGTAGAATATTATTAAAACATTCTAAATTCTACATTATCATTAAAACATTCTTCACGTAGAATGTTATTTAAACATTATTCATGTAGATTATTATTAAAAAATTCTTCATGTAGAATATTATTAAAACATTCTAAATTCTACATTATCATTAAAACATTCTTCACGTAGAATATTATTTAAACATTATTCATGTAGATTATTATTAAAATATTCTTTACGTAGAATATTAATAAAACATTCTTCATGTAGATTATTATTAACATACTCTCCATGTAGATTATTATTAAAGCATTCTTCTACTAGGTTATTATTAAAACTTTCTTCATGTAGAGTATTATTAAAACATCATTCACGAAGAACATTATTAAAACATCTTTCATGTAGAATATTATCAAAACAATCTAAGTCTAGATTATTATTGAAACATTCTTTATCTAGATTATAATTGAAATATTCTAACTCTAGATTATTATTTTAACATTTTTCACGTAGGATACTATTCAAATATTCTTCATGTAGATTATTAATAAGGCATTGTTCTTATAGACTAATTTATAACTTTCTTTATGTAGAACATTAGTAAAACATTCTTCATGCAGAATATTATTAAAACATTATTCATCTAGATTATTATTAAAACATTCTTCATGTAGAACATTATTAAAACATTCTTCATCTATGTTATTATTAAACATTACTCATGTGAATTATAATTAAAAATATTCATGTACAATATTATTAAAACATTCTTCATGCAGAGTATTATTAAAACACTCTTCATGTAGAAAATTATTAAAACATTATTCACGAAGATTATTATTAAAACATTTTTCATGTAGAGTATTATTAAAGCATTATTCTTCCAAATTATTATTAAACCTTCTGCATCCTGATTATAATTGAATATTCTAACTCTAGATTATTATTCTAACGTTTTCATTGTATGATATTATTAAAACATTTTTCACTTAAATAATTATGGAAACATTCTTAGTGTAGAACATTATTAAACCGTTATTCGTAAAGAATAGTATTAAAACAATCTAAGTATAGATTATTACTGAAATATTCTAACTCTAGATTATTATTTAATCATTTTGACGTAGAATATTATCAGAACATTCTTCACGTAGATTATTATAAACATATCCTTTATGTAGATTATTATTAAAACATTATTCTTCTAAATTATCAAAACTTTCTTCATGTAGAATATTATTAAAATATCATTGACGTAGATTTCTATTAAAACATTATTCATCTAGATAATTATTAAAACATTATTCATCTAGATAATTATTAAAACATTCTTCATCTAGATTATTATTAAATCATTCTTCATGTAGAATATTATTAAAACATTATGCATATAGATTATTATTAGACATTATTCATGTAGAATATTATTAAAACCTTCTACATCCACAATATTATTAAAATATTAATGTAGAGAATTATGAAAACTTTCTACGTTTAGATTATTATTAAAATATTCTAACTCCAGATTATTATTAAAACATTCTAACTCCAAAATATTATTAAAACGATCTTCATATAGAGTATTATTAAAACATTCTTCATGTAAAATATTACTAAAACCTTCTACATCTACAATAGCATTATTATATATTATAATTCTAGATTATTACTAAAACTAACTTCATCCAGATTATTATTAAAACATTCTTTATCTAGATTATTATTAAAACGATCTTCATGTAGAGTATTAAAACATTCTTCATGAAGAATATTATTAAAACATTAGTCGTGTATATTATTATCAAAACTTTCTTCATGTAGATTATTATTAAAACGTTCTACATCTATATTATTATTAAAATATTCTAGCTCTATATTATTACTAAAACAAACTTTATCTAGATTATTATTAAAACGTTCTTCAACAACATTATTATTCAAACATTATTTTTCTAGATTATTAAAACTTTCTTCATGTAGATTATTATTAAAACATCATTGATGTAGAACATTATTAAAACATTATTCATGTATAATATTATTAAAAACATTCTTCATGTAGATTATTATTAATATATCATTGATGTAGAACATTATTAAAAACATTCTTCATGTAGATTATTATTAATATATCATTGATGTAGAACATTATTAAAAGATTCTTCATATATAATATTATTAAAACATTATTCATCTAGATTAATATTAAACAATTTTCAAATAGATAATGTTTATAACATTTCTTCAACTAGAAAATAATTATAACATTTCTTCAACTAGATAATAATTATAACATTTTTTCAACTAGATAATAATTATAACATTTTTTCAACTAGATAATAATTATAACATTTCTTCAACTAGATTATTGTTAAAACATTTCTTCATGTAGATTATTATTAAAACAGTATTCACGTATAATTTCATTGAAACATTAATTATGTAGAATTTCATTGAAACATTAATTATGTAGAATTTCATTGAAACATTATTCATGTGGATTATTATTATTAAAACATTTCTTCATCTCGATTATTGTTGAAATGTTCTTGATCTAGATTATTATCAAAACATTCTCGTGTAGAATATTATGGAAACATTATTCATGAAAATTATTATGGAAACATTATTCATGAAAATTATTATTAAAACATTATTCTTCTAGATTATCATTAAAACATTATTTTTCTAGATTATTATTAAAACATTATTATTGTTTATTATTATTAACTTTATTCATGCAGACTATTATTAAAACATTCTACATCTAAATTATTATTAAAACCTTCTACATCCACAATATTATTAAACCATTAATCATCTAGATTATTATTAAAACATTGTATGTCTAGAATATTATTAAAATATTATTTTCTAGATTATTGAGACTTGCTTCATGTGGAATATTATTAAAACATTCATTGATGTAAAACATTATTAAAACATTCTTCATGTATATTATTATTAAATTAAAGCATTATTCATATAGAAAATTATAAAACATTGTTCATGTAGATTTTTATTAAACATTATTCATTTAGATTATTATAAAATAATTTTCATGTAGAAATTTATTAAAACATTATTAATCTAGACTATTATTAAACATTATTCATATAGATTATTATTAAAACATTCTATGTTTAGATTATTAATAAAATATTCTAACTCTAGATTATTACTGAAACAAACTTTATCTAGATTATTATTAAAATGTTCTTCATCGATATTATTATTAAAACATTCTTCATGTAGAGTGTTAGTAAAACGTTCTAAGTCTAGATTATTATTATAGCATTCTTCATGTAAAATTTTATTAAAACATAATTCATGTAGATTATTATTGAAACATTATTCATGTAGAATATTATTGAAACATTATTCATGTAGAATATTATTAAAACATTCTAAGTCTAGATTATTATTAAAATATTGTAATTTTAGATCATTATTTAAACATTTTCTTGTAGGATATCAGCAAAACATTCTTCATGTAGATTATTATTAAAGCATTCTTCATTTAAATTATTAATGAAAGGTTATATTAGGACATGGAAAGTTGCTTTCCTTGTATGTTATTTTAAAAAAAGTAAAATATTCCATATATACTACAAAATCAAAATTTCTTCATGTGAAATATTATTATGAAATCATTTCTTCTTTAGGTAGACTATTATTATAAAACTGACTTTGCTTCAAGAAGGTTGTTTTTAAACAAAATTGTCTTGATGTTGTTTCTTTCTTTTCAGGTTTGGTTTCAAAATCGTCGGGCGAAATGGCGAAAGACGGAAAAGTGTTGGGGGAAAAGTACCATAATGGCCGAATATGGACTCTACGGTGCAATGGTTAGACATTCGCTTCCACTTCCAGAGAGTATTCTGAAGAATAACAAAGAAGGAGAAATGTGTTGCGCTCCCTGGTTGTTAGGTACGTACGCAGGATTCTTTGGCAATACGTGATCGTAGTTGTTGGAAATGTGCAATTGATACCATGGAAACGAATGGTCATGATTGTTAGGTATGTATAACTGGTACCACGACAGCATAGGACCATAATTGTTAGGTATGAACAACTGATGTTATGGGAACATATTACTATGGATGATAAGTGGATACTAGTGATATCTTGACAATATATGAACATGGATGTTAGGTAGATACAAAGTGTGTCATTAAAACTCTTAATTTTGTAAGAATAAAACAGCTAAAGTTATGGGAGCAAATGAACATGGTGTTATAAAAGGTATATTTAACATCTTAGCAACATCTTGGAAACGTTTGTATATTTAACATCTTAGCAACATCTTAGAAACGTTTCTTGGAAATCCTAAGCGCATTTTAATTTAATTTCATATTTTAATTACACTTTTAAAAATACATCCTGTTTTAAAATACATCCTATTTTAAAATACATCCTGTTTTAAAATACACCCTGTTTTAAACTACATCCTGTTTTAAAATACATCCTATTTTATATTATTAACCTTACCATCATTATATTTGCTTAGAAGTTGTCTAGAAATATTTCAAAATTTTGCAGAACAGAAAGAATCCATTTTCAATTTTAACGTGTAATTTATTATTGATGTAATGTGTTGGTAATTCATATCAAATTTGTTTTATTTTCGTAGTGTTTTATCAGTTTTAACAGCTTTTGAAATTCCTCAATTGTATGTTAGAATATTTGGTATTACAGTCGAAGTGTTTTGTGGATAGAGAAACAAATGCCATCATCGTTTCCTTATATATTAGAACAGATGTAAAAACAAATTATAGGAAAAACCTCATGAAGAAATGGAAACACTAAATACAATCAGGTGCACAACCAAAAACATTAAATACAGTCAATAACTCAAAAAGTAATAGAGAGCTGATGCACAGTAAACACACACAACAAGAAGTGGACATAAGATATACAGTCAGACTCACAATAAAAATTGGATAGAATGTATGCAGTGAGATCACAACATGAAGTGGACACAAGATATACAGTCAGACTCACAATAAGAATTGGATAGAATGTATGCAGTGAGATCACAACATGAAGTGGACATAAGATATACAGTCAGACTCACAATAAAAATTGGATAGAATGTATGCAGTGAGATCACAACATGAAGTGGACACAAGATATACAGTCAGACACACAATAAGAATTGGATAGAATGTATGCAGTGAGATCACAACATGAAGTGGACACAAGATATACAGTCAGACTCACAATAAAAATTGGATAGAATGTATGCAGTGAGATCACAACATGAAGTGGACACAAGATATACAGTCAGACACGCAATAAGAATTGGATAGAATGTATGCAGTGAGATCACAACATGAAGTGGTGATATTTATTGAAAGAAACACAAAAAAGACACTAAAATATTTAATATTTAATACAATAAGAAGAAAACAATCTCTATACCCTTAGAAACACAACAAGAAATGAAGATATTATACAGAGTTAGAAGCAGAAAAAATATAAACACAGTCAAAACGTCAACTAGAATTGGAGAGATAATACTCGGGCAGAAACACAACTATAACGAAAACATATTAAATATAGTCATAAATTCAAGAAGATGTGAACAGATTACGCACTTGCTTTGTGTGGTTATTGAGTAAAACTGTCCGGCCTTTACAGCTAGCATCAGATCCACGTGATTTTTCATAATGTTAGTAATACATATTACAGCTGAATCTGCACGCCTCACGTGGTGGTTTTGTGCGCACTTTTTTTCATCTTACAAGTCTGGATAGAGAGATGCCAAGACATCCTGAGTGCTCTTTTCAGATAGAAGGATTTGTTGTTTCAAACTGTTTACTGAGTGAAAAAGTGTAATGCTTATACACTGGAGTGGTGTATAAGCATTACACCACTCCAGTGTGCGTACCCTAATCCAAATAAACCGACTTCACTGATTAACAGTCGCTAACATCATCTAAGTTGAATTGGTGAGTGAGCACAAGTTTAAGTACTTATGACCCTAAAGTACGGGGTTCGATTCCCACGAACTTTGCAGAAGTTCATTTAGCCTAGTGACTAAAACCAACAAAAGATAAGTTACTGTTTCATAGTTATAAGTTACCAATAGGTCACGATCCTGACTAACAAGTAATAAATATATGACAACTCCATTTAACTTGTATTTTCTGTAGGAACATCAGAACGAGAAGTCGAAACCTAGATTTGTTTCTAATAAAATAACTGTAAAACGAGAGACTACCAGACATATATCGTGATGGGTTTTTGGTTTATTTTTGTAATTCAACTGTTCGGATTAGTCCCTAATTGAGAAGCTTAACATAGGATAAAAGATCAGATACGGGCTTGCGTTAATGTATCGTATAAAATACCTATTGCGAAAACTCCTTTCAAAATTCCCAAAATATAACTTAGAGTTCAATGAAAACCCATAAAACAATCGTAAACACAGGAAGAATCGAAAAGTCAGACATATAAAAGAAATTGTTGTTTTTACCCCATCGATACCATTCAGAAAGTTATGAGTTACGTGCCCAATTTGGTTTTCTATGTGTTAAGACTATTTTTAATATTATTTATGAAACATTACACACGCGCATGATGGCAGTAGAACGTGATAACATATCCAGATATCACCGGAGTTTTATTTTACTTTGGGTTTTACTGTTTAACACCTCAGCCAAATAAATACACGTTATATTCAACTCTACCGTCAGCATCTGCGTGAAGTAAGACCTCCCGTCAAGTACAGTTAAGGACACGTAATTTACTAAATGAACGCTTTATTATGGTCTTAACGCCGTCCAGGAAATTACAAATTAGGCCTATTACGAGAAGGTTTATTATCCTGATGGGTTCGGGAGCCTCACCTATAGAGAAAAGTGGGAAGTCTCTCCAGGGAAATATAGTTAAGGATCTTTAGTTTTAGTCACGAAAACCTTATCTCTCATCATCTTCCATTGTGTCACTTTGCAATAAAAATTCACAAACACACAGAGAAGCCACGTAATTTTCAGTGTAATATATTGATTTCACATTCAATAATTAGACTCTTGTTTCCATAAAATTGGGATTCTTTCTTTGATTAATTAGTGTCTCAGGTCTCACACGTAAAGCACGTCTTCATGTATAGTTAAGTGGAGAGGACATTCTCAGAGAAACAGTTTATCTAGACCGACACGCGGTCTTCTTCATTAGAACGTTTACTTAAAGGTCGAGTACTTGAAAAGGAAATATAGCACCAGCACTGTCGCGCTTGTATTATAACTCAAAATTTCAGTAACAAATACGACTTTAACATCATGTTTGTGTTTATTGTATCATTCAAAACTTTGAAAATAATAAACATTACCACTATATCTTTCGGTACAATATTCATTATGATTATGCAGGTTTCTTTGTTTTGAATTTCGCACAAAGCTACTCGAAGGCTATCTGTGCTGGCCGTCCCTAATTTAGCAGTGTAAGATTAGAGGGAAGGCAGCTAGTCATCACCACCCACCGCCAACTCTTGGGCTACTCTTTTACCAACGAATAGTGGGATTGACCGTTACATTATAACGCCCCTACGGCTGAAAGGGCGAGCATGTATGGCGCGACGGGGATGCGAACCCGCGACCCTCAGATTACGAGTCGCACGCCTTAACATGCTTGGCCATGCCGGGCCCGATTATGCAGGTAAACAGATAAAAACACGTTTATGAGTTACAATTCTTTACCATGTTGCAAGGCCCGGCATGGCCAGGTGGGTTAAGGCGTTCGACTCGTAATCTGAGGGTCGCGCGTTCGAATCTCCATAGCACCAAACATGCTCGTCCTTTCAGTCGTGGGGGCGTTATAATGTGTCGGTCAATTCCACTATTCGTTGGTAAAAGAGTAGCTCAAGAGTTGGCGGTGGGTGGTGATCACTAGCTGCCCTCCCTCTAGTCTTACATTGCTAAATTAGGGACAACTAGCGCAGGTAGCACTTAAGTAGTTTTGCGCGAAATTCAAAACAAACCAAACCAATTACCATATTGCAGGAGCAACACGATTATTTCTGTGTTTGTTGTAAACTTCCTACATTTGTTCAATGTTTATTGGTCAGGATTGTAACAGAATTTTATCTCAACGTTCTACAGGTGTTTGACGCAACCTTTCGGAATATTTGTATAAATATATACAACAATAACGTTAGAGAATTTAACACCAACGAAAACAAACATTACGACAGTATAGAAAGCTTAAAAAGTATTTCAACACATAAGAAGTTAATACCTACTATCTATTTACTCCGCAATTTACACTTAAGCCTACCTCCGCATGGAAATATAGTACAAATTCATAGAAACATTAGATGTCTGCGCATGTTTGAAAGTCGCGTAATATAATGTTTTAGTACAATAAAACAACGAGAGTAGTCACGGTAGTCTGTTTAGTCACACTATACAATGGGCCACAACATATACACGCATTAATATAGTGAAACAACGACAGTAGTCATGGCAGTCTGTTTAGTCACACTATACACTGGGCCACAACATATACACGTATTAATACAATGAAACAACGACAATAGTCATGGCAGTCTGTTTAGCTACATTATACACTGGGCCACGACACACATACGTATTAATGTAATAAATTAAAAACAGTAGTCATGGCCGTCTGTTTAGTTACGTTATACACTGGGCCACAAATATATACGTGTTAATACAATAAAACAATGACAGTAGTCATGGCAATCTGTTTAATCACATTATACACTGGGCCACAACACACACACGTATTAATACAATAAAACAATGACAGTAGTCATGGCAGTCTGTTTAATCACATTATACACTGGGCCACAACACATACACGTATTAATACAATAAAACAATGACAGTAGTCATGGCAGTCTGTTTAATCACATTATACACTGGGCCACAACACACACACGTATTAATACAATAAAACAATGACAGTAGTCATAGCAGTCCTTGCTCAGTACTATTTCACAAATACCACTCTTATTGCTACTCGTAGTGGTGAACTTTCGTGAAGACAGGAACTTAGTTGTAACACTTAATGGCTTCTGGTCATCTACCGCAAATAGGTATGCACCGGAAGTCCCAGGAAGCAGCTGAAAAGCTGATGGACTCAGATGGTGGGATGGAGAAGGACAAGGAAGATGAGAAAAGTCTAAAAGACGAAACCGAAGCAGAAGGGACTGAACAGGTAGCAGCGACCTCTCGTGGTGATTCTTCAGCCCTAGAGAACATGACAGTAAAAGAAAATGTCTGTTCTAACGGAGTGTCGAATAGAGAAGAGTTTAGAAGTAGCAGCATAGCTGCATTACGAGCCAAGGCTCTAGAGTACAGGGTCAAGATGTTTAATGGAGGAGACTGCCAGCAGAGGGAGCCTGGCCAATCCAGAAACTCTAACCAGCCAACGTATCATAAACCCAAGCCTGCTGTTCCAAACGCTACCTCAAAACCATCTCTTCATTCTATAACATCTCTGTTTTAAAGAGACGATGATTTATGAGTAACAGTATAGGCTTTTGCACGAGCCAGAGAGTTGTAAGGGTAAATCCTAGTGTACATAATAGTTGAAACATTATGTATATTGTAAAGTGTGAACACCATGATATACTTAAAGATTATGTTCGACGTTCGTGATAAACGTAAGGTTCTGACAACAGAAAATTACTTTTTATCGTCAATGTAGACAAGTGTCAATACGTGAACTGTGTTTGTGATTCCAATCTCTTCTGTCATAGCTACGACTTATAAAGATTTTATAGTGTGTTATGAAACTTAATGTGTTTTTATTCCTGTGTAAAGTTTAAAATATTTCCTTTTGATTCATTGCTTTAGAGTTAACACACAAACGACCAGTTGAAACGGTGGTACTACAGTCAGCTCTCGGTAGGCACTTATTAAAGATGTATACAAGATATCTGAAATTAATATCTAGTTAATGAGGTACAGCCTGATCCACCCCTCCATAACTTATGTTAAAAATCGATGCCAGAACAGTTTCACTTCTTAGTTGATTCTATGAAATGTCAGAGCTAGACAATTAAAATCTATATCTAGTCAATGTGGTGTTATCGGTTTTATTCCTTGTTAGCTTTTGTTAAAAATATCAGTACTGGACAACTGAAAGTGTTATGAGACGATATTACGGGTTTCAGGTCAGAGTTGCTTCTACGTAAAGGTAACTTCTAGTATAATTAAAATTAATAACTAAAGTGGAATTACTGGTTTCACGTTTTTACAGATTATATTTATTGGACAATTTAGATGATATTACTGGATAAGATCAGTGCTAAGCCTAAGGCCGTAACAACTTTAAAAGGTTTTATCCTTTGAAAACATCTGATTAAGATCAGTGCTAAACACCTAAAGGCTGTAACCAGTTAAGCTGATATTACCGGTTTCATTTTTTGGTATCTTCTAGTTAGGATCAGTGATAGTTAAAAGAAAAAACAGTTAATATGGTGTTACTGGTGTTTCACTTTTGATAGTTTCTGGTTAAGATTGGGGCAAAAGAGTCAAAAGCCGTAACCAGAAAATAAGGTAAGATCGGTTTCTTTGCTCATCTCAAGTAGATAAGTCTGCAGTTTTTAGTTTCATATCCATAAATTTGGAGACAATACATTAATGGAATATAGGTAAGTTTGGAGTTAGTGAGCTACACGAATCAAAATAGGTTTTATATCTCCAAACGTACGTTGGGAGACAGTAAACTCGTTCAAATAAATTCAACTTCCGTTTTTTTTATACTTAACACAGCTCTTAAGCGATACATAAAACAGAACTTATCGAATATATTTTATTGTCTGTTGCCCTCATTAATTTTACTACAACCCAAACTACTTTGTGAGAAAAACAACAAACTTATGTAGCGAAAAACAAAGCACCACGCAGTGAGTTTCAGAGATATCCCTCCATAAGTGAATGCTGTCAGTTCTTTATAATTTGGAATGATTGTCTTTACCGAATAATTATTGCTAAATAAGATGAGTTATGAATGCATTTTGCGAACTATAAATGTGTAGTGGACTACACTGAATGATGTAAAATATATGTTCAATATAGAACAGAAATGAATAATATCCACAACTTAGGAAAAGAAATTCGGTAACAAATACTAGTTTAGGCCTAACAATTTTTAAAATAATAGCATATCTTTAAAATGAACATATATATATATATATATAAATTTAATTTTACCTTCTGTTATTAGAATTAGATTTTTCTTTCAATAACGTAAAGGCTGCAGCTTAAATATTAAGTGTAAAATCAACTTTTTAGAACGCCTTAAAACGACTTTATTGTTATAAAACAAAAATATGTAGAAAGTGCTAAGCCTAACTTCACAATAAAATTCTTTCATTTTCGCTCTTTATAACTTGTTGCGGTTGCGAGGAGTTATGAATGTTTTAAAAAACTGTTTGTTTGTTTTTTGAGAGCTCTCAGAACCAAAAGTGTTTTTACATTTGTTGTTTGTAACTCTCAGTAACAGTGAGAAAAAGTCGCGTGCTTGCGTATTCTGTACGAAGGGAAGTGCAGAATTACATTGTGAACAAGCAGGAAGCAGTACCTCATTTCTTATCCTGCTCACCTAGTCAATAACATGACATTTTGTGTAGTAAATCTACTTAATTAAATTTAAAGAATTTGAATTTAAAGTATCTTTTGCTTTTACATTTGAAAACTTTGTAATCATGATGACAGTGTGTTAAAACATTATTAATACCACGTAATGCTGCTCAGTTGGTTTATTTATTGTATGTCCGAGTTATGAGTTAATTTTAGAATATCTATTTTCTAATGTTTCTTATTACTTTACAACTAAAACATCTGGTAATGTCAAAGACTTTAATTCATTAGTTTTAATAACCGAACACGTTTCAATGGTCGTAATAAATGACTAATTTAACCTATTCGATTCCGTTTTCGATTGGCCCAGCATGGCCAGGTGGGTTAAGGCATTCGACTCGTAATCAGAGGGTCGCGGGTTCGAATCTCCGTCGCACCAAACATGTTCGCTCTTTCAGCCGTGGGGGCGTTATAAATTACGGTCAATCCCACTATTCGTTGGTTAAAAGGTAGCCCAAGAGTTGGCGGTGGATGGTGATGACTACTTGCCTTCCCTCTTGTCTTACACTGATAAGTTAGGGACGGCTAGCGCAGATAGCCCTTGTGTAGCTTGACGCGAAATTCAAAACAAATCGATTCCGTTTTCGAATTAAATTCAAATTAATAAAGACTATCTCGTCTTTAATAAAGGAGCGACTACAAACTATGAGCTTTCGAAACGCACCATTCGTCCTGTTTATAGTCGAAATTTTGAGATGCACGTGAAGCATTAACGTAAGACTGTTAGAATTTTTAGTAAGATAGAAACTAAGAACCTTACAATCCAATAACAATATAGAATCTCATATTTTCTCCTTTTAAAATATTGAAATCACTGTTGTGACATACATTTAGTATTTTCTTATATAACTTTTTAAATGGTAATTATTTCAGCATTATTAGTGAAAATAGTACGAAAATCTACATATT